>NW_024070209.1:12502371-12511486 GCF_014754425.2 Oryx dammah | reverse complement strand
AGCACAATTCATAAAAAGAAAAAATCAATAAATTAGACTTTATCTAATTCAAATATTCTAGTCTTCAAAAGGAACAGTTTAGAAAATGAAAAGCCAGGACACAGATTGTAAAGAAATACTTGCAAAATGCATATACAATAAAGAATTTGTGTCTAGAATATATAAGGAATAATTATAACTTAATAATAGGAAAATAAGTAACCCAATCAAAAAATGTACAAATGATTTAAGCACTTAACCAAAGAACATGTATGGATAGCAAATAAGCACATAAACAGAGGCTCAACGTCATTAATGGTTAGGAAAAAGTAAATTAAAAACTCAATATGGTACCACTACATTTCTATTAGAATGGCTAAAGTTTTAAAAACTGATAATACCAAGTGCTGCTGAGGAATATGATTAATCAGAAGTCTGAAACATTTTTTTGGTGGAAATGCAAAATAATACAGCCTCTGAGGAAAATGTTTGGCAGTTTCTTATAAAGGTAAAAGATACATTTACTCTTATATGTGACTCAGAAATTCTATTCCTAGGAATTTACTCAAGAGGAATGAAAACATATGGCTACCCAATGACTGGAATGTAAATTTTTAGGAGCTTTATTTATAATAGGCACAAATTGGAACCGTCTTACACTGTTTGTGGGAATATAAATTGGTGCAGCCACTATGGAAAACAGTATGGTAGTTCCTCAGAAAACTAAAAATGCAGTTGGCATATGATCCAGCAATCTGACTCCTGGGCATATACACAGAAAAAAACTGTAATTTGAGAAGATACGTACACCCCTATGTTCACAGCAATGCTATGTACAATAGCCAAGACATGTAAGCAACCTAAATGCCCATCTGAATGGATAAAGAAGATGTCTTGTGTGTGTGTGTGTGTGTGCGTGTGTGTAAAAGTAAGTAATGGAATATTACTCAGCCATCAAAAAGAATGAAATAAAATGCCATTTGCAGCAAGATGGATGGACCTAGAGATTATCATACTAAGCAAAGTAAACTGGAAAAAGACAAATACCATATGATAAACACTTACATGTGGAATCTAAAACACGACACCAAGCAACATATCTACAAAACAAAAACAGGCTCACAGATATAGAGAACAAACTTATGGCTGCCCAGGAGGGTGGATGGGAGTTTGGGATTAGCAGATGTAATCTATTATATATAGGATAAACAACACAGTCTCATTATGCAGCACAGAGAGCTACATTCAATATCCTGTGATAAAGCATAATAGAAAAGAATATGGAGGAGAACGTATGTGTACATGACGGAGGCATTTTGTTGTACAGAAGAAATTAACACAATGTTGTATACTATATCTCAATAAAATTTAAAAACTAATAGGCCCAAATTGGAAATAATACAAAGGTTTATCAACTAGTAAATGGATAAGCGAATTATGTTACATCCATATAATGGAATACTACATGGCAATAGAAAGAAATGTAATATTGATATGATATGAATAAATCTTAAAAGTATTATGCAAAGTGAAAGAAGCCAGACATGAAACAATGTGTACAATATGATTCCATTTATTTGACATTCTAGGAAAGGCAGAACTATAGGGATTAGAGATCTCCAATATATCGTCCAAGTTCATAAGCTTAAATATTCTCCAAGTTAAATTTTCTTCAGGCAAATTAACTTATGCAAAAATAAACTTGTGTGACAACAAATTAAACTCAAGTTTTTGCCCTTTTAGAATGCAGAAGGGTGTTCATCATTGCACTATTTATAATAAATGCTTAAAGGAAAAAGTTGGTCAAATAATGTATGAAAAGAATACAGCCATTCAATCATGTTATAGAGAATAATAATGACATATGGAAATGTTGATGTCATACATATAGGAGGAAAAGACAGGATACACAATAGAAATGCTAAAAGCTAACAACTGTTGTGTGGTTACTATAACCACACAACTGGGACTCCTCTGAGTGCTCTATAAATGCTATCCCATTCAGTTATGGCAACTACCATATTATTATTGTCATTGTTGTTGTTATTAGCTTGAGATCCAGGACCTGAAGTTTAGGAAAAGTGATCTAACAGGCAGCAAATAGTGGAGCTTGGATCTGAACCGAGGTTGTCTAGTCCTGGACCCACTTATAACCAGTATGCTTTATTGTCTGCATTCTGCATAACTCTGAATCTGTATTTTTTTTAAAAAAAACATACAATATGGGCCTGGAAGCAGCTGTATCAAAATGTTAACACTCTCACATTTTGGTGGGGTTACAGAGAATTTTATTTTAGTTTTCTATGCTTTTAAGATTTACACCAAAAGAAAAAAAATGTTTATAAAAAGAAGTAAAATAATACATGAGATTTAAATAGGTGAAGACCAGGTCTTACCTGGAAAAATTGCCTCCTCATGAGACACCACATTCTAAGAGGGGGGTCTAGTCCCTGTGTGTCCCTGGGGGCTACCCTATAAGGGCCTTGCACACTGCCTGGCTCTGCCCTCCTACCTGGGGTCACCCACCTCAGAAGTCTAGGATGAGCTGAGAAACACAGTCTCCAGAGAAAAACCTTCCAGCTGCTCCTGCCAGTCATCCTGGACAGCCGCCTGGAGGGAGGCTGGGAGCATCCAGCTCTTTCTTAGTCTGACGCCGACAGGGCTGGCCCCGGGTCCACCGCTGAGCACTGACAGCATAGACCCCGGCCTCCCACCCCTGAAGCTGGGGTGGGGGAGATGGTGGAGGGCAGGGAGGCCCGGGGCACTGGTGGCAAATGTTAACTGAAAAAGAAAAGACCTGTTTGATTAGACATGAAAGAAGAAAGAAAGAAAGACATGTCTGTCTTCCCCCAAGCTCCCCTTCTTTCCCCCACCCTACCCTCCCAGAGCTGTGTTCAAACCCCATTGCGTTTGGAGGGAAATCCAACCCATGTGTTTCTGATTCATTTACACTTAACTCATCAAAACCCTGTTTTGAAAGAGACCATTGGATGGTCTACAAAGCCTGAGCAGAGCTCCCACTGCTGCGGGCTGGTTGTGGGCTCACCAAACACCCCTTCTAATCCACCAGGCCTGTGCTCAGGCTCTGCCCCGTGACGAGGGCTGTCTGAACCACACTCCCTGGCCTGGCCCCCCTTGGAGCCCTTTCCCACTGCCTTCTATTTCTTTGGGAGCTCAGGCTGCCTGCAGGGGACTGGGAAACTCACATGGTATGGAGGGGGGCCTCAAACGTGCCATCCTCCCTGGGGTAAGGCTGGGTTTGAGATGAGCTGGTAGAGGAAAACTCGAAAGAAGAACATTAACAGTGAGATTCCAGGCAGAGAAAGCACATTTGGGGGCCAAGTGCCCTGTGTGGGGGGTCCCTCACAGTGGGCCTGCACCCATCTCAGAGGAAGTGATGAGAGGAAGAAGCAGGGTGCCTTGTTGCCCACGTCTGTCTCTCCCATCACTTCTCAGCCTCACACCAGCTTGCACTGGATTTGAACGAAGAGATTGTCTTTCATCAAGAAGCACCTACTCACCACCACCAGGCCCAGAAGGTTTTCTTGAGTCAACGTGGGTGGTGCTCAGTGTCAACTATGCGTACAAAGGCAAGTTCTCCCAAGCAGACACTTGGGAGTCATTCAGCCAAAAATGGTTGCCTCAGATGCAAAGCACGTCAGAGCTAGGAAAGACGGAGAACTTTGTGGTTCAGCCCTCATGTTTATAGATTGATTCCCATGAGATCCTCCTCCAGAAGGATTTTCAGTAAGCCAAGCTCCTTGCTCCACTCACTTGCTGCTTTGGAAGAGTGCAGGGTGTGGTCAGAAGACACCAGGAAGGCTTGGCTCCTTCCAAGCAACGCCTAGAGTAAAACACATGGGAGCAAGAATGGAACCAGGAGAGTGGAAACCGAGTCCTTTCGGGTCACCATACATTGTGACTGGTACAGTAACCCCCTTCGTTGCGTGCATGTGCTCCCTTTCCCCTTTGGTACTGGCAGGAGGCAGGCAGTGCCCTGTGGGGACCCGAGAGGGGACATCAGGGACTGAATGGGACAGGGGGTAGAAGATAAATGCCACTGGTGACATTTTATGGGGAGGTCCTTTCATCAGGAAGCTCAGAAAAGTTCAGTGTCACCACCTACTAGGTTTTGACACCAGGGTCAAAATCTACATCTTTCTGGCTCTAAAATCCATGCAACCAAAGAAATAGGATGGGTAGATAGAGCGGGGAAGCTAGAGATGGCTCTGGGCTCCTGTTGATAAACAAGGAAGCTCCCAGAAGGAGCTGCTGTTAGGCCCTGAAAGAAGAAGAGGAGGAGGGCTTACTGTGGAGGGGAGCAGGATGGTCCAAACGGATGAATCAAGGACCCTGCCAGTGGGGCGCTCAGAGGCTCTGGACACTGACGGTACAGGGTGGTTGCACCAGAAACCTACCAGCAGGTGGCAGTATTTCAGAACAAGAAGGTGACAACTTAGGCCCATGGCAGAAAGAGGAGTCACTGAGCTCTCACTATGTGCCAGGTATTGTCATAAATGTCTCATACAGAGGCTTCACAACAATTCAGTGACGTACGTACTATTATTAGCCCCATTTTACACATGAGAAGGGTTTAGTAATTTTTTCAAAGCCACAGAGCCAGGAAGTACTGAAACTCAGATTCTTACCCAGGCAGCCAACTCCAGATCCAGACCTAAACTCCATACAGATGTAACATCATGCCTCAGTCCACAGCATATGCTGAATTTTAATCATGGATTAAGTGTTGTGCTGGGGGTTAGAGACCCCAAAGTGGTCCAGACAGCATCCCACTCAGACTCTGATTCTCTGGGATGTTGGAGATAGGCAGCAGCTAAGGGGCCAGGCACTGACTGGGTCCTCAGACCTGGCTCACGTCTGGCTCCTCTGCTCACTGTGGGGTGGCCTTGGTAACTGACAGATGTCTCAGGCCTTCAGTTTTTTAATCTGTCTATTGCTATTGCTAAGTCACTTCAGTCGTGTCCAACTCTGTGCGACCCCATAGATGGCAGCCTACCAGGCTCCCCCGTCCCTGGGATTCTCCAGGCAAGAACACTGGAGTCGATTGCCATTTCCTTCTCCAATGCATGAAAGCAAAAGGTGAAAGTGAAGTTGCTCAGTCATGTCCGACTTAGGGACCCCATGGACTGCAGCCCACCAGGCTCCTCCATCCATGGGATTTTCCAGGCAAGAGTACTGGAGTGGGGTGCCATTGCCTTCTCCGAATCTGTCTATAATTAGGTATAATATACACCTCTTAGGGTCAAGTGGCAGAAGCATCAGGCATGGAGTAGGCTGTGTGCTTTACTGAAATGACCACAAATATCAAACACGAAAGGCACAGCGTCCACAGTAGGGCCATGAGATGAGTTTCCCAGGTGCAGTTAACTGACAGGAGGATGAGGATCCCAGGGGGGGCCCTTCTGTCCCACGAAGCCAGGGCTGGGAAATGTGATCTTCACAGGGTCTCATAGCAAGCCAGACTCTAACAAGGAAGTGGAGGACTCGGAGTGCTCCGGCCAGCAGACCGTGGTTTAACAAGCATTTTGTAGGCCTCCTAAGGGCCAGACACCAGTCTTGTGTTGGCTCAGCCTGGGTCTTTCTTCTGTATTATAGATGTGCCCTAACAGACGTCTACAGCACTGTCTTGCCATCACTTGCATCAGGCCCACACAGGCTCCATCCAGGCCCATCTCCCACCTCTGCCCCTCACATCTGTGAGTAACCTGGACCTGTCAGAAGTTCTCTACACACTCTGCACAATCCACTCCACCATCGCACCTGCAGGAGGAGAGGGGTATCCACCAGGGCAGGAGATGACAAGACAGTTTCCATTCCCTGGGATGGCTGAGGCAATCAGAGGATGCCCGCCCCTGAGCATTGTGGGAGGTGAGGGACAGTGGGCAGAGAGGCGGGGTCAAGCCCTAGGTACCTGCGAACATGGTGCCCCCTGAGGCTGCCACCTGAGCTGGAAGATGTAGAGAGGCGCTCAGGCAGCAGGGCCTGCCACTCCTCTCTGCTTCCGTTTCTGACTTGCGAATATTCAGAAGCGGACACCCTCCCATCCGCTCCAACATGACTCTCCCACACATGTCCTGTGCTTCTAGCCTTCCTTCTCAAGATATGGCAAGAACAAAGGCGAGCGGCTCTTCAGGGTGGGCGGGGGTGACGGGAGTGCACGTCTGGCTCTAGCGTTATCTGCACGGAGGCACATTCCTTCCCTGGCCCGCCCCCACCCAGAAACATCATTATTCATTCCATCACACACACAGCTGGGGCTGGGGGGGGCCCATGACAGGTGGGCCAGCCAGGGAAGTGGGGGTGGGGCGCCTTGGTCTTCTCCCCACCCCGCAAACAAGACAGATATGTCCCCTCTGAACATGCTGGGGGAGATTATTTTAACAAGCACTTTTGTACCAGGAAATCAGTGTGTTTAACCTAACAAGCAAAGAACAGCCCAGTGGGGCCCATAAATCCCGTTCCCACCTATTAATTTTACGGCCTACATAAAGCAGTGTTGAAGTCCAAAGTATATGTGACCTAAAAAGGCATTGCTCATTCTGACACATATACGACGTGGCCAGGACTCGAACTCTGACCCTGACCCTCACTCCAGGAAGCCAGCTCCCAAGCCTCACAGGGTGCAGGGGCTCACACTGCAGAAACCTACCCAGCCTCCTCTGGAAGGTCAGGACGGCAGGGGGAGGGGTGGAGGATGCTGGGTCAGTGGGGATCCCCAGCTTAGAGACCCCAGGGCTGACATACATGCTGGTCACTGCCTGAAGGTACCCACACAAACAGAAGTGAGGGCTGAAGTCCACCCACGTTCTGTTCATCGCACCTGTCCCCTTGGGCAGGGTGACATCTGCCCAGAGCAGGGAATTTCTAGAACCCACACAAAGGTGCTGTGTGATTGGCAGCCATGCTCACAGATCCTTGGGTAAATCCAGATCTCTACCTTAACTGCTTCAAATACTGACTCCCAAATCCAGTGACTCACTGTACTCCCAAATTTCACAGCCCTTCCACCGGCAAAATTCATGACAATCCTCAAGTCCTGACATCAGAAACTTGCTGATGCCCTCAGTCTTAAGTGTGCTGTGATTGCCCACTCACCACATAATGACCCAAACTGGTCATTCCATAGCAATTGCATATCGATTCCCACAAAGTCATCAGGACACAGACCACCCCAAATGTAACTGCTCTCTAGGCCGAGCCACCTCAGTCCCCAGCTGACTCTACAATAGAAGAAATGGAAGAGGAAATCTCATTGTCACACTCGCTGTACCCCAGCCACATGCCGACCTGCAGACTCAAGTGCACAGCTGTGCTCAAAATTTTCCAATCCCCCTCCCCTGCTGCCACATTTCTGCCCCATCCTTCTCTGTGCTGTCTGTGCTCAGGAAGCGGACCTCTAGGGACTGCATTATGCCCCCCTTCGCCCTCTGACTTACAACCAGATTCCCAAATTGAATTAGAGTTCCTTTTGGTGAGGTGAGAGCTTTCCTGTTTGCTCAGATGATAAAGGGTCTGCCTGCAATGCAGGAGACCCGGCTTCAATCCCTGCATCTGGGAGATCTGCTGGAGAAGGGAATGGCTACCCACTCCAGTGTTCTTGCCTGGAGAATCCCATGGACTGAGGAGTCTGGTGGGCTACAGTTCACGGGGTTGCAAAAAGAGTTGGACACCACTGAGTGAATAGCACTTTTCACTTTGGTGAGCCACCAGGAGCGGGCACAGCTCTCTATTCTAGTTTTTGCTTTACCTTGAAAAGTCACGTGAAATCCATGCTCCATTATGTACCTTTGTTAGGTTTATCATAAAAGATGTTTCTCTTGTGTTGGGTTCCCCAGAAGCAAACCCAGGACAAGGATTTGAGGGCAAGTTGTTCATGTGATCCTGGGAAGAATGATAGGAGAGTGGGGACTTGAGATGTGAGCCAGGACAGGGGAGGAAGCCCACACAGCGTGCTTCACGAGCAAGAGGCTCCTTAGGAAAGGGGCTCAGGACTGCTGAGGACCTGAAGCAGGGTATCCCTCTCAATTCCTGCCCGTCATGAGTGTTGGGCTGTCACTGAGGGAACCTGCCTGGTGAGAAAGGAACCTGCTCCCACAGCTAGACCACACGCCCAGGCAGAGCTGCAGGTGCAAAAGCCATCAGTGTATAAGGAATGGTGAATACCAGAGGGTATGGGCAGGGCAATGGTATAATTTATTACAGTATTTTTACCCAAATATTCAAGTAAACTTGACTTCCATATATCCCCTGGTTTCTGCACGCCCTAAGCTCAGTTTGAAAAGATCACATCCAGAACTCTCCACCCCAAACAAGGCGCTGACTCTCCAAATACACTCTTTCTACCAACTCCTAGGACCCTTTCTTGCCCTCATAGTCACATGCTGACCAGCTGACCTGTAAAACCCACTGGGTGTGGAACCTACTGTCAAAATCACAAACTGATGCCGGCACAACCTTGGAATCTCTGCTTACAGCGCTCTCTTCCCCTGGGAGCCTTCCCAGGAGACCATTCATCCATCCCCATCCCAATTTCCTCCACATCCTAACTGCTCCCACAGGAACTCAAAATGACCAACCCACACCAACCACCCAAACCTGCCTGTACCTTGTTCTTCCAACCTAATAACGCAACTTGCAAAGACCCACCCACTGCAAGACCCACTATATGTTGAATTCTCAACCATGAATGACCTGAAACCACACTGATTCCCCCAACACCAACCACACATGAGTGCCTCAGTGTCATCCCTGGCTACACTGACCCACAGACACAACCCCACTGCAATACACAGCCCAGCCACACATTTATCTCTGAATGCAGTCACACACATGGTACCCCAACCCCTGATACACACTGGAGGGAAAGAGCAAATTAGCCAGGACAGCAGCGGTCAGGCCTCTCGCCCCATGGCCTCTCGCTTTGGCCTCGTGTTTGGTAATGATTGTGTAACAGCTAAGATCATTTGTGGCACTGCTTACGCGCATCATGGTGTGGTCCTATATAATCGCCACCTGCAGAGCCCTGCGTCCACACTACGGCTGTGTTGTGTCCGCGTTACGGCTGTGTTGTGTCCACACTATGGCTGTGTGTGTCCGCGTTATGGCTGTGTTGTGT
>NW_024070209.1:11986756-12502361 GCF_014754425.2 Oryx dammah | reverse complement strand
TGTCCACACTATGGCTGTGTTGTGTCCACACTATGGCTGTGTTGTGTGCACACTATGGCTGTGTTGTGTGCACACTATGGCTGTGTTGTGTCCACACTATGGCTGTGTTGTGTCTGCGTTATGGCTGTGTTGTGTCCACACTATGGCTGTGTGTGTCCGCGTTATGGCTGTGTTGTGTCCACACTATGGCTGTGTTGTGTCCACGTTACAGCCGTGTTGTGTCCGCGTTACGGCTGTGTTGTGTCCGCGTTATGCTGCATCCACTCGCTCAACCATGAGAGAATACAGCGTGCCTGCTGCTACAGGGGCTGTGCCAGTTGGGAGAGAATAAGCATGTCTGCAGTTCTTCCAGCTCCTCGCACTTCCTTCCAGCTTCCCTGCTTGCGCCTTGCCTACCCTGCGTTCAGTGAACAGTGAGATACAGCAAGACAGCTGGCGTAGTTGGCAGGATCATGGAGACACACATCAGTTTCCCAGTACCAAGCAGCACATGGCTTCCCTGGTAGCTCAGTTGGGAAAGAATCCACCTGTAATGCAGGAGACCCTGGTTTGATTCCTGGGTCAGGAAGATCTGCTGGAGAAGAGACAGGTTACCCACGCCAGCATTCTCTGGCTTCCCTGGTGACTCAACTGGTAAAGAATCCACCTGCAATGTGGGAGACCTGGGCTGGATCCCTGGGTTGGGAAGATCCCCTGATGAAGGGAAAGCCTACCCACTCCAGTATTCTGGCCTGGAGGATTCCATGGACTGTGTAGTCCATGGGGTGGCAAAGAGTCAGAAATGACTAAGACATATTCTTTTTCACTTTCAAGCAGCACATACACTAACCCTCTCAATGCAATGTGACACTGACCCACTAAAGCCCAGAGAGTGCTGGCTGCCAGCTCTCCAACCACAAGCTGACCCCCATCCCAATCACTGCCTGTCACTCCTACCTCAAGCCCCACATGGATGCCCACCACCCAGCTAGAGCCACTGGCATAGACACCCCAACCTGAATATTCATTGAGCTCATGACCTTCAACCAATGTCTTGAATTCCAGCCAGGAACATCAACCAAACAAAGACCTCAGTCCTAGCTACCTCAAACCAGCCATTCTGACCCCCAAACCAGCCCTTGTCTTCAACTGCAGAACTTCATCTCCCTCTCAGCCCCAACAAAGTGTGATCCACCAAACTTAACCTCAAAGTGACCATGTCCCAAGCATACACTGACCCCCACCCTCCCTCTATGCTCTTAACCCCAGCCCAAGCCAGCAAAGACATGCTGACTCCAGAGCCAAACACCACCCTAACCCCCAATCTGGACTGATGCTGAAGCTGAAACTCCAATACTTTGGCCACCTGATGAGAAGAACTGACTCATTTGAAAAGACCCTGATGCTGGGAAAGATTGAAGGTGGGAGGAGAAGGGGACAACAGAGGATGAGATGGTTGGAGGCATCACTGACTCAGTGGACATGAGTTTGAGTAAATTCCAGGAGTTGGTGATGGACAGGGAGGCCTGGTGTGCTGCAGTCCATGGGGTCACAAAGAGTTGGACATGACTGAGCAACTGAACTAAACTGAACCCCTAACCTCACTGCAAGCTGAACACCCCATTCCAAACCTCACTGTCCCTCCAGAGAGAAAGGGCACTCTGATAGCACTGTAAGTTCACACACTATTCGCTGGGTCCCCCAACCACACTGAACCCCCAGCTACGTGGGGCCTTCAAATCCCGTCCACACACCTGCTACTGCTAAGTCGCTTCAGTCATGTCCAACTCTGTGCGACCCCAGAGATGGCAGCCCACCAGACTCCCCCATCCCTGGGATTCTCCAGGCGAGAACACTGGAGTGGGTTGCCAGTTCCTTCTCCAGTGTTCATCGCAGCACTGTTTATAATAGCCAGGACGTGGAAGCGTCCACACACCAACCCTCCACAAAACACTGCCAGCCCAGCCTCACTCTGCGCCCTTCAACCTCACTCACGCCTGAAGGGACCTGAGATTCCATCTTCACAGAGACCACCCAAGTTCAACTGTACCATATTTTCAATACAACCTTGTCCCACGGGTCCTGTGAACCCACACAAGCCAGTACACACAGGGATGATACGCAGAGAGGGCTTCTCTCCAGACTACTGTGGGCAGCAATGCCTAGACCTAGGGCCTTGATGTTCTTCTTATGGCCCGGCTCCATGACCCAGGGAAGGCACCAGAAGTTCTTACTCAGCAACACTGACACCACCAGCTACATTCCTCCTATTATTTCTAATTCTAACTAGACCAAGTCTCAGATTTCTCTCCAGCTTTGAGCATCCTGACCTCTTCTATGGGCTACAATTTCCTGATGCCGAGTCCATGTCTCCAGGGAGCCATCTCAGGCGCTACACTGAGTTGGGTCACAGCCACCCCTGGGTGAGGGGTCAGGAACCTGGACAACTGTCCTGCTCACTTGCCCACGGCTGTGTGATCTCAGCTGACCACTTCACCTCCCTGGGACTCACTTGATGTCATTCCCTTCTCCAGGGGATCTTCCCGACCCAGGGATTGAACCCGGGTCTCTCACATTGCGGGCAGATTCTTTACTGTCTGAGCCACCAGGAAAGCCCTCTTATACTTCAGGGGTCAGCAAACTGCCGCAGGGGGAGCAGACCCAGCCATGCCCTCCCTCTGTTACCTGTTGGCTATGGCTGCCTTCCCCCAACAGCTGCAGACTGGAGTTGTGGCAACAGAAACAATATGGGGCTCAAAGTAAAAAAGATTTACTATCTGACCTTGCAGAAAAGGGGTGCCACCTCTGATACACATCTTCTACCTTCCTCCCAGAGGGTCTAACCACACTGGAGAATTCTGTGTGTGAATGCAGGAGACCTCCCCTCCTGTTCTGTGCTTCTCAAAAAGATGCTCCTTAATAATGTGTGGATTGTTCATTATGCTGATAATAAAACCTGTGATTGCCTGCCCCAAACCTGTGGAGGAGAGGCTGAAGAAAGATCACAGGGTCAGAGCAAAAGCCTCAGGGTTTGGGTAGCAATATTGGGATGCCCCAGTCTCTGTTTAGCGTAGAGGCTCTTCCAACGTTATTGCTTTTGTTTATTGAAACCCAACCCCCATGGCACTCAGCACCCTTGGCAGTGGGCCCAGGCCTGCCCAGGCCCCAGCCTGCCAGGCCTGGCCAAGAGGACTGGGGGCGGAGGGTGCACTGGCCAGGCCCCATTCCAGGAGCCCTGCCTGCTTACAGCCTGAGGCCCTACCCCCGCCCCCTTCTTAACGTCTTGCTTACAAGACAGCATTTGGAGACAATTTCTCATCAGACCTTCTTGTAAACATCCTCCTGGATGAAGCAAGCCTGAAGGAGCCCTTATTAGAAACACCTGCGCCAGACGGCGGGCCTGGTGAATGACAGCTTGCAGAGCTGCCACTGCCCCCCGCCCTCATCCTGGGGCTGGTGGAAAGGGTGGTACGGGAGATGCGGGTAAGGGCTTGGGTGGGGGTAGTGTCTTCCATCCCTCTCCCCTCCTCCCTAAGCCCCCACAGGGCCAGCGTTGCCAAGGCAGCACCCTTCCTGTTGTCTCGTGGGACTCGGGTGTCAGGAAGGCTCAGGGAACAAGAATCTCTCTTACGGTGGCCAACCCTGCCCCCCACCAGAAGTCACCCCCTGAGTTCGTCATTGCCCTCTTTGGGTTCTCTAAGTAAGATGGCAGCCACACTTCTTTATCATCCATATTTCCCAGAAGTGTCAACATAGTGAGCTCCTTACCACTCTAAGTCAATGATAATATTCAAGACTTTTGGCACTAACTTGGCGTGGAGATATCTGGGGTGAGGAAGGTGGGAGGCTCCATACGTGGAATTCCCATGTCAATAACCTTGACAAGATAGCAAAGATACAGAAAAACCAAGTCAGCTGCCAAAGCCCACATTGTCTGCTATAAGGCACTTTCAAGTTCTATTCCCTGCTCCAACCAAACATTTTCGCTGATGCGGCTCTGAATCCTCATTTTGCTGAGAGAAAGCAGCAGGAGAAGGGGAAGGAGGGGAATGAAAGGAGTCTATGTAAACTGGACCCGGAACTTGTACCAAATCCACTCTTGTGCGTGAGCATTCTGCCATCAGACTTTGATGGAACCTTCTAGTACTCTCTGCACTCCTCACCTGGGACTCCTAGCCAAGGACACCAAAGGTCTTCCTGCAATCCTGTTGGCAGAACCTCTTTGCCACTGTCTGCTGACCCATCCTGGGACCAGCCAAGCTCATCCTTGGCTCTCCATGGGGCCTGGAAAGGGACCTTCTTCTGCTCCTGGGCTGGCCACCCTGTTCCAGCATCCTTCCCAAGGTGGACTGAATAGTTCCAGAGTGACTAAAGGCATGACCCCAACCTCCCAGCAGGCCATAGAGCTGCTCTGGGGCTGAGGTGGAGGAGACCCGAGTAGGGTGGCTGGAAGAAAACCTGTCTTTAACGAGTTGGGCAGAAAGAGGAAGCATGAGGCTCCATGAAATAAATTAGTGAAATCTCAATTCCGATAAATCCAGTTTCTTTAAAAAAAAAAAAAAAAAACACAGCAACTGGTAGGAAAAGAAAATGTAATTTATGCCCATTGAAAGGAGGCCAGGTTTAAATTGATGAAGTCTCCTGTTTATGTAATAAATCCATTTCCATTCATGTCACCAATATATTTATCCACACATCCTGGTCCAAGTCAAATCTTCATTATTTTATTATTCAACAGGGGGCAGAGGGGAGGGCAGGGGAACAGAGTTCTGTGTCGAATTAATAAAGTCTCACTCTCTCCCCCAGACCCCTCCTTACACAGGGACAATTTATTCCTAAGAAGGAGGCAGAAGAACTGGATGCAATTTATGTGCTTTGAAAGAGACCCAAACGTAATTAGGCAAAGTCTCAAGTTCACCGAGAAATAAATCCCAGAGAAAGTAGCCGGGGGTAAAATTTACGTTCCCTGAAAGTCTGAAAGCCTCTCTCCCACCGGCCTCCTCCTCCCCCACCTCCCCCAGGTCCCCGCGCCAGGTTCCCAAAGCCGGCCTGGCCCAGGGATTCTCTCAGCTCCCCAACTTCCCAGTGGCCCCGACGTGTCCCCACGGCACCCCCGTGGGCTGCCTTTCTACGCCTCCTCTTGACACACACACACCTTTTGGGCCACAGGCCATTTTCTCTGCAGGGTCAGTCATGGCTATCGACAAACCTATGGGACTTGGCCCGCAAGGGCATTTGCCCCAGAGAAATGAAGAATTCCTAGGAGTGCTGTGCCCCATCAGAGGGTTTGGAGGGCAGCAAGATAGGTTCCCCAAGATAAACCACCACAGGGAGCTCCTCTGAAGGACGAGGGGTCTCATGACACTCCTGAGGCCCCAGCATTGTACATTCGGGAGTGAAGGTGCAGAAGAGGCTTTTTTTCCAAGAAGCTGGACATTTGGTGGTTGGGCCAGGGGTGGTTCAGGATTTTTAAAACAATCAGTTTGGAGACTTGGGAGTGGCTGGGCTAGCGGACAGTGATCTGGGGTGGGACCTGTGTCGCTGAGGGGCTGTTGTGCTGGCGTGGGCAGAGCAGAACTATCCACGCCGTGGAAAGGCATGAGCTCAGTGTAGGCAGTGTGCATCCATATGCGGTCACAGCTGGGGACCCCGCCCCACTCCTCCAGCCACCAGACAAGTCTCTTGCACGGCCATGGAGTGAAGACACCCCAGGATTGAGTCTGCCTGGGTGCAAGGCTTCTGCACACATACAGTCAACACAGGAATGCTCACATCACTCTGGAGAGACTGTGGGATCTTAACCTGGGCCCAGCAGTATTTCTTTGGGTGCCATTAGCAAGAAGCTAGGCTTGTGACCCACTCCCAGCCCTGCCTCTGTTCTCTCTCAAGGAGCAGGCACCCTTCTCTGGGCACTCAGAGGCGAAAGCTCGCCGAGAGGGGTTGGAAGGGGAAGATGGGGCCTGCGTAAGAGCCCAAGCCCTGGCCACAGAGACTAAGGATAGAAGTGACAAGTCACATGTAGGGAAACCCAACAGGGTTCTGTGCAGGGCCAAGGAGTGAAAGGGCAAGGGATGGGGGCAGTGTCCTGGTTTTTGCTGTGAACACCTGAGTCAGTGATGCTGTTGGCTGCGAATGGGGATGCTGGGGGAGAAGGAGCTAGGTGGGTACAAAATATAATGGGCTTAATGAGGAAGAGTGGGTTTGGGGGAAAGAGGGGATAAGATGGGTTTCATTTGGGGCAGGTGAGCTGGCCAAGACTTTGCCAGATTTCCAGGGGCATGTCTGGTAGGGACACTGTCAGGAGTAAGCACCGGGTGCTGCAGTCACAGAGAAGGTGACTGGTCACAGCCCAGTCATTCGTGTCCAAGGAGAGTGAGAACAGCAAGGCAAGAGGGGCCCAGGCCAAGAGCTGGGGACAAAGGGCCTGCAAAAGACGAGACGGCACAGCCAGGAGGTGGTGGGACAGAGAAGGTGGTGTCAAGAAGGGGGACGTGTCCAACAGCGTCTAAGACTGAGGACAAGGCACCGACGACTGAGACGCTTCCACCCCGGGTGGCAGAGCGCACAAATGGCCTTTGTGGGGAAAGTGGACAGAGCAGAGGCCAGACCTCAGTGGTGGGGGTCAGACTGGCCCTATGTGTCACTCTGGGAGTGAGATTAACATCACAGGTGGAAGAACATTGGTGACACGGGATCACAAAACCACACGCTGGGACAAGGTCTCAGAGGAGCCCCCAGAGGGCTGGTTCTCAGAGCAGAAGGCCCCTGCAGCCTTGGGGAACATGCTGGACAATTTTTCCTCTGAAATGGGAAGGAAGATGCTCCTGAACTTGAGGAGGGCTGTGCCCAGCTGGTGGAAGGGCAGGAAGTAGGTGGGGTTAGAATGTGTGGGGAGTCCCGGGCCCTTCTTTCCAAGCTGATGTTCTTTGTAAGAACCCCGGATTTTCTGCTTTTGCTGGCCAGTGGCTGACAAGGTGACCAGCTGGCCAGCCGGCTGCCTTGGCCCCGGAGGACATCCGGCACCTGATTGAGCTGGAAAAGACCGGTTTCAGGGTCTGTGTTCCTTTGTTGCCATTCAAGGGAGGCTCCTTGGGTGCAGGGTCCCGGTTTCCCCATCCAGCTCCCTCCTGATTGCTATGCTAATTGAAAGTGGTCTGCGTTCCAGGAATACTGGCTCAAAGGCCCAGGTTGAACCCCATCTTTGGGCAAGCTGCCTGTGAAGACCGTCTTCCTATGGGCCACACCTCTGAGAAAGTCACTGTGACTGAAGGGGGCCGTCTGATCCAACTGACACACTATTGCTCAACACAGCCCATCACACACGTTGATGGGAAACGGGCTCGCAGGTCAGCCAAAGGGCTGGTGTCTTTGATGGTGCAATTGCCATATCTCTGACATGGGCATTGTAGAGGGTTCCAAAAAAGGAGCCCATCTTCTCACAGACTCCCTCTGCATATGGGTGGACTTGGATCAATTCTGGGTGACCTGGACAGGCCCAGTCAGGTGGTCATGAAGACCCTGGGGAGGTTGGGACCACCCAGCATCTGAGGGGTCGATGTGTGGTCACTGCTGGGCCTCGCCGCGGTGCTTTCCCTGTGGCCACATGGCACCAGTGGGGCTGCTTGATTGTCTGTCTGACTTCCTTGATCTGGGCAGCATACTCTGGCTATAAAATTCTTGTTTTACGAGGTTCTCTGGGAAGCCAGAAGTCCCCTGGCAAGCCTACCAGGGCAGCCCCAGAGGAACACAGTGGAGGAGGCCAGAATGCACTGCATCTCAGTCGCTTGATGAGCAACGCATTTCTCAAAAGCCCCGACACCCAGCCAGTTGTCACAGGTCTTAGAGGAGGTCCTTGGCTGCATTGTGAAAGACTGGCAATTCACGGACACCCCAGGACCCTGCTGCCCTTGACCCAGGCAGAGTGAGAGGAATGAAGCGTGGGGAAACAAGTCAGTGCAAGCCTACGTCTCCTTCTTCATTCTGCATCAGGCCCCAGAAAGGCCCCTTCATGGACCTGCTGTCTCTCAGGAGCAGAACCTGAGATGGAGAGTCACGTACAAGTGATTCATGAAGGTCAGAGAGAAGTTCAATAACGGTGTAATTTCAGGTAAGTCCCAGCCTCTGCCTGATCCTGCAGGGAGCTCTGGGGCATAAATTACATCACAGAGTTTCTCCTCACAGAGATAAGGAAACCAGGCTGCCATATTCCTCAAGCAGTTTGGCAGTAGCTTCAGTCTGCCCCAGGGGAAATAGAAACTCAGCATTTCCAGATCTCTAGGAGTCCTGGTGATGTGCCTCTAGCTGACCCAATGGTAGCCTTCACAGGTGCCAGCTCTTAGAAGTGACGCTCAGGAGAGCTAGGAGATGGGCACAAAGAACTGGCAAAGGGCATGTGGGTGGAGCCCCAAATCATCCTTTTCACCTGGTGACGTCATTGATTAAAGATTGCTTCCTGGAGCTGAGGAATGCCACTGAAGGACCTCTGTGATTTCAGAGCTTTTGAACTTCTGCCCTAAAGTGTGGAGCCAAATTCCTGTAAACTGTCTATTCTGCATCCTGGGTAAGTAACAAAGGCTGAACCAAAAGCAGGGTTTCATATCACCAAAGGAAGGGACAGCTCTTCACTATGTATCAGACCTAACAGATCTTTCAGGCTTTCAAGCTGCTTTCAAGCTGCTTTCAAGCTTAGCAGGAGGTGGACAGTCCTCTTCTGTAAGCTCCAAATCTGGGATGGCAATACCCTCTCACTGATGCCCATCCCCCTCTCTACCCAACAGGGGCAACAGCTAAAAACAGGGTGTCCTCTTCCTAGTCTGGGTCCCACTGTCTTTGTCTTTAACTCCTAGGTGGAATCACGTTGGGGCCAATTATGTGGTTTTAGTATGGCTTGGGTATGCCCTGAGAACCTCTCTGACCATCCTACCCCACTGGGAGTCCTAGGAGTGACCGTCTGACAGACAGTGTCCCTTTTTGAAATGCGATAAAGGGAGACTGATTTCGAGGCACCTCCTTGCCCTGAACCAAGTATTTGGTTACAGCTTTTGTCTTGACCATTAGGAAGACTGAGCTAAAAGAACAAGCCAAGTACTCATTCCTCTGGGGGCTCCTAGCCTTGCTCATGAACTGTGGGCACTTGGGCCATGACCTAGATCTTTCAGAACAAATGTCAGTGAGCTCCTGTGGAGAAGTGATGCAACACAGCACTGCGTGTGGTCCTTGTCCATTTTCCCTTAGGTTGTAAGGAAGTTTGTGATCAAAAGTTTGTGATTAGGAACTAGCCATAGCTTGCAGTTATGTGATTTCTTGATATAGCTTTCCCTTATTTACTTATATCCCCTCTACACACCTCTGGCCTTTTATTTTGGCCTTTTATACATAGCAACATTCAGGCTTAAATTAAAGGAAACTAGGAAAAACAGTAGGCCAACCAAGTATGACTTAAATCCCGTATGAATTCGCAGTAGTGATAACAAGTAGATTCAAGGGGTTAGACCTAGTTAACAGTGTGCCTGAAGACCTTTGGACAGAGGTCTGTTATATTGTACAGGAGGTGGCAAACAAAACCATCTCAAAGAAAAAGAAGAAGGTGAAGTGGTTATCTGAAGAGGCTTTACAAATAGCAGAAGAATGAAGAAAAGGGAAAAGCAACGGAGAGAGAGAAAGGTACATTCAATTAAACACAGAGTGTCAAAAAATAGCTAGAAGAGACAAGAAGGCCTTCTTCAATGAACAGTGCTTAATAATAGAAGAAAACAATAAAAACAGGAAAGACTAGAGATCTCTTCAGGAAAATTGGAAATATCAAGGGAGCATTACCCCAAAGTTGGGCACAATAAAGGATAAAAATGGTAACGACCCAGTAGATGCTGAAGAGATCAAGAAGAGATGGAAAGAATATATGGAAGAACAGTATAAAAAAGATCTTAATGAACTGGATTACGACGATGATGTGGTTAGCCACCCAGAGCCAGATATTCTGGATTGTGAAGTCAAGTGGGCCTTAAGAAGCACTGCTGTTAATATAACTAGTGGATGTGATGAAATTCCAGCAGAACTATTCAAATCCCCAAAGATGATGCCATCAAAGTGCTACATTCATTACATCAGCAAATCTGGAAGACCCAGCAGTGGCCACAGGACTGGAAGAGGTCAGTCCTCATCCCAGTTCCCAAGAAGGGTGGTACCAAAGAATGTGCTAACCATCAGACAATTGCACTCCTCTGCCATGCTAGCCACAGGCCTCCTGGGGGCTCAGACGGTAAAGTGTCTGCCTGCAGTGCGGGAGACCCGGGTTCGATCCCTGGGTTGGGGAGATCTCCTGGAGAAAGAAATGGCAACCCACTCCAGTACTCTTGCCTGGAAAATTCCACGGACTGAGGACCCTGGTAGGCTACAGTCCATGGGGTCGCAAAGAGTTGGACACGACTCAGCGACTTCACTTTCTTTCCTATGCTAGTAAGGTCATGCTTAAAATCTTGCATGCTAGGCTTCAGCATTATGCGAACCAAGAACTTCCTTATGTCCAAGATGGGTTTAGAAAAGGAAGAGGAGCTAGAGATCAAATTGTCAACGTTCACAGGATTATAGAGAAAGCAAGGGAATTTCAGAAAAACATCTGTCTGTTTCATCAACAACGCTAAAGCCTTTGACTCTGTGGATCATGACAAACTGTGGAAAGCTCTTAGAGAGGTGGGAACACCAGACCATCTTACCTGTCTTCTGAGAAACCTATATGCAGGCCAAGATGCAACAGTTAGAACCCTGTATGGAACAACTGATTGGTTCGGGTCAAGAAAGGAGTATGACAGTGCTGTCTGCTGTTGCCCTGTTTGCTTAACCTATATGCTGAGCACATCATGAGAAATGCAGGGCTGGATGAGTTACAAGCTGGAATCAAGATACGTGGGAGAGACATCAACAGCCTCAGATATGTGGATGATACCACTCTAATGGCAGGAAATGAAGAGGAACTAAAGAGCCTCTTGATGAAGGTGAAGGGGGAGAGTGAAAGAGCTGGCTTAAAACTGAATATTAAAAAAAACTAAGATTATTGCATCTGACCCCATTACTGCATGGCAAATAGAGGAAAAGGTGGAAGTAGTGACTGATTTCCTCCTCTTGGGCTCCAAAATCACTGCAGATGGGGACTGAAGCCATGCAATCAGAAGGCACTTGCTTCCTGACAGGAAAGCAGTGACAAATCTAGACAGTGTGTTGAAAAGCAGAGACATTATTCTGCCGACAAAGGTTTGTATAGTCAAGGCTATTGTCTTCCCAGTAGTCATGTATGGTTGTGAGAGCTGGACTGTAAAGAAGGCAGAACACCAAAGAACCAATGCCTTCAAACTGTGGTGCTGGAGAAGACACCTGAAAGTCCCTTGGACAGCAAGATTAAACCAGTCAATCTTAAAGGAGATCAACCCTGAATATTCACTGGAAGGACTGATGCTGTAGCTGAAGCTCCAATATTTTGGTCATCTTATGTGAACAGAACACATTGGAAAAGTCCCTCATGCTGGGAAAGATTGAGGGTGGGAACAGAAGAGGGCGTCAGAGGATGAGTGGCTGGATGGCATCACCAATGCAATGAACATAAACTTGGGCAAACTCCGGGAGATAACGAGGGATAGGGAAGCCTGCTGAGCTGCAGTCCATGGGGTTGCAAAGAGTTGGACATGACTGGACGCCTGAACAGCAACAACACACACTTTTGAATCTGGGGCTAGCCATCTAGACACTGTTCCCCCTGAGGACTCCTTCATTTTTATGAAAAGACAGCCATTTTCTCGCTTATGTCATTTACACACCTCATGGTTAATGCCTTAAATCAATAGTAGAGGATATCTTCACTCTGTTTGCTTGCCTGATATTATAACCTGAACTCTCTGCTATTTAGCTCTATTCAGAAGCTTGCTTTGCTCCATATCCAGCCAGGATGGAATATTGTCAGGAAGGTTCTCAGGGCCAAGCGTGGAGTGCCCTCCATCATGTATGTTCATATCACATGGGTCAGAATTTAGTCCCTACAAGGAGGTGGGAGATGCCTGGTCCAGGAGGCAGAAGGAGTGAGGCCTAGGGAACACATCACCATCTCTGCCATTCTGAATATAAACATACTGACTATCTCTCACTCTATGCTGATGGCCCAGTGCAATTGGTGTAACTGTATGTAACAGCAGGAAAGCAGAGCATGCGGGCATGGTAGAAGGGCAGCCGCGTGGAAGGTCCGCGAAGAGGGACCTTTCTCAGAACTGCCTTGAGCTGGAATCACCTTGAAGTGTTACAAATTTCCATCTCTGTTATGAAGGATGGAGAAAGGGAATGGCCAGAGCAAGGAAAAATCTAGGAAAATAGTGACACAGACAAAAGGAAAAATTTATTTCTAGAAATAGGGAGTGATCTGCATTATCAGGCTTATTGAAAGAGTGAGCCAAATAAAGAATAGCTGTTAGGGTCACAGGTGGCTTGAGAGGCAGGAAGCAGGCTGTTGGGGGGCTGAGAAGGCCTTAAGGAAGCAGAGGGTTGAGACTAGAGGCCTTTGCTTTGAAAGAAGGAGGGTTCCCGGGTGGGCATGGCCAAAGGGCACATGTCTGGGGACTGCTGAGAGCTGTCCCGACAGCTGTTCCCTCCTGAGCCAAAGGAGGAGAAAGCAAACGAGGTGAGTAGAGGCCCTGTCCCCGGGGGCATGCTGTCTGGAAGGACAGACATATCCTCAACTGATTACACCCAGACCTAGATAAATCATGCAATAAAGCTGTTATCAAGCTTCTAGCAGGACAGAAATCAGGGAAACAGATTCTGCAAAGAGGGATGAGAGGCATTTACACTGGGCTTTAAAAGATGAGTGGAGTGTACAACAGGTGGACCAGGGGAAATGGAGAGAAGCCTGCAGATAAGGCTCCCTGTACAAAGCCAGTCCACTTACAATATTCAGCGTATATTACTCCATTGATTCTCTCACAACCATGATACACTATTATTAGCCCCCATTTATTGATGAGAAAACAGAGGGGTGACGATATATGAGGACACTTGTGTGGAAGCTCAGTCAGAAAGAGGCAGAACTGGCAGAAGAAAGCATTAAGTATGGGCGTGAAGAGCAGAAAGCACGGGGTGTGTTTAGTGCAGGGGGTCACTTGACTCACCTCTGCCACTCAGACCTGGAGACCCCACAGTGGTATCCACCAGGACTAGAGCCAACCTCTCCTCTGATAGGGTCCAGCTTGCCTCCAGGGCTGGGGTGTGGGACAAGACCCTCTGCCCAGCGAGTGCCAGACCCTCCCTAGAATTCCAATCCCCATGCCACCTCTGGGCCTGGGGGCTGTTCCAGGCATGGTCAGGGGGAGTGTGATGGAAAGAGCAGGGGCTCTAGAGTCAGACAGGCAGGGGTTCAAAACCTGCCTCAGACCCTTCCCAGCCTATGACCTCCAGCTATGTTGCTAGTTCTTCCAGTTTGGGTGTTTTCACTCGCGAGATGGTGATAATGATGGTGTGTTGCTGGGCTGTGTGAGGATTCAATAGGGAACTGAGATGTAGATGCCTGTGTGCTTGCGGGTTACTGAGTCTCAGTTGTGTGAGATATTTCTGGGCAGAGGGGTCTCTCCAGGGTCCTTCTAGCTGCCACTAACTAGTTAGCAATTCTGACCTTAGAAGGATTTCCAGCTCTGCACATCTACTATCTGCCCTGCAGTGGGGCTGAACCTCTGCAGCCAGTCAGCCCCCCAGGTCTCACACCCAGAGCCTTGGGCTCCAGCTTGACTCACTGAAGCGGCTGCAGACCATCGTGCCGAACCTTGATCACAGGCCCTCCTTGCTCACAACAGGCAAAGACCCCCTCTTACCAGTTAAGACTGAGCCCCTCTCCCTGAAGCTGGAACTCTCACATCCCATCCCATCCCATTACTGTATCTCCACGCTGCCCACCACCCAATCACTCCAGCAGGGACTTGAGCTCTCGCCTTCCCACTGCCACGCCAATGCTCATGTGTTTACCCATGCTCTCCAACACTCCTGTTGGCATGGCTTAACTGGGCACTTCTTCCACCTGAGCCCAGTCCACTGGGAGCCTGGCCCAAGCATCTGGGACCAGGAAGGACAGACAAAACTATCTGAGCCATCTGTCTCTAGCCTGCAGGACCTCGCCTCCCGGCCAGAGAACAGGTCAGAAGAAGGCAGCAGCCGGCAGAGGGACTGTCATCCTCTCACACTGGACAGGGGAGCCCAGTGTGGCGGGCACTTACCTTTAGGATCACTTGACCTAATCTCCTCTTTTTATTGGGGCAAATGTAGCCCAGAAGGGCCAGTGGCTGGCTCAAGTCCCAAAAGACAAGAGCTCTCTGCCAGGCCCACAAACCCTCCAGTTGCTGCCAAGGGAACCCATGTCTGCTCCTCCAGGGAAGATAAGATATAGAGGATTGCAGGCTCCCTGTCAACAAATCTATTTTAAAATTGTGAATGGATCTGAGATGCTTAGGAGGAGGCAGAGGGAGGCCAGTAATGGTCTAGTCTTAGCAAAATAAAATTTTATGTTCCTTAAATACATGAAGTCACCCTAAACTGCCATTAACAAAACATGGTCAAGGAAAGGTGCTGGCTGCTTCAGAGATGAGGTCAGAGTTCACTTGTGATTGGCATGCTAACTGTTCCCTTGCAATCAGGTGTTGCCGAAGGGCACGGCGCTCTCTCTGCCATCTGGAACACAACCTGAGCTCGGAGGCTGGGAGCTCCTGTTATTATTATCTCGTTCCCACTAGGAGTTTGTTCAGTGCACGTTCCAATCAGCAGGGTCCAATTCCTCTCTGGCCCTGAGAAAGCATCACAAATTCTAAATTAGAGGTGTCTGAGCAAACAAGAGCCTCTATACTCTTCTTAAGTTTCTTCCATTATGTGTTTCTCATCCCCACTGCTGTCCACCAGCCAGATCTTAAATTCCATGGAGACAGGGACCATGTCTTCTATTTCATCCATTCAACAAGCACTGATTGACCACCTGCTAAGGTGGTACCAGGCACCCTGGGGAATAGAAGACATGGGCAAACCAGTCTTTGCCTGCAAGGAAGAGGCAATGACCTTGTTGTGAATACATTGCCTTGCTTTATGTAGCCATCAGTATTTTCAAGGCCATTCTAGACATGAGCTCATTTGGATGTCATGTTAATCCTGAGGGGGAGACAGAGCTAGTCTTGTTCCCATTTGTCTGTCGAGTAAACTGAGACCCAAAGAGGCTGACTCTCCCAGTGCCACTCAGTCTATTGGCAATGGAGCTTGGGCTATAACCCCTGGTTCCTTCTTCTGCCAACAGGGGCTGGTTGGACACATGCGTGCTCGGATACACAGCCTTCTCTGTCTGCTCAGCTCTGCCCAGTATAGCACCAAACCCCCCACCACCACCCAGTGCTTCCCGTAGGGCTCAGCCGAGAGCCCCACCAAATAGGGGCTTCAGGAAGAAGTAACCCTTTGGTGGGCGACTACTGCTTGTGGTTTTAAAGAAAACAGGGCCCTAGTTGGAGTTAATGTCATCATATGAACTTCTTAGGGGCAATGAAACTGTCCCATCCCAGGAAGCAGCCAGCAGACAGCTGATTTTGTCTGTGATGCACACCAGCCTCTCATCTCTAACCTACATGAGCCCAGCACCATGCCAATGGCTTGGTGTTGCCCTTCTCCAAGGCGAGGGGCAGGGTTCTGGGGAAGAAGGGGGAGCTGGATAAACTGAACTGGAACTGGGCCATCGCGGTACCCCACTTCGTTTTCCACAAGCCATCTCATTTATTCTGCTGCCTGGAATGTTCTCCATGGACAATGCTGGCTTCTCTGCAGACCCTGCATGGATGTGGCAGAACCGGCTGGCTGGGGTGGATGGGGGGAGAAGGGGGCAGATGCAGCCACCTGGCTTTCTCTACCATAGCCCAGGGTGGGGTGGGAGTGGGCAATAAACTTGAAGAGCTAAAGAGTCCGTATGGGCGGAAATGACTTCTGGGGAGGAGCAGGGTTAGGCCTTGGAGGGCCACGTGGGAGCTTCCCCTCAGGGGCGGCGGCAGAAGAGAAACATCCCCCCTTTCTGGGGAAGTTTTGTCTCAGGACTCCCGCTCCCCACCCCCAGGGGAATGGGGCGGTGTGTGAAAACACAGATTCTAAGGCCCCAGAGTTGCTGATTCAGCAGGTCTGGAGTGGGGTCCGAGAATGTTTGTTTCTAACAAGTTCACAGGTTGATGCTGATGCTACTGATCCGGGTCCACACCTTGAGAATCGCTGGAGCTTTCTAGAGGCATGGACAAGCTGACCTGCCATGTGGGGAAGCTCAGAACAGAAGGTCAGCAGATGGCTGTCTTCAAAGATCTTTTAGCTGACCCTCTGGGGGCGGTCTGGGATGGTAAGGCAGACGAGTGGACAACTGATCGGTCCATCTCCTTCCTTCTTCCACCCCAACTGGGGAACAGGGAGGCATATGGCTGAGGTGGGAAAGCAGGGGTGGCCTCCTGGAAGTGCGCACGCTTGTGCATGCATGTGGGTGCGTGCCTGCATGTGTATGTGTGTGTGAGTGAGAGAGAGAAAGAGAGGGCGCACATAATGGAACTGGCACTAGCTTTTCCCTGCCTCAGGGGCTCATCTGAACTGCTGGCTCTTCCTCCAGTTCCCACTGTTTGACCTCAAATAAGTGTCCACAGCTTTCTAGGACTCTCTTTCTCTTCATGGAAGTAATTTCACGGGGATTCCCCTCCTGGTCTCTCTGCTGCTCGGCTCACACCCATCTCTCATGCCAAGCCAAATACCTGCCTCCTCCAGGAAAGTCTCCCTGGATGCTCAGTCCTTCTCTGCCCCGTGCCCCCAGCCGTCCTCATGCCATAATGGCTGGACCCCACATACTTCTCCTGTTTAGCCTGCAGTGCCTTCATGTGGCTTAGCCACAGCAGGTGCTTGGTAAATAATTCTGAAGCAAGGTTGATTTAGGGTAGAGCTGGGAGAACCAGGAGTGGGAGGCAAGGAATGGCAAGGCCATGGGCTCCCAACTGCTAAGCTAAAAGTGGAAAGTACAATCACAGCGGCAGAGGCTTGGCCTTCTTCCTTCTCTCGCCATCTGTTTTGCAAGGAAGGGAGCAGAGAGAGGCCACAGCATGTGTTACTCACTTGCTGGAGTCACGGGTTGCAGCAGAGATGGGAGTTAGGGAAGGAGGCGACCTTCCTGTCCCAGGGAAGGGCCCCTCCGGCTACCCTGCTTATCCAGGCCCCACACTTAGGACCCTCCTCATCCCTCATACCCACATCCAATCCCACAGGAAGTCCAGGCGTCTTTCTGCAACATGTCCTCAAATCCATCCACCTTCTCTCTGACAGTGCCCTTGTCCAGACCACCTTCTCCACCCACCTGGAGCCCTGAAATAGTCTTCTCTCATGATGCTCTGCTCCACTTCTGTTTCTCCTAAACCACTCCAGCCAGAGGGATGCTGCAAAAATGTCAATCACGTCACTTTCCAGCTTAGAGCCTTTCAAAGTGTCCCCACCACTCTTCAAATTGAGTCCAGACTCCTGGCCACAGCCTTCCAGACCCTTCCTGGGTTGGTCGCCGCTCCAACCTCACACCTCCTGGTTCCCCTACCGCCGCCCTTTCTGCTCCCTGCGCCATGGCTACATCCGCCCCTGTGCAGTCCAGCCCTTTCCCCCCCGGCCTTTCTGCTCTAACCCTTCCTCTGTCAGGACACCCACCCCGAGGCTCTGTATCTGGCAGCCTGTTCACCCACAATTCAGGAGCACACTGCAAGGTGCTGGCCACCACTGGTTGGATGACTGAGTGACTGGTTGTGAGAGACACTCTCAGCCCTGGAGGGATTAAAAATGAAGGATTTCCAGCCCCAGGGCAACCCAGAAGACAAAGATTTCAAATATAAGTGGATGCCTAATTGTTTACCCCTCCTGTTAGGAGACCCAGACTCGTCTGAGTCCCTAGATGAGCAGGGCTTCCTCCCCATGCCGTAAGGAGGATGAGGTCCCGCCTCCTGCCTGTGCAGGCAGCAGGAAGTCTCTGTGAGGGGCTGGGGGTTCACTCACATCACTGAATGCTGCCCCTGGGGCTGTTGAACATACAGGGCCATTCGCAGCACCCCGTGGACCTTATTCCTAGAGTCTGTTTCGGGGAGCTGGGAAAGAGACCAGCGATGCCTTTATCCTGGGAGGAGAGGGCAGGGAGGAAAGAGAAAGTGCGGCCACTTCCAGGTCTTCACACAGTGGTTTCTGCAGGGACAGTTTTATTTTATGGTTTTTTTTTTTTCCCTTTTTTGCTACAAAATCTCTGGCTAAGATCCTAAATCTTAAGTGGTCAACAAAAGGCAAAAAGACAATATCTGACGCCATCCTCCCTCCCATCCTGCAAGATGGTGAACTAATAGACCAATATCCACCCCCCCCCACAGGTGCTGGGAGGACTTCAAGAGCTGTAGAGCCCCCCCACCTCCACCCCGCCGTGTCCGCCACAGGTCTTGCTGTCGTCTGTTCCATGGATGGGGTGGGTGTAGGGTGGGGATATTGGAAGAGGAGGACTTCCTGGCACCTCTAAAATTATACGGCAAAGAGAAAGAATTCAAAGAAAGGACGGAAAAAGGGGGGAAATGACAGTATTGCTTCTCGATATGCTTCTAATTTGGAGATCCTGGCAAAAGGCTGGGAGACAGCGTGGCAGGGTGAGTGGAGCGCTGACCCAGAGCCAGGAGACCAAGTCTAGATGCCACCCTGTCCCAGCCTCGGGGCCTGCCACCATCTCCCTCCGACTCCACGTACCCTCTGCCCACGAAGGAGCCAAGGGGAGAGCCCCCAGCCCGGCTCCCGCCCGCGCTGCGAGTCTGGGATTCTATTTAAGAACACGCAGCCCATCTGGTTCCCATTGAGCAGGCTGCGTTTTCTCAAGTGCTGCCCCCACCCCGCCCCCCCAGCCCGTTGCAATCCAGATTCCCACCATGTGACCCCATCTTCTCCCAATGGTGTTCTGTTTTATGGCTTGTTGTTCTGTGTGCGTGATTTGAGTTTGGGGACTTTTTTTATCCCCCACACACAGATTTCCCTCCCTCTTCCAGAAAATGTGGAGCCTGAACTTTTGACTGCCTGAAACCCTCGAGGGGATGGCGAGGACAGAGGGCAGGAGGAGATGAATGTCCCTGCCTGTCTCCTCCTGCCGATTTCTCAGCTGCTTCGTTTGTTCCTGCTCTGTTTGAAGCGCTGCTGCTGATGGCCCCTTACATGAACCAGGCGAGAGCCGAGGCCAGAAAGGAGGCTGGAGAGAAGGAATTGGTTTAGTTCAACAGTTCAATCAACATTTATTGAGCTGCCCGGGCCTGTGCGTGCTGGAGCTGCTGAGGGGAGAGGCCGGGCTCAGGACTGGAGGAGGCCACACACTGGAGGAAGAGACAGGAAGACAAGAAAATCACCCAGCTCCTGGTTGAGTGCTCCCACTGGGTTGTTTGCGGGGCCCAGGGAAGGGAAACAGGGAAGACCAGGAGCTCGACCAGGGCCAGGAGAGGTCACAGAGATGGCCTCCTGGAAGATGTAAACCAGTCACTGTTCCTTCGGTCATCCCACAGTTAATCAGGAGCCCCGGTGTTGGTGCCAGACCCTGTGCTGGGTACACTGTGTATGGATTCGTGAGCAAAGCAGATGTGGTTCCTGTACTCATGGAAGGAGTCCAGTCTCTAGGAAGAGGGACATCAAGCAAATAGCAAACACATATATAGTTATAAAGTGTGAAAATGCTAACAGCATTTATAAAAGGGTCTCATTATTTTTTATTTTTTCATGTATAAATATTTAATAGATGGAACAAATACCACACACATCTCTACCCCTGGCCATTGAGCCACATGCAGTCTACTTAATTCTAGGTACAGGGGTCTAACTGAAATGAGCTGATCCTGAAGATTGAAAAAAAGAGCAGAGTTAGCAGGGAAAGCATTCCTGGCAGGGGTAAGTGTATGCTGGGGTTCTGACTCCTGGAGGAGCTTCATTCCTTGAAGTGACTGGAAGAAGGCTCATGAGGCAGGAACATAGGGTGGAGGGGGTTACAAGGGGAGAGGCGAGCCAGGAGGGGCAGGCTGGGGCCAGTCCATCTGGGCTATGGCGAGGCCAGGGGTCATTCTGAGGTCAAGTTTAAGGGTCAGTCTGAAGCTGAGCTTAGTGAGCAGGCACCAGAGCAAGAGGCTGTGCTCGGGCTGTGGCCAGGGTTAGGTCCTCGATGCCAGAATTAGGGGTTGGTCTCCAGCCAAGGTTAAAGTCAGTCTGAATTCAGGGCCAGAGTCATTCCGAGGTCAAGTTTAGGGGTCAATCCGGGGACAGTGTTAAGATCAGTCATCCATTAAACATTCACTGAGTGTCTCCCTGGCTGACTCCCGGGGAGTGCAGTGATGTGCCTGACAGCATCCCTTGTCTTCCTGGAACTCAGAGTCAAATGGGAAAGACAGTTTAGAAAAAATCGCCTGATAGTGGGGTCATTAATTACCATTGCACCTCGTGCTATGGAAGAGAACGAGGTATCGTTCAGTTATTGTGGCCATGGAGCAAATGATCCCATAACTTTGTAGCTTCAGAGAACCATTTGTTATGCTCACAGACTCTGTGGGCTGGGAATTGGAAAGGCCTGGAGGGGATGGCTAGTCTCTGCTCTGTGCTGTCTGGGGTTCAGCTGGGTAGATCCCAAGGCAGGGAGTGGCTCTACGGCTGGGGACTAGACTCATCTGATGGCTCCTCAGTCACTCGTCTGGCACCTGGGCCATGACCGTTGGCCAGAGCACCTGCATGGGGCCTCGCCACGTGGCTTGGCTTCCTCCTAGCGTGGTGGCTGGCCTCAAGGTGTCTGTTTTTCTCCCACGAGCCCCTAAGTTACAGGAAATAGGCAGAAGTTGCATCACCTTCTCTGACCCAGCCTCAGAAGCATCACTTTCACTGTGCTCTATTGTTCAAGCAATCAAGGGAAGGGGAGGAAATAAGAAACAAGGGAAGGGGAATTAGATTCCACGGTCCATGCGGGTGTGGCATGGCCACCGAGTAGGACAGGTGGATCAGAGATATTTGGAAAGTCTCTGAAAAATACCATCTGCCACAGATACCAGCAGAGGGCAGGTCAGATTGGACTGTGGTTTGGGCTTTCTGAGCAGGGTTTAGAAAGAGGGCAAGAGAGTTTGTTTCTGGAAGGCACTCTGGCCTCTGACACAATGGGAGCCCCAGCCCACAGGACTCATGGAACTCGATGAGAGGATTCAGGCAAGAAGCTTTGCATGGACCAGATTCCCAGCACACCCTTCCCTGCACAGTAGGGCCTGGTCTTGGCTCTAATTCTTGACTCCAACATCAGCTTTTGCTTTATGAAATGGGGGCTATATTCTCCCAATTTGGGCAGATTGGAGGCCAGTGTAGTCCAAATTGATTTGGGGTTCCCTGAAGCTTGAAGAACCCACAGACAGGCCTGGCTTTAATGAGATGCCACATTTTAAAAAAAACTCTGGTGTCTTACAGATGGTAATTGTTAATAGCATTTTGCTGATGAAATTAGACGGTTTGTGAATCAAATTCCATATGAAATACACCAGGAACTCCTTGCTTTAATGGACTCCTATGGTATACTCTGCTCTAAAGTGAAGAGTAGCTTGTGAAGTGAAGAATTTCTCCAGCTGTAGTTTTTTTTTTTTTTAAATACAGATTTGTGTCCGCCTGGACAGGGGAACCAGAGGCTACCTTCCCTGGCTCCAGTTTCTTTGCTCACATGGGTTTTTCTCTGCCATCTGGAGCTTTGCCGTCTGTCCTGGGGGGGTGAGAGGGAAAGAAATGGTTTCCAACAGCAGCAAAGATTTAAATCAGAAGTGGACAGAGCCTAAGTTATGTGGGTCTCTAGGAAAAATAGAAACAGCTGGAGCAAGCACCAACCTGGAGACGGTGAGGATGAAATCTGGGCAAGACTGCCTCAAACGTTCTGCATGTGGGGTGCAAAGGGCCTTCCACTGCAACCCCCAGTGTGTCTTGGGGCCTCTCTCTGGGTCTCAGTCCCCCACCTCAGCTGAGATCCATTCCACAGCTCTTCGGCCCTGACCCTAACAGCACATATCCCACCCACCTCCACCCACTTCGCAGTGGCTGGAGCACTACAACAGTCAGGGCATGACCCCCTTCCTTGCTGGCTTGGAAACTCCCTGAACTTGGCCCCAGGGCCAGGGTCAGGCGGGAAGTGTGGCCCAGATGACCTCATGCTGGGCTCCTGCTCTGCTGTTCATCTGTTCATCTCTCGGCAGGCAGCTCGGTGACTCACCTCAGGGGGAGAGAGCCAAGGCCATTTGAAAACTGAAGCCCTGTGGGGCCCTTTCCATCCAAGGGCTTCAAGAGCAGACCTTTGGCAGCTCTGAACTCATCCCTTCCCAGGGATGCAGAATGGAAGACTAGACGTGTCCCAGCCAGGGCTGGTGTTCCCCACAGGCACATGGAGCTTCCACCTTCCCCTTCCCGCTTTCCTGAGCCGGCACTTCGAGACTCCAGCCTGACTGTGTGTCTCTGCATCTCTAAGCTACAATCCCTCTGCACTGTCTCAGTATACCCCCACCCCTCCTCTCCATCCAGAGTATCTCAATCTGCACTCCCTGCAAAGTTGCATGCATCTTAGCCTCAGAAAGTTTTGACTGCACTTAGAAGAGTTCTGTGGCAAAGCTATGTTTTGCTCTCTGAATATTCATGGGGTCCCGCACCTATTCCAGAAGGTTTGCAGTTAGGTTGGGCCAGTTCTGACCAGAGATGACTCCTTGGCTGAGCAAAGACAGGCAGGCCCAATCCTCCTCATGCTGTCTCCTCCTGAAGGTAAACACGGAGACCTCATAGTACAGCTCTGCACTGCCAAATGTGGTAGCCATGTGTGGCAACTTAAATTACTTATAATTAAACAGAATTTCAAATTCTGTGTCTTAGTCACACTAGCCCCATTTCAAGTTCTTGATAGTTACATGTGGCAAGCCGAGGTGCAGAGATGGCATCACACAGAACATCCAGGACATCTCCATCCTCGCAGAAAGTTCTCCTGGAAAATACCATCCCAGGTGGTGAAGCTCCAAGATTTCAGTCACTATCAGCCCACGTCCTCAAGTGAAAAGGGAGCAGAGCCTCCCAGCAGCCCACAGGGTCATTGAGCATCAGCAAGAAATAAACTTGCATTATGTGAAGCTACTGAGATTTCAGGGTGAAGGTTTTGCTCCCCTAGAGTCTGACCTCCCAGGCTAGTCAGACTAGCACAGCCCATCTGCACGAAATGAGCAGGAAGCAGCAAAATCAGGCCGAACATGACCAAGTTCTAGCTTGCTGGGCAAATACCATATGCAACCCAAGCAATCCATGTGATACAGAGTTGGGCACCCTCCTGATCTTGCAAGGGGAGCTGGCTAAAGCATAATCATGGGAGAGCCCCTGGAGGAGGGGAAGCTAGGGATGGGCCTTGGAAAATGGGCAGGGTTCGCTTAGCCTTGTGGTTTTCAACCTACAAGGATTGTCGGCTGCCCACCTGGGAAAGCTGAGATAAGCCAGGAGAAGGGCAGGCATCCCAGCAGAAGCACCATGATGGGCCAAACACATGAACAAAAATGTTGGTGAGAACTTAAAGGACTGGACCATGTGGGTTTCCCCGGGGTTGCAAGGGAACCTTAGGGAAGCTCAGGAGATAAATCAGATGGGATTTGAGAGGTGAATTTCCCTGTATGTTTCCACCCAGAGTTGGAAGAGAAGGTAGAGGTGTATAGAATGAAGGATGAACTAACGTTGTTCTTACTGATAGTCAAGGGTGGGGTTGACCTTAGGAATGACAAGTCAAAATTCAGTAACTGGGGTGGCAGGGTTTGACTGAGAAGTGTGGGAATTCACAGAGGAGTCATTTTGCTCGTAGGATAATAAGTTAATTGGTGATGAATTCATACCGGAAGCTAGTTAACCCCAGAGCACCTCCCTTTTGAGTTCCAGGCTTAATTTACCAATTCTCCACTTGGCTCCCTAAGATGAATCTATTAGCATCTGGGCCTGGTTAAAGTGAGCCACACCTCTCACCCACACCTGGACCAAACTCCACAATCATCTAAGAGTGTCCTTGGCCTTGGCATCCTTTAAGATTCACACAAGCACCAGCACACACTCACACACACCACTCATCTCTCAAGAAGTTTCACTGGGGCCTCTGCCAGCAGTGCCCCGGCCTCTACTCCTCCCAAACCTCCCTGCCTCCACCATAATCACACCTGACTATTTCCCTCCTAGATCAGCAGCCTTAGCACTACTGGCCCTGCCTCCTATCTCTCCACCCTGCCAATTCATCCTGCATTCCAGAACATATTGATGTGGGTCTGTGTGCTGAGAGGACTTTGAGACTCTCCAAAGAAATAGTATTACATTTCTGAGCCTCTTTACACACACACACACACACACACACACACACAATCTTGTCTGCTTTTTTTCCTCCTACAGCATTTTGCTCACAGTAAAGATTCACCAAAGACGCAGGTGGGAGGCCCTTGAGGCCTCTGGGTGAAGCATTTCTGGCACCTTGAATACCCCGTGGGAGCTGAGAGCTCTCTTCTGCCTCCCACGTCAGTCTGTACATCCCTAAACCTACAGGAGGACAGCCCTTCACCACACCTGGCATCTGCCTACAGGCAATGCTGTGATCCTGCAAGGGAGCCTGAGAGCCCAGAGCAGGGGGAAACCCGGGGTCCTCCTGTTTCCAGCTGTTCCCTGGAAGGCATTCCTGGGTGGAGAGAAATCAAATGGAAAGGGAGGCTGGGAGTGGTGGGGCGGACTTCTGTTTCCACTTTCGGACAAGATGGGTCGCCTTGTCATTGCCAGGAGGAGGCCTCCACACGCAAACCTGTGCTGTCTCCAGCATGGCAGCCAATAGCTTCCTATTTGCACCCAGAATAAAATCCAAACCTTTCACTGCCACCCACAAGGCCCTGTGTGATCTGGCCCCTGTAGCCGCCCTCATCTTCTCCTCCTCCACCCCTCTCCATCTCTGTGTCCTGATGTCCCGGTGGCCCTCTGCTTCCTGGAACAGCCCACTTCTGGCCCCTGAGGCCCTTTCCACGTGCTGTCCCCTCAGCTTAGAATCCTACACACACAGCCCTGGTGAATGTCACCTGGTGTCAGGTCCCAGCTCCCCAGAGCCCCAGCCACCGCCCTCTCCACACTGCAGGGCCCTGGTTATAGGCTCTCATGATCCACAGCTGTTCCTCTCTGTAGCTCTTTCAGGGTTCCTCCTTACACACTGGCACACCTGTTTGTTTATGGTGCGTCTGTCCCACAGAATGTAAGCTCTGTGGGGCCAGGACCAGACCCATTTTACTCTGCAAAGAGCAAGTCATATGTAGGTGCTCAACAAAGATGTGGGGACTGAATGAATGGGAAAATGAGGCTATTTTGTAAATCATGCGAAAGACCCTCACTGCCACATGGGTCAGCCCCGCTCTGGGCCCATCTCCCCACATCACCTCCACACTCCTGCCCTCACCTTGCCCACACCTTGCTCATCCTCATGGGATACAGGGAAAGGGGCTGCTCCACCCAGCTTCAGCTGGCCTGGGCCCCACGCAGAGCCCGGCGGGGCTGAGCTTATGGAGAATAAACAGATCTCATCCAGACAAACCTTGCTTTGCACAGGAGCTGGGGCTTAGACATGTAGACTTCTGTGAAGCTGACTTCCCTAGGCCGTGGGGCCGTCCAGGAGCAGCAGCCGCAGCTTGCCTGGTGGGGCCACTGGACAGGAGCCAAGCTCTGCCACCCTAGGGGGTCTTTCACCCTCCCACGGCTCTTGGGCCCCCCAGCTTATAATCTCTCCTCCAAGAAGTAAAAATATGTTTCAAGGCACTAACTAGGGAGGTCATTACTTCAAAGACCCTCTTGGCAAATTCTTTTATTGGCCCCAGTTTAGAGAGCCAGAGTTGTCTCACAAGGGGGCTCCTCACAGCAGGGCCCACCTGTGAGAACGTCTTCTCTGGGGACTGCCCCCGGCGGGAGGGTGGGCCAGGCCCTCGGCTATCCCCTGAGGAAGCGTGGGAAGAGGCTCAGAAGAGCTTCAGAAATGGTCTTTGCCTAAAAATGGGGAAACTGCTCTTGGCTAAAGACTCTGGATGGGAATGAACACTTTCAAGGCCTGGTTGAGGGACCGGCGACATTCTGGCCTCAGGAGGTGCCCTCCTTAGGGAGAATTCACTGCACTAATGGGACAGGAGCCAAAAGCATTTATCCCGCCGCTGCCCAGCTCTCAGAGCAGATGGCCTTGGCTCCCACCTCCCTGGGAGGGGAAGCAGAGGAATGTTAATTCCCCAGAGCTCCTGTCCCCAGACACACAGGGATCCCTGCACCAGGCCTATCACGACCTTGGTCTTCCACTCAAGTTGACATGAGGGAGCTGTCTGCCCCAAGCCTCTGCTCCCTCAGGGCTCCATCCCCACTGAGAGTCACACAGGTGTCCTCTCTGCCTCCTCGGAGCCACCCCTCTTGCAGTTAGCTCCCCAGTGCCCCTGCCTGATTTAATCTCCACTCTCTTGGGCTTCCCTGGTGGCTCAGATGGTGAAGAATCCGCCTGCAGTGCGGGAGACCTGGGTTGGATCCCTGGGTTGGGAAGATCCCCTGGAGTAGGGCATGGCAACCCATTCCAGTATTCTTGCCTGGACACTCCCCATGGACAGAGGAGCCTGGTGGGCTACAGGCCATGGGGTCACAAAGAGTCAGACATGACTGAGCGCCTAAGCACGGCACAACTATCTGCCCTTCCCATCAGCATTTATGATGTTAAAGCATCTGCCAGGTTAAAGCAACAGTGCCACCTGCCACCCTCCCTGCTTTCTCCCTTTTACAGCTGACTTCCTGGAAGTACACACACTTGCTGGCTCTCCTTCCATGACTTTTACTTTCTCCTCAGTCCATGGTAGCGTGGCTTCCGTCCCCACCACTTTCCTGAAGCTTCTCTCTCCGAATGGTCAGAGTTTCTTGCTCCTGAATCCGATTTCAGCAGCACACGGCCCCAGCCTCTCCAGCTCACAGTGCCTACACACCCCTATCTTTCTGGCACAGCACCCCTGATTTGGCTCTTACCTCTTGCTGTGCCTCCATCGTGGGCCCTTTTCAGAATTCTGGATTTGACCCTCCTCCTTTTCCCTTTTCACTCCACACTCTCCAAAAGGTGATCTCATTCGCTTCCATGGCCTAAGTGATTAGAACCTTCATCTACAGCCCAGAGCTCTCTCCTGAGCTTACACACTCACTCATTCATGCACTCACTCACTCACTCACTCAAACAGATTGTACACCTACCGTGAACCAGGAACTGCTGTCAGGAACAAAACAGATCAAGCCCCTGCACCTGGGGGCTTCACGGTGTGGCAGAGACCCACTCGATATGGGGAGACAAGACCACTCCATGCAGGATAAGAGCCAACAGAGTCGTGGGCCAGCATGACTGGGGGCTGCATTCGTGAGGATGAATCAGGAAGCAGAGGTGCTGTGAGCATTACGAAATGGGGGGTCGCTACAGGAATAAGGCACTACAGCAGTGTGGGGAGGTGTAGGGGCAGCAGCCCTAAAGGGGGAATTGGAAGATCAGAAGAAAGTCACCAACAGCCCCCTGACTCAGGTGTGCCCAGCCAGGAGAGGGCCCAAGGAAAGTCCGTAGAGAAGCCTGTGGAAGGCTGCTTCTTCCAAACATGGTGGGGAGCTGAGCTGGAAGGGGAGGAGACAGGTCAGAAATGCACCGGCTTTCACCAGAGTACTGCCGGGGGTCCTGGGCCTTCTCCCTGACTGCTCTCACCCCACCCAGTGTGCCAGTTCCAGCACAGCCTAGGCAATCTTTCCGCGACGCAGCCCTAACCCGTCACTCCCTGCCTGCTCCCCAGTGCCTTCCAGACAGTGAGCAGACTCCTGGGCAAGGCTGGCAGGGACTGTCGTGCCCCCTCCCCCACACTGGGCCCCCCTCTTGTTCCTCCCTTTTATGAAGACCGCCCCCATCTGCGCTCACACCCCGGCTCTCCATATGCTCCATAGAGCAAACTTTCTCCACTTGCTCACGCTCTCACTCTCTCCCAGACCCCCGGACACTCTTTTTTCCTTCACCTTCTTTTCCTGGCCAAGTCTTACTCACCCTGCAGGACTCAGCTTAGCCACCGCCTCCTCCAAGAAGCTTCTGTGACACTCGTCCTACAGACATCTGGGCCCCTGGTACGTGCTCCCTCAGAGCCTATATCCCCTCCCTGGCCCTGGTCTCGCATGGACACCTGCAGGCTTCATGTTCTCATGCCTCAGTGCTTCACTACACTGTTAACACCATGAGGGAAGAGGCCTCATTGTAACCGGCCCATACCTGGTTATTATAGGTGTTTGATGAGTATATGCTGTGCAATGGAATATAAATATGACTATTCTATAATCCAGTAAAAAAGCAGAATACAAGATTTTGTGTCTATTAAGACTGCAATTTGAAAAATAAAAAGAATAAAAATGTATGTACAGTTAAAATAAGTGGAGTATGGGAGGAATTTGATAGTAATTATTAATAAAGTTCACGGCTGGTGGGGCTAGCAGTGACTTTCCTTCTTTCTACATTTCAATTTCAAACTGCTCTTTAAAGTTAAAAAAAAAAACTTTACCATTAAATATTTTTCAAAAGCAATAAATTGCTCTCTTACCACCTGCTTCTATTTTTACATCCACATTCCTTTCTGACCACATTTGTTCTGCACTTCCAAGAATGAAGATCTCTGTCTTGGGCAGAGAAAGCCAATTTTCTCCTTTCAGTAGGAGTTGACTGACCTGTCTTCTCTTTGTCATCTGTTCCCAGATACCATCTGCCAGAAAATGTGTTGCCATCCCTTCCTTATTCCTCTCGCTTTGTCTGACACAAGTAATCATGAGAGTTTTGAGTTGTATCAGAATGACATACCGACAAGCACGTGGAGACATCAGTGGCCTAGGCATGGCTTCCTTAATCTGGCTTTCAGCAATACGCCTTCCCCAGACTCTCCAAAAGGGAAAATAAGCACAAAGAAGACAAAGCAGACCATGCCTCTGGCCCTGTGGAGCAGTCTTAAACCCTGAGTATCCTCAGTATAGGAGGGAAAAAGTCAGATAAAAGCCTGGTCCTCCCACTAAAGATCAATAGTTAAGATCGTGTTTTGCACTTTTCTTCAAGCCCGAGTCCTTCCTGAAATCTGTTTTTCCTTGGCTGCACCAGTCTCCATCTTTGTTCATGTCTTATTTTATCTCTGTTCATGAAAGAATTCCTTTGGGAGCTTGACCATTCGAAATAATTTCTGAACACCTCCTACCCATCTTAGAACACCCTATTCTTATCATTTGGTCATTTCAGGCTATGTTAAGACATTTGGATTTAATCCGATAGGAAAAGGGTGAGCCTTGAAAGTTGCCAAGCAGTAGATCAACTTGGTGGATTTAATGCCCTGAAAAGTACTTTCTGACATCAATGTGAAGAATAGGATAGGCTGAGAACTTTGGCAGGGGTTTTGTTAAGAGGCTGTTGCAGTATTTCAGTGAGAGATAACGGAAGTCTGACCTATGGTAATTTGAAGGGGTGTAGGTTCAAGAGAGTAGCGAAAGGTTTGAGAGCCATTTCTGAGATAAAACTGATGGAATTAGAGCGGTAGTTAAGGTTGTGTCTAAGGTTACAGCTTGGGAAATCCAGTGCATGGTGACAACTCCGTGCAAGGCATGTAACACAGAAGAAGAAGTAGATATCCGAGAAGAGGATAATGAGTTTGAGACATCTGAGAGAGAGCCAGGGAGACATTTCAATACGTATTTGAAGATATGGGCCTGCAACTTAAGGCAGAGATTGGGGATACAGTTGATATAAATGTAGATGTGGATGTAGACTTAAATACAGACCCAAATATCAACATAATTATATATGAGAAACAGAGATAGAGACCGAGATAGACAGACCTAGATTGATCTTAACAAATAACACAAAGAAGCCAACACAGGATGACTACAAGAATTCTTAAAGGAAGAAATAGTATTAATTAGTGATCACTTCACATTGGCAGAAACAAAAAATACCATGTTTTGGGGGACAAATGATGACTGGTTTCAGAGTTTTTGAGCCTGGAATCATGTTGGGAGGTAAAACTGCAAACACTAGGCAGGCAGGTTTTGGACCAGAGCTTTGACTAATTGAGCCTAGAGAGAGAGAATTCAGAATCATAAAATTTAAAAATGTTAGAGCTGGAAAGAATTTGGGGCTTCATCTAATTCAAGTCTTCTTTTATCGATGAGGAGATAGAGACCCACATACATTCAAGGCTATCCTCAAGCTTGCACAGATTTTGCTAGCTCTTTCTATCTGACAGTGGTAGAATCCTGGTCTCTATTCTGAGTCCAGAACTTCATACCTGCAGAGGGATGGGTGCTGAGAACATGAAGACCAATAAGACAACTTCCTGAGGGAGGTATGCAAAGGACTATTGCAAGGTTAAATCATGGGAGCTCTGGAACAATTACATTAGAGCACTGGGTTGATAATGTCAGAAATTCATTTCAAACTGATTCAAAGTGTTAAAGGGGAAATTCATGTAACCAACTCATTGTGAGGCTGGGAATGGAACTGCGTTGAGGGACCAAATACCATCTGGACTGTTTCTTTCATGTGTGTCTTTTCTCTGTGTATGAACTGGGTTTTCTCAGCCTGATTTTCACACAGGAGGGGCTACCCGGCCACAGGCAAACTCCAGACTCCTCCTTATAGCTTTTGCCCATGAAGGAAAAGGGCGTTCTCAGAAAGAGGCTTTGATTGATCGACTTGCATCACATTCCATTAAAACACTATGGTATACACGACATTGCATGACTATGACATCACAGGAAACGTGGAAGTAGGGATGGGGGTGAGCAATGCTAGGGAGAAAGAATCAAGAGCTCTTCTGAAGCTCTCAAAAAAAGCTTTAAATACAGATCAGAAAGCCTGAGTACATCCAGGATAAGCAACATGAGAGGGATGAAGGAGGCAAGGCTCAGGGCACATACCATGTGATTTATAGGCTGAGAGTCAGGGGAACCATAGAAGATGTCTGCGAAGAATGACATATGAGGGAGGGAAAAATAGGAAACGATTAGGTGAGTTTAGTCTCTCAGTTGTGTCCAATTCTTTTCAACCCCATGGACTGCAGCCCACCAGGCTCCTCTGTTCATGAGATTCTCCAGGCAAGAATATTGGAGTGGATAGCCGTTCCCTTCTCCAGGGGATCTTCCCAATGCAGAGACAACCCAGGGATTGAACCCAGGTCTCCTGCATTGCAGGTGGATTCTTTACCATCTGAGTTACCAGGGAAACCCAGAGCAGGACAAAACAGGAGAGAAAATAGATAATTAGTGTGTCAAGCACCACTTGAAATTGTTGTTGTTGTTCAGTTGCCAAGTTGTGTCTTGAAAATGAGGTCACGCTAAATCCAGACTCTCTGCCTACAGAAGAGCCAGAAAGCCTTCTTTCCTCAAGGACAGGAAGGCATGATTTATCAGATGAGCTAGGTGAACTGAGGGGAGGAGCTGGTAGAGAGACCTAGACTAGGTTCTCTAAGAAATAAGTGGTCATCCTTAAGGCCCAGAGAAACGTGGCTCATTCTTTGATAGGGTTACTAGCTTAATAGATAAGGAAATAAAGAAAACATTGAGGTGCAAAAAGAAAAATAAGCTGTTATCACAGTTGCCAGAGGTGACATTATTAAATTTCACATTACTTTAAAAAAATTATATTTTTTTGCAAAAATTTATTCTTATTTTACCTACTCTTTTATAACTTGCCTTTCACTTAACAACAACATAAACATCTTTTCATGTCAACGCTTCTATTTCTATGACAATATTTTTATTGACATATAATTCTATTGTATGTATGTATTATCATTTATTTATCATTCTCTCCTGGGGCCATTTAGGCAACATCTAACTTCTTATCATTTTTCTATAGCTAAATCTTTATGTACATAATCCTTACCTTACAACAAATTCCTAGAAATATAACTTCTTAGAAAAATCTCTAAAAACCAAAACTGTCTTTCAGAAAGGTTGTACTACTTTGTACCCCATTGGCGGTAAATAAATGGTCTGACTTTTTGTTTGTTTGTTTGTTTGTTTTTGCTAGCAGTATTCCTTTTCAGCCATTAATGTTAAAAATAATATATTTGTCTAGTATTGGGAATGTACTATAAAGTACTCTGTTTAAATATTTGGGAGCCAGATAAAGAATAAAGGAAGAATATTATATTTTGTAGGTTTTTGTTGGGTTATTTTCCTTCTAACAGTTAGATCCTAAGAGTTCTTTGTTTATTCTTGACATAAGTACTTTGTCAGATACGTGTATTGCAAATATTTTTCCCCGGTCTGTATCTTTTCATTTTCTTAATGGTATTTTTAAAAAGCAGTGAATTTCCATTTTGATGATTAAATTTTCAGGTTTTTTTCTCCTATGGTTCATTCATGCTTTTTGCTTACCCAAAAGTCTTCTATGATTTCTTTTAAAAGTTTTATCACTTTTGCTTTTATATTTTAGATTTCTGACCCATTTTGAGGAATGTTTTAGTATGGTGTCAGGTAAGGGTTGAGGTTAATATTTTTTCTACATGAATATCTCATTAATCCAGTGCCATTTATTGAAAAAACTATCCTTCCCCATAGTAAATTAGCTTGTTCTCTTTGTTGGAACTCAGTTGGTCATATATGTATGGATCTTTGGCTAAATTCTTTATTCTGTTTCCTTGATCTACATGCCTACCATTATGCTAATATGATACTGTCTTATTTTCTGTTACTGTTTAATAAATCTTAAAACAATTATTAGTTTTTACTTTCTTGAGTGTTTAGCTTTAAAATTTTCACTTTTAGTTTTTCTTGGTTATCAATGAAAATAGTTAGGATTACATATTTCTGTCTGAATATATCTTTGGGTATGTCTTTGTTCTATACGATGAATTTGTACTGAGTTCAGTTCAGTTCAGTCACTCAGTTGTGTCCAACTCTTTGAGAACCCATGAATCGTAGCATGCCAGGCTTCCCTGTCCATCACCATCTCCCGGAGTTCACTCAGACTCACATCCATCGGGTCAGTGATGCCATCCAGCCATCTCATCCTCGGTCGTCCCCTTCTCCTCTTGCCCCCAATCCCTCCCAGCATCAGAGTCTTCTCCGACGAGTCAACTCTTCGCATGAGGTGGCCAAAGTACTGGAGTTTCAGCTTTAACATCATTCCTTCCAAAGAAATCCCAGGGTTGATCTCCTTCAGAATGGACTGGTTGGATCTCCTTGCAGTCCAAGGGACTCTCAAGAGTCTTCTCCAACACCACAGTTCAAAAGCATCAATTCTTCGGCACTCAGCCTTCTTCACAGTCCAACTCTCACATCCATACATGACCACAGGAAAAACCATAGCCTTGACTAGACGGACCTTAGTCGGCAAAGTAATGTCTCTGCTTTTGAATATACTATCTAGGTTGGTCATAACTTTTCTTCCAAGGAGTAAGCGTCTTTTAATTTCATGGCTGCAGTCACCATCTGCAGTGACTTTCGAGCCCAAAAAAATAAAGTCTGACACTGTTTCCACTGTTTCCCCATCTATTTTCCATGAAGTGATGGGACCAGATGCCATGATCTTCGTTTTCTGAATGTTGAGCTTTAAGCCAACTTTTTTCGATTTGTACTAGCAGGTATTAAAGCTAAATTTTAAAGGATTTCTTAGAGCTAAAATAATGAAAACATGTCAATTGGAAAAAAAAAAGATGTTTGCTTATAAAAAAGAATTTAAGAAAGAGACTGATTTCTAAAGAAAAGCAGTGAAAGAATAGTAACTTTAATATATAAAGTCCCAGTCTTTGCAGCAGCAGCCCCACCTGCCAGGCATTCCTAAGACGCACCCGTGGGTATCATATATGTTCCTGTGAATCTGTTCAGGCTGCTAACCACTGCTCACCTGGCTTGCTCTAAACAGCACAGCTGCTATTGCCCTGCATTGCCTTGTACAGCTTCACATGGCCCACACCCAGCCATGCTGTTTAAGTGACCCCCTAGTTTTCCGAGCCACACCCTCCTGTCTTCCTTCCATTGTCTTCCTTCCCCTTCCTTTTCCCGGCCACTCACTCACCCTGGCAACCAACGTGCTCAACATGAACTGGACCAAGACAGCTCAAAATCTCTTACCGGGTGCGAAGAACGCGTCTTCCCAAGAGAGTGCACTGTGTGTGGAGTGACGAAGGTGGAAAGGGTAATGTTGTACATCAGAATCGCTTGGCTCCTGGGACATTATAGTTTTGTGAAAATGACTTACTTTTTGAGTAGCTTGGACCTTTCACTATTTTTAGTGAAAAAATTACATAGTATGATGAAAGTGATACTCAGTGTAGAGCAATTGGAACATGCAGAAAAATGGAGAAAGATGTAAAAATTATCTGTAATTCACTACTTGTACGAACATTGTTAATATTTTATGCATATTTTAAACTTAAGAATCAAACTGTTTCTACAGTTTTATGTCTCACTATGATAAATTAATATTATTTGGGGATTACTGTCCTGTTTCATTTAACTTTTTATAAAACCCTAGTTTAATGTCTCTGTGTTTTACCATGTTGTTGTTTAGTTGCTAAGTTGTGTCCGACCCTTTTTGTGACCTCATAGACTATAGTCTGCCAGGCTCCTCTGTCCATAGGATTTCCTAGGCAAGAACACTGGGGTGGATCGAACCCATATCTCCTGCCTTGGCAGGCGCATTCTTTACCACCAAGCTACCTGGGAAGCCCTTATTTCTCCATGGATATAACAAAGTAACCATCAACTATTGTCAATTATCTAGACTATTCCCATTTTTCTCTTATAAATATGTGTGCTAAGTCTCCAAACACTTCTGTACTATTTATTATTTCTTTATAATAAATTTCTAGAAGTGGAATTACTGGTTTGAAAGACTATAAATATTTATAAGGCCTTTGATACAGAGAGGACAGATTTCTTTCTAGAAAATTTTTATCAGTTCATACTCTCACCAGCTGTAACAGTGTCATATCACACTCTTGCAAGCACTATTTTTTCCAGTCTTTGTTAATTTGATAGGTTAAAGAAGATACTTTATGATTTAATTTGCATATTTTGATTACCAGTCATATTAAAATTTTTTAATGTGCTTATTAACCTTTCATAACTTTGTTTCCAAGTTCTCTGTGATTTAAGAACATTATCCATATTTGTTGAACATATTGTTCAATGATCTAAATTGGGCTTTTGAAAATAGTACATATTCTTTTTATCTAAGATGCAAATTTTACATTACTCCTTAAATTGTTTAGATGGATAATGGTTGGTTAAAAATATCTCAAAAAAGTTTGCTTTTATAAATCTTGTTCTATAATTCTGATAGATTTTTCTTGTGCCTTTTGACATTGTAGTGTTTGGGGCATTAAGCATCATCTGGGTTCTTAAAGGGAACAGATGGCCCACTCTAACTGGGTAATTTGAAGAAGATTTAATAAACTATATGCAAGGTGTGGTCCTGCTGTAGAAAAACCACAGTGGTAGTACAGCACCCTAGGGCTAGAAACAGCAGGGGACCATTATTTTCCTTAGGCTGGAAGGGGCAAGGGTGACAACCTGTAAGGGAGCCTGGAAATAGGGAACAGCCATATGGAATGTGCCCACATATGGAAAAAGCAGGCTCAGGGGAGGGACAGAGACTATCTGTGACACCCTTGCAGGAAGGCTTCTGGGCAACTAAATGCCCAGTCTCAGCCTCCTACAGCCCTTCAATCTCCCACTGATGCTTTCTATTGGCCAAACCCAAGTGCCATAAGGGCAAGGAAACTGTTAATGTGGCCCCTACAGGTCAGTCTCCTGGGCCTCTGCACAGCAAGGAGATGAAGAGTGGATCCAGGGGGAACATAGGTGTCCAGCACAGAGACTCCACACTGTTAATAAATCCCTATTTGTTTTAGCTTTCATCAATAAAAATGACATAAGCTTCTCTCTTAAATTTAAGCTACTGTATTTGGAGTGTTACCCCAAATCTAGTTTCAAACTATTGCAGATATCAAAGAGCAGAATTCCCATCATTTATTTAAAGAGGAAAAGCAAATAGAAATTAACATTTTATGAGCACCTTCTCTAACTTTCCACCTGTATTACTGCATTTAATCCTCTCAACAGTTCTGCAAAATGGGTGCTATTATCCACACTGTTACTCATGAGGAGACGGAGGTTCAGTTAGCTTAAGAAGTTTGTTCCCAGTCACACAGCTAAAACCCTGACTAGACTGAGGTTTGAAACAGGGTGTATCTGTCTGACTCCAAAACCCAGGTTCCCTTCATGTCAATCTCCTGAAGATGAGTGAACAGAAAAGAGACTCCCAACTGCACCAAGGGTAAGCTTATGTAAGACCTTAATCACTTCATATTCTCTAGTACCTGTGTGCCTTTGGGAAACACATAGATAAACCATAACATCTTGTCATCACAGCAACTGCTATTACAACTGGACTTCATTCTGTGGTTCTGAGGAATAACCAGGAGCTCTTGGCTTTGGGGATTTATGAGTAATAAGAAATGTAAGAACTTCAGCTTCTTGCTGTCAGAGAAATAGGTCTTGGAAGACTGAGGTACATCACGCACATAGTCAAATATTTACGACTCACGTGCCATTGCCAGACACCCCCTTTACAACTCCCTTGATTCAAAGAAATGGACATTCCCCAGTGGGATTCCTATTTCTCTCTGCATACCAATGGTGAGCAACAGGAGAAAAGAACTGTAGAAACTTTGGACTGTTTCGATGCTTTTCAAGGATTGAAGAAAATGGATTGGATTAGTAAATGCATCCGGTTCTTGGATATCATTGGGTTGTCATTATCACTTAATGAGGGCTCCAATTTGTGCTTTCCTGGGCTTACTTTCAGAGGGCTGCTTTGGACCAGCACTTTGAATGGTGCACTATGATATTAGCCCATCCCCCAAAACAGTAAAATTGTCACTGCTGTTGTCCAGAATGTGCCCCATAGCAAGGTGCATATTCCACGCACTGCTGAAGTCTCCAGTCCTTAGGGTAACAAAGCTTTGCTGAGTTTTATGTAAAGAAGAAGAGAATAACCTCCTTCTCCATCGATTGCCATTTGACCCCCCAGACAACTTTGGGTGCTGGTGTTTTCTCTTAAGTTTCTCTTTGAGCTAATTTACGGACTTCTCTCTCTTAAGGTACAGGTATAGGTTGAGGTTAATGTTTTGAATTTGAATACCCAGTTTTTACAAACCATTAATTGAAAAGACTATCCTTTCTTCATAGAAGTGCTTTTGCAAATTTGTCAAAAATCAATTAACCAACCTCACACCTTATATAAAAACTAACTTGAAATGGGCCAAATATCTAAATCTATATAAATTTAAGAGTTGAAACTACAGAATTCTTAGAAGAAGATGACTGTAAGTCTTTATAACCTTGGTTCATAGATATGAAAACAAAACAGAACCAATAGAACAAAAACTAAATTGGACTGCAAGAAAATTAAAAACTTCTGTGCATCAAAGAACACTGTCAAGAAAGTGAAAATGCAACCCACAAAACAGGAGGGAAGTATTTATAAATTATATATCTGATAAGGGTCTAGTATCCAGAATACAGTAAAAAAAAATTCTCATAGCTCAGTAATAAAAAGACAACCGAATTTAAAAATGGGCTAAGCATCTGAACAGACATTTCTCTAAGGAATATATACTAATGGCCTATAAACACATGGAAAGGTGCTCAATATCACTAGTCTCATGGGAAAACTAATCAAAACCACAATAAGATTCTACTTCAGTCTCAGACTAGGGTGTCCATAAAAAAAAATGAAACAAAACTAGAAAATCATATTTGTTGGTGAGGATGTGCAGAAATTAGAACCCTCATTGACTGCTGGTGGGATATACAAAGATATAGCAGCTATGTAAAACAGTTTATCAGTTCCTCAATAGATTAAACATATAGTAACCATGTGACCCAGCAATTGCATTTCTAGGTATATAGTCAAAAGGCTTGAAAGCAGATGTTCAAACACAATTTGTGCACTAAGGTTCATAGCAGCACTACTCACAACAACCGAAAGGTGGAAATGGCCATTAACTGATGAATAAACAAACAAAATGTGGATATCCATACAATGATACATTACTTGGTCATCAAAAGGAGTGAAGTACTGATACGTGCTCCAACATGGATAAACCTTGAAAACATTATGTTAAGTAAAAGCAGTCAGACAGAAAAAGCTCTATATTGTATGATTCCACTGATATGAAATATCCAGAATAGGCTAATCCACAGAGACAGAGATCAGATTAGTGTTGACAGGGTCTGGGGCCAGAAGGTAATGAAGAACATTTAATGGGAACAGCATTTCTTTTTGAGGTGATTAAATTGGTCTTGAATTAGATAATAATGATGAATGCATAACACTGTGAATGTATTAATTGCCCGTAAATTGTGCCCTTTAAATGATTTCAATGGTAATTTTATGTTATGCATATTTTACCACACACAAGAATAGCAATTGGCCGCATTTGTGGTGTGTGATTTCTGAACTCTTTATTGTGTCGTTGATTTTTATATCTACCTCTTCCTTCATTTCACACTATTGATTACTGTAGCTTTAGTAAATTTAAAAATTTTGTGTTAAATCTTAAAAGTAGGAAGTGTGATTCCTCCAACTTTATTCTTCTTTTTCAAATTTGTTCTGGCTATCCTCTGGTTCTTTTGTTTTCACATACATTTTTAACAGCTTTATTGAGATATAATTTCCTTATCACTTAAATTCACCCATTTCAAATGTCCAATTCAATGGTCTTAGTATATTCGCATATAGGGACAACCATCACCACAGTCGATTTTAGAACACTTTCATAACATCAAAATGAAATCCCTACTTTTTAGTTATTATCTTCATCCTCCCAGCCCTAGGCAACCACAAACCTACTTTCTGTCTCTATAGGTTTTGCTGTTCTGGACTTTCACATGTGAAATATTATAATATGTGATACTTGATGACTGACTTTTTTTAACTTAGTGTTTGTGGTCCATCTATGATGGAGCATGTATCAGTACTTCTTTCTTTTTGATACCTGAATATTCCATTGTATAGTACCACATTTTGTTTTTCCATTCATCAGTTGGAAAAGTTGGATCAGTTGGTGGACATTTGGGTTGTTCCATCGTTTGGTCTGGAGAAGGAAATGGCAACCCACTCCAGTATTCTTGCCTGGGAAATCCCATGGACAGAGGAGCCGGGCAGGCTACAGTCCGTGGGGTCACAAAGAGTCAGACACAACTAAACAACAACTCCTCTGATTTATTGTGAATAATGCTGCTATGAACATTTGTGTATATACGTTTTCACTTCTCTTGAGTATATACCTATGAGTGGAATTAATACTTCCCTGGTGGCTCAGAGGGTAAAGAGTCTGCCTGCAATGCAGGAGACCTGGATTCAATCCCTGGGCCAGGAAGATCCCCTGGAGAAGAAAATGGCAACCCACTCTAGTACTCTTGCCTGGAAAATCCCATGGACAGAGAAGCCTGGTACACTACAGTCCACGGGATTGCAAAGAGTCGGACACGACTGAGCAACTTCACTTTATGTTTAACTTATTGAGGAGTTGCCAAAATGGCTTTTTTTTTTTTTAACACAGTGGCTGCACCATTTTACATTTCCACCAGCAGTCAATGAAGATTCCAATTTCACCAAATCCTCACCAACACTTGTAATTATAGAACTTCTTGATTGTAGCCATCCTAGCACATGTGAAGTGGAATGTCATTGTGGTTTTGATTTGTGCTTCCCTAACAACTGGACATAGAACAACAGACTGGTTCCAAATAGGAAAAGGAGTACGTCAAGGCTGTGTATTGTCACCCTGCTTATTTAACTTGTATGCAGAGTACATCATGAGAAACGCTGGACTGGAAGAAACACAAGCTGGAATCAAGATTGCCGGGAGAAATATCAACAACCTCAGATATGCAAATGACACCACCCTTATGGCAGAAAGTGAAGAGGAACTCAAAAGCCTCTTGATGAAAGTGAAAGAGGAGAGTGAAAAAGTTGGCTTAAAGCTCAACATTCAGAAAACGAAGATCATGGCATCTGGTCCCATCACTTCATGGAAAATAGATGGGGAAACAGTGGAAACAGTTTCAGACTTTTGGGGGGGAGGCTTCAGAATCACTGCAGATGGTGACTGCAGCCATGAAATTAAAAGACGCTTACTCCTTGGAAGGAAAGTTATGACCACATAGATAGTATATTCAAAAGCAGAGACATTACTTTGCCGACTAAGGTCCGTCTAGTCAAGGCTATGGTTTTTCCTGTGGTCATGTATGGATGTGAGAGTTGGACTGTGAAGAAGGCTGAGCGCCAAAGAATTGATGCATTTGAACTGTGGTGTTGGAGAAGACTCTTGAGAGTCCCTTGGACTGCAAGGAGATCCAACCAGTCCATTCTGAAGGAGATCAGCCCTGGGATTTCTTTGGAAGGAATGATGCTAAAGCTGAAACTCCAGTACTTTGGCCACCTCATGTGAAGAGATGACTCATTGGAAAAGACTCTGATGCTGGGAGGGATTGGGGGCAGGAGGAGAAGGGGACGACAGAGGATGAGATGGCTGGATGGCATCACCGACTCTATGGACGTGAGTCTGAGTGAACTCCGGGAGTTGGTGATGGACAGGGAGGCCTGGTGTGCTGCGATTCATGGGGTCGCAAAGAGTCAGACACGACTGAGCGACTGAACTGAACTGAACTGAACAACTGGTGATGTGATGCTGAGCAGCCATTTGTATATCTTCTTAGAGAAATGTCTATAGAGATCTTTTTCCCATTTTTAAATTGGGCTACTTGTCCCTTTATTATTAAGTTGTAGGGGTTTTTTGTGTGTATTCCAGAAACTAGACCCTTATCAGATACGTGAGTACCAAGTCTAGTGTTGTACTATTTTCATCACATATCAGTAACTTGTCTATCGTTTTTCCTTTGTCAGTCTTGCTGATATTTTTATTGATTTTTTAAATAATCAGATTTGAGTCAATTGGTTTTTGTTGTTGTTTTTGCAAATTTCATTCATATCTGCTCCTCTCTTTATCATGTCTTTGTTTCTGCTTACATCAGGTTTATTTCATCATAGCTTGTTTTGGTTTCTTAAATTCATAAGGTTAGATTTTTTATATAAGATTTTCTTCTTTTATAATATAAGCATCTAATGCAATGAATTTCCCTCTCAACCCTGCTTTAGGTGCGTTCTACAAATTGCTATGTTATATTTTCATTTCTATTCATTTCAAAATATTTTCTAATGTCCCTGAGACTTTTTGTTTGACCCAAGTATTATTTAGCAGTATAGTGATTAATGCCCATGAATTCAGAGGTCTTCTTCTTATCCTTCTAATATTGTTTTCTAGTACATTCCATTATTGTCAGGCAACATACTTTATATGATCTCGATTCTTTTACATTTGTTAAGACTCAGAATAGGTATATCTTGGTGAACATTACATGCATATTTGAAAAGAATGTGAACTCAAAGGGCAGAATGGTGGAGTAGGAAGTCCCTGAACTTGCCTCCTTTCATGGACATACCAAAATTACAACTGTGTGCAGAGTAACTATCTACAAGAGCAATCTGAAGACTAGCAGAAAAGATTTTCCACAACTTTCCACAAAAGATTTTCCATTCTTCCACAACAAAGGATATAAAGAAGGAGCAACAGCAAGGTAAATAGGAGAGATGAAGATACAGTTTAGTCAAGACTCATACATCCAGGTTGGCTAATCACAAATTGGAAACATATCACAACCACCAAACTCTTTCCCAAGAAGCAAGGGGTCCAAGCCTCATATTAGGCTTGCCAACCCAGTGTTCCTCCACCAGGAAAATAATATCTAGCTTTGAAAACTAGTAGGGACATGTTTGGGACAGCCTGAAAGCTATAAGAAAAAAGACTCCACTTTTGGAAAAAAAATTTAACTTATTTTAATTGGAGGCTGATTACTTTACAATATTGTAGTGGTTTTTGCCATACATTGACATGAATCAGCCATGGGTACATATGTGTCTTGCCATCCTGAGTCCCCTTCTGCCACCTCCCTCCCCACTTCAGCCCTCTGGGTTGTCCCAGAGTATGGGCTTTGAGTACCCTGCTTCATGCATCAAACTTTCACTGGTCATCTATTTTACATATGGTAATATACATGTTTCAATGCTGTTCTCTCAAATCATCCCGCCCTCACCTTTGCCCACAGAGTCCAAAAGTCTGTTCTTTCCATCTGTGTCTCTTTTGCTGCCTTGCATTATAGGATAGTCATCACTGTCTTTTAAAATTCCATATATATGCATTAATATACAGTATTTGTGTTTCTATTTCTGCCTTACTTCACTCTGTGTAATAGGCTCCAGTTTCATCTATCTTATTAGAACTGACTCAAACGCATTCCTTTTTATAGCTGAGTAATATTCCATTGTATATATGTACCACCACATGCTATCTTATCCATTCATCTGCCAGTGGACCTGTAGGTTTCTTCCATGTCTTAGCTGTTGTAAACAGTGCTGCAATGAACATTTGAGTACATGTGTCTCTTTCAATTTTGGTTTCCTCAGGGTATATGCCCAGGAGTGAGATTGCTGGGTTGTAAATAGATGGGGAAACAGTGGAAACAGTGTCAGACTTTATTTTGGGGGGCTCCAAAATCACTGCAGATGGTGACTGCAGCCATGAAATTAAAAGATGCTTACTCCTTGGAAGGAAAGTTATGAGCAACCTAGATAGCATATTAAAAAGTAGAGACATTACTTTGCCAACAAAGATCCATCTAGTTAAGGCTATGGTTTTTCCAGTAGTCATGTATGGATGTGAGAATTGGACTGCGAAGAAGGCTGAGTGCTGAAGAATTGATGCTTTTGAAGTGTGGTGTTGGAGAAGACTCTTGAGAGTCCCTTGGACTGCAAGGAGATCCAACCAGTCCATTCTAAAGGAGATCAGTCCTGGATGTTCTTCGGAAGGAATGATGCTAAAGCTGAAGCTCCAGTACTTTGGCCACCTCATGCGAAGAGTTGACTCATTGGAGAGGACTCTGATGCTGGGAGGGATTGGGAGCAGGAGGAGAAGGGGATGACAGAGGATGAGATGGCTGGATGGCATCACCGACTCGATGGACATGAGTTTGAGTGAACTCCAGAAGTTGGTGACGGACAGGGAGACCTGTTGTGCTGCAATTCATGGGATCTCAAAGAGTTGGACACGACTGAGCGACTGGACTGAACTGAAGTGATGGTAGTTCTATTCCCAGTTTTTAAGGAATCTTCAACTGTTCTCCATAGTGGCTGTACTACTTTGCTTTCCCACCAATAATGTAAGAGAGTTCCCTTTCTCCACACCCTCTCCAGCATTTATTGTTGGTAGACTTTCTGATGATAGCCATTCTGACCAGTGTGAGATGATACCTCATTGCAGTTTTGATTTGCATTTCTCTGATAATGAGTGATGTTGAGCATCTTTTCATGTGTTTGTTAGCCATCTGTATGTCTTCTTTGGAGTAATGTCTGTTTAGTTCTTTTGCCCACTTTTTGACTGGGTTGTTTATTTTTCTGGAATTGAGCTGCAGGAGCTGCTTGTGTATTTTGGAGATTAACTCTTAGTCAATTGTTTCATTTGCTATTATTTTCTCTCATTCTGAAGGCTGTCTTTTCACCTTGCCTATAATTTTCTTCATTGTGCAAAAACCTTTACTTTAGTTGGGTCCCATTTGTTTATTTTTGCTTTTATTTCCATTACTCTGGGAGGGGGGTCATAGAGGATCCTGCTGTGATTTATGTCAGAGAGTGTTCTGCCTATGTTTTCCTCTAAGAGTTTTATAGTTTCTGGTCTTACATTTAGATCTTTAATTCATTTTGAGTTTATTTTTGTGTATGGTGTTAAAAGGTGTTCTAGTTTCATTCTTTTACATGTGGTTGACCAGTTTTCCCGTTACCACTTGTTAAAGAGACTGTCTTGTCTCCATTTTATATTTTTGCCTCCTTAAGGTGTCCATAGGTGTGTAGATTTATCTCTGGACTTTCTATTTTGTTCCACTGATCTGTATTTCTGTCTTTGTGCCAGACTGTCTTGATGACTGTAGCTTTATTAGCATAGTCTGAAGTCAGGAAGGTTGATTCCTCCAGGCTCATTCTTCTTTCTCAAGATTTCTTTGGCTATTTGAAGCTTTTTGTTTTTCCACACAAATTGCAAAATTATTTGTTCTAGTTCTGTGAAAAATACTGTTGGTAGTTTGATAGGGATTACGCTGAATCTATAGATTACTTTGGGTAGTATATTAATTTTCCCTATATGATTCTTCTTCTCACTATATGGATAGTAGCCTGCACCAAGTTCCTCTGTCCATGGGATTTCCAAGGCAAGAGTACTGGAGTGGGTTGCCATTTCCTTCTCCAGGGAATCTTCCCAACCCAGGGATCAAATCCAAGTCTCTCACATTGTAGACAGACGCTTTACCGTCTGAGCCACCAGGGAAGTCCTAGATTACTTTGGGTAGTATACTAATTTTCACTATATTGATTCTTCCAATACACAACCATCATATATTTCTCCACCTATTTGTGTCATCTTTGATTTCTGTCATCAGTGTTTTATAGTTTTCTATATATAGTTCTTTTTTTTTTCTTTAGGTAAATGTATTCCTAAGTATTTTATTCTTTTCATTGCAGTGGTAAATGGGATTGCTTCCTTAATATCTTTCTGTTTTTTCATTGTTAGTATATAGGAATACAAGATATTGATGTATATTAATTTTAAATCCTGTAACTTTACTATATTCATTGATTATCTCTAGTAATTTTGGGGTGGTATCTCTAGGGTTTTCTATGTAGAGGATCATGTCATCTGCAAACAGCGAGAGTTTTACTTCTTTTCCAGTCTGGATTCCTTTTATTTCTTTTTCTTCTCTGATTGCTATGGCTAGGACTTCCAAAACTATGCTGAATAGCAGTGAGAGTGGAAACCCTTGTCTTGTTCCTGATTTTAGAGGAAATGCTTTCAATTTTTCGCCATTGAAGATAATGTATTCTGTAGGTTTGTCATATATGCCTTCTGATGTATATATGACATATATGTTGAGATATGTTCCTTCTGTGTCTGCTTTTTGGAAGGTTTTTATCATAAATGAGTGTTGAATTTTGTCAAAGGCTTTCTCTGCACCTATTGAGATAATCATACGGATTTTATCTTTCAATTTGTTAATATGGTTAACATCAATGTTTTACAAACTGTTCCAAAGAATGAAAAAAAGAGTAAGCACTTACCAAGTTGTTTTATGAAGATAGATGTAAAAAATAAGCCAATTATAGAAAAATGAATCCAATGATGTGTATAAAAAACCAAGGTGTATTTAGTCCAAGAACTCAAGGTGAAAAGTTAGTTTAACTGGATGTTAAACTCAAGCAATGTAATTTACTATATTAATTGCAATATATAGGAAGAATCAAGTGATTATCTCATAGATGTAGAAAAATTATAATGGTTAATATATATATTCATGATAAAATAAAATAAAAACTGTTAGAAACTAGGAGTAGGGCAGAATTTCCTTAATCTGATAATTAGTTTCAATGAAAGACTTACACCAAACATCATAGTTAATGATGAAATATTGAAAGCTTTCCCAACTGAGATCCAGAATAAGACAAAAATATCTGCTATTACTTCTATTTAATGTTTTTGATAATTTTAGTTGATGAGTTAAGGTAAGAAAATAAAAATAAATTCAAAGATTTGAAAATTAGAAAAGGAGAAATAAAGATGTCATTCAAAAATGACATGATTGTGCTCATAAACAATCATAAATAATTTTTAGATAAATTATTACAATTAGTAATGCACTTACCAAAGACATTAAAAGCAAAATTAATATAGGAAAATCAACTACCTCCATATACTAACAGCATACCATTAAAGAATAGAAATGACTATATGGTACTACTTATGACTGATCAAATAAATCAAATATCAAGGACTTAATCTAATATAATAGATATATGACCTCTGCAAGAAAAGTAAAAATACCACTGAGAAAAAATTAAAAGATTTAAATAAATGGAAGTATACATCATGTCAACAATTAGAAAACTCAATATTGTAAAGATATCAATTGTCTGCAAATCATGTACTCATCAGAGACCCACATATACACAGTCATTGATTAAGATAAAGGTGACATGATGGTTTTTCAGTAAATAATGCTGAGTAAGTTGGGAATCCACATGGAAAATAAAGAATCTTGACCTTTACCTAATATCATTGGCAAAAATTAAACTTCAGGGGGACTGTGAACTTCTAGAACAGTGACTGGTGAATATTTTCTATAGTTAGATGGTAAATACTAAATGTTTTGCAAACTATATGGTCTTCGCTGCAACTACTCAACTCTCCTATTGCAGCACAAAATCAGCCAGGCATAGTCAATATATTAAGGTACATGGATGGCTGTGTTCAATAAAACATTTTTCCAAACTGGTGGTAGGTTTTAATTTGCCATTGCCAACTTATGCATTGTCAACAAAAGTGATATTTCCCTCAGGGGGTTGAAAATAGTTCTCTGGGAATAAAGAAAAAAGCATTAAAAGAATAAGAACACATATAGTACATAATAGAGTGGGAAAGACTAGAGATCTCTTCAGGAAAATTAGAGATACCAAGGGAACATTTCATGCAAAGATGGGCTCAATAAAGGACAGAAAAGTTATGGACCTAACAGAAGCAGGAAGTATCGAGAAGAGGTGGCAAGAATACAAGGAAGAACTGTACAAAAAAGATCATCATGGCCCAGATAATCACGATGGTGTGATCACTCACCTAGAGCCAGACATCCTGGAATGTGAAGTCAAGTGGGCCTTAGGAAGCATCAGTACAAACAAAGCTAGTGGAGGTGATGGAATTCCAGTTGAGTTATTTCAAATCCTAAAAGATGATGCTGTGAAAGTGCTGCACTCAATATGCCAGGAAATTTGGAAAACTCACCAGTGGCCACAGGATTGGAAAAGGTCAGTTTTCATTCCAATCCCAAAGAAAAGCAATGCCAAAGAATGCTCAAACTACCACACAATCGCACTCATCTCACAAGCTAGTAAAGTAATGCTCAAAATTCTCCAAGCCAGGCTTCAGCAATACGTGAACCGTGAACTTCCAGATGTTCAAGCTGATTTCAGAAAAGGCAGAGGAACCAGAGATCAAATTGCCAACATCCGCTGGATCATGGAAAAAGCAAGAGAGTTCCAGAAAAACATCTATTTCTACTTTATTGAGTATGCCAAAGCCTTTGACTGTGTGGATCACAACAAACTGTGGAAAATCCTGAAAGAAATGGGAATACCAGACCACCTGACCTGCCTCTTGAGAAATCTGTATGCAGGTCAGGAAGCAACAGTTAGAACTGGACATGGAACAACAGACTGGTTCCAAATAGGGAAAGGAGTACATCAAGGCTGTATATTGTCACCCTGCTTATTTAACTTCTATGCAGAGTACATCATGAGAAACACTGGACTGGAAGAAACACAAGCTGGAATCAAGATTGCTGGGAGAAATATCAATAACCTCAGATATGCAGATGATATCACCCTTGTTGCAGAAAGTGAAGAAGGACTAAAGAGCCTCTTGATGAAAGTGAAAGAGGAAAGTGAAAAAGTTGGGTTACAACTCTGCAGTCAGAAAACTAAGATCATGGCATCTAGTCCTGTCACTTCACGGCAAACAGATGGGGAAACAGTGGAAATAGTAGCTGACTTTATTTTGGGGGGCTCCAAAATCACTGCAGATGGTGACTGCAGCCATGAAATTAAAAGACGCTTACTCCTTGAAAGGAAAGTTATGACAAACACAGACAGAGACATTACTTTGCCAACAAAAGTCCATCTAGTCAAGGTTGTGGTTTTTCCCATGGTCATGTATAGATGTGAGAGTTGGACTATAAAGAAAGCTGAGCGCTGAAGAATTGATGCTTTTGAACTGTGATGTTGGAGAAGACTCTTGAGAGTCCCTTGGACAGCAAGGAGATCCAACTTGTCCTTCATAAAGGAGATCAGTCCTAGGTGTTCATTGGAAGGACTGATGTTGAAGCTGAAACTCCAATACTTTGGCCACCTAATGCAAAGAGCTGATTCATCTGAAAAGACCCTGATGCTAGGAAAGATTGAGGGCAGGAGGAAAATGGGATGACAGAGGATGAGATGGTTGGATGGCATCACCAACTCAATGGACATGAGTTTGGGTGAAATGTGGGAGCTGGTGATGGACAGGGTGGCCTGGTGTGCTGCAGTCCGTGGGGTCACAAAGTGTTGGACACGACTGAGTGACTGAACTGAACTGAAATGATAGTACATAAACAGATGTATAGGAATTTGAACAACCCAAGAGATGACTCTACACATAGACGTCACCAGATGGTGAATACCAAAATCAGATTGATTATGTTCATTGCAGCCAAAGATGGAGACACTTCATAGAGTCACCAAAACCAAGACGTGGAGCAGCCTGTGACTCAGATCATCAGCTCCTTATTGAAAAATTCAGGTTGAAATTGAAGAAAGTAGGGAAAACTACTATGTCATTCAGATATGATCTATATCAAACCCCTTATAATTATACTGTGCTGGTGATTAATAGAATCAAGGGATCAGATCTCATAGACAGAGTGTCTGAAACAATAGACAGAAGTTCATAACGTTTTACAACAGGCAATGACAAAAGCCATCCTAAAGAAGAAGAAATGTAAGAAGGCAAAGTTGTTCTCTGAGTTGGCTATACAGATAGCTAAGGAAAGAAAAGAAGCGAAAGGCAAGGGAGAAAGGGAAAGATATAGCCAACTGAATGCAGAGTTCGAGAGAATAGCAAGGAGAGATAAGAAAGCCTTCTTAAATGAACAAAGCAAAGAAATAGAGGGAAACAATAGACTAGGAAAGACTAGACATCTTTTCAGGACAATTGGATATATCAAGGGAACATATAATGCAAGGATGGGCATGATAAAGGACAGAAATGGTAAGGAACTAGCAGAAGCGGAAGAGATTAAGAACAGGTGGCAAGAATACATGGAAGAACTACACAAAAAAGTCTTAATGACCTGGATAACCATGATGGTTGGGTCACTCACCTAGTGCCAGACATCCTAGAGTGTTAAGTCCAGTGGGCCTTACGAAGCATTACTACGAGCAAAGCTAGTGAAGGTGATGGAATTCCAGCTGAGCTATTTCAAATCCTAAAAGATAGGCTATGCTAAATATATGGGCAAATTTGGAAAACTTAGAAATCCATTCTTGGTCACAGGAATGGATAAGGTCAGTTTTCATTCCAATCCCAAAGAAGGGCAACGCCAAAGAATGGTTAAACTACCGTACAACTATGCTCATTTCACATGCTAGCAAGGCAATGCTCGAAATCCTTCAAGCTAGGCTTCAGGGGTATGCAAACCGAGAACTTCCAAATGTACAAGATGGATTTAGAAAAGGCAAGAGAACCAGAGATCAAATTGCCAACATTCATCAGATCATGGAGAAAGCAAGGGAATTCCAGAAAAACACCTGCTTCATTGACTACATTAAAGCCTTTGACTGTATGGATCACAACAAACTGTGGAAATTTCTTAAAGAAATGGGAGTACCAGAGCACCTTACCTGACTGCTGAGAAGCCTATATAAGGGTCAAGAAGCAGCAGTTAGAACCAGATGTGGAACAACTGACTGACTCCAAGTTTGGGAAGGAGTACAAGGTTCTGTATTGTCAGCTTGCTTATTTAACATCTATGCAGAATACATTATGCAAAATGCTGGGTTGGATGAATCACAGGCTGGAATCAAGAATGCACAGAGAAATATCAACAACGTCATAAACACAGATGATAAACTTTAATGGTAGAAAGTGAAGAGGAATTAAAGAGCCTCTTGATGAGGGTGAAAGAGGAGTGTGAAAAGGTGGCTTAAAACTCAACATTCAAAAAACTAAGATCATGGCATCCGGTCCCATCACATCATGTCAAATAGAAGGGAAAAAGAGGAAGCAGTGAAAGATTTTATTTTCTTGGTCTCCAAAATCACAGGGATGGTGACGGCAGCCATGAAATTAAAAGACGCTTGCACGTTGGAAGGAAAGCTATGACAAACCTAGACAACATATTAAAAAGCAGAGACATCACTTTGTTGACAAAGGTCCTTATAGTCAAAGCTATGATTTTTCCATTAGTCATATATGAATGTGAGAGTTGGACCATAAACAAGGCTGAGGGCTGAAGAATTGATGCTTTCAAATTGTGGTGCTAAAGAAGACTTGTTAGTCCCTTGGACAGCAAGGAGATCAAACCAGTCAATCTTAAAGGAAATCAACCCTGAATATTAATTTGAAGGACTGAAGCTGAAACTCCAATACTTTGGCCACCTGATGTGAAGAGCTGATTCATTGGAAAAGACCCTCATGCTGGGAAAGATTGAAGGCAAAAGGAGAAGGGATGGCAGAGGATAAGATGGTTAGATAGCATCATTGAATCAATGGACATGAAACTGAGCAGACTCTGGGAAAGAGCACAGGACAGAGAAGCCCGCATACTGCAGTCCATGGGGACAAGGAGTCAGACACAACTTAGCGAGTAACAACAGCAAGTATTAAAGTTGCACAGTGGAGGGGCTGTAGTGATTATGAAAAAAAAAGTCAACGTGGTCTCCTTTGAGGGTGTGATATTTTAGTTATCTATTCAAGCAGAGGCAGAAGATACTAAGAAGAGATGGCAAGAATACACAATAAAGATTTTAATGACCTGGATAACCAGGATGGTGATCTAAGTGATCACTCACTTAGAGCCAGACATCCTGGAATGTGAAGTCAAGTGGGCCTTAGGAAACATCACTACAAAGCTAGTCGAGGTGATGGAATTGCAGCGAAACTATTTCAAATCCTAAAAGATGATGCTGTAAAAGTGCTGCACTCAATATGCCAGCAAATGTGGAAAACTCAGCAGTGGCCACAGGACTGAAAAGGTCAGTTTTCATTCCAATCCCAAAGAAAGGCAATGCCAAAGAATGTTCAAACTACTGCCCAATCTCACTCATTTCACATGCTACCAAGCTAAAGCTCCAGTTCCTTCAAGATAGGCTTCAATAGTTTGTGAACTGAGAACTTCCAGATGTACAAGCTGGATTTAGAAAAGGCAGAGGAACCAGAGATCAAATTGCCAACATCCATTGGATCACAGAAAAAGCTAGAGAATTCCAGGAGAACGTCTACTTCTGCTTCATTGACTACTCTAAAGCCTTTGACTTTGTAGATCACAACAAACTGTGGAAAATTCTGAAAGAGATCGGAATACCTGACCACCTTACCTGCCTCCTGCAAAACCTGTATGCAGTTCAAGAAGCAACAGTTAGAACCAGACATGGAACAATGGGCTTGTTCCAAATTGGGAGTGGAGTACGTGAAGGCTGTATATTGTCACCCTGCTTATTTAACTTATATGCAGAGTACATCATGCAAAATGCCAGGCTGGATGAAGCACAAGCTGGAATCAGGATTAGTGGGAGAAATATCAATAACCTCAGATATGCTGATGACAACACCCTTATGCCAGAAAGCAAAAAGGAATTAAAGAGCCTCTTGAAGAAGGTGAAAAAGGAGAGTGAAAAGGCTGGCTTAAAACTCCACATTCAAAAACAAAGATCATGGCATCCAGTCCCATCACTTTATGGCAAATAGACGGGGAAATAACAAAAACAGTGATGGACTTTATTTTCTTGGGCTCCAAAATTACTGCAGATGGTGACTGAAGCCATGAAATTAAAAGATGATTGCTCCATGGAAGAAAAGCTCTGACAAACCTAGGCAGCATGTTAAAAAGCAGAGATGTCACTTTGCCTACAAAAGTCCATATAGTCAAAGCTATGGTTTTTCCAGTAGTCATGTATGGATATGAGACCTGGACAATAAAAAAAGGCTGAGGACCGAAGGACTGATGCCTTAAAACTGTAGTGATGAAGAAGACTCTTGAGAGTCCCTTGGACAAGAGATCAAACCAGTTAGTCCTAAAAAAAATCAGTCCTGAATATTCATTGGAAGGACTGATGCTGAAGCTGAAGCTCCAATACTTTGACCACGTGATGCAAAGAGCCGACACATTGGAAAAGACCCTGATTCAGGGAAGGATAGAAGGCAGGAGAAGGGGATGTCAGAGGATGAGATGGTTGGATGGTGTCACGGACTCAATGGACTTTTGAGCAAGTTCCAGGAGATGGTGAAGGACAGGGGAGCCCATCATGCTTCAGTCCATGGGGTGGCAAAGCGTCAGACACAACTGAGCAACTGAACAACAACAAATTGCTACAAGACAATATTATCACAAACTCAGTGACTTAAAGCCTTGCGTCTGTCACAGTTTTTATGGGTCAGGAGAGTGGGATGGCTGAGAGAGTCCCCTAAAGTCTGCAATTAAACCACTAACCAGACTGGTTCATCTGAAAATTTGTGTAGGGGAAGGATCAATGTTGAAGCTCACAAGGTTGTTGGTGGAACTCAGTTATCTGCAGGCTTTGGGCCTGAAGACTGCAGTTTCTTCCTGGCTATCATCTAGCAGGTACTCTCAGTTCGTGGGAAGCTTACAATATAGAAGCTTGCTTGTCCAAAACCATCAAAGGAAAGCTGCCTAGCAATCTTTGGGAATGGCAGAAGTGACAGCCTGTCCCCTTTTCTGTTTTCTATTGGCTAGAAGTAAATCACAGGTCCCTCCCACACTCAAGGGGAGGAGGTTTTACAAGGGTATGAGTACTGGGAAGTGGGAATTATGGGGACAGCTTGCAATCTACTCATCACAAGTGATGGGAAAAAAAATTGAGAAACATTGCTCTAGAGAAAAGCACAGGAGAATGTCTTCATGATTTTGAGCTAGGCAAAGATTTCCTAAGCAGTATACAAAAAGCACTAAATCCAGTAGGAAAAAAAAAAAAGATAAATCAGACTACATTAAGAAGTTCTATTCATCAAAAAACCCTATTAAGAGAAAGAAAAGACAAGCAACAGAATGGGAGGAGACATTAAAATATAGATATTTAATAAAGAAGACAAAGAACATTTTTCCAGAACATATACAGAACTCTTGTAAATCATGGAACCAGAGAAATGGGCAAAAGGCTTGAATAGGCATATCATAAGAAAGATGACCTAAATAGACAATAAACATGGTAAGGTATGCTGTATCTTAGTCATAAGGAAAATGCAAATCAAAAACACACCCAACAGGCTAAAAATAAAAGTTTTTGCAAAGATACAGAGCAACTAGAACTCTCAGACACTGCTGGGGTAGTGTGAATCTGTAAGAATTATTTTTGGCAGTGGTCCTTAGCAGTAGATCTTTGCCAGTATTTGCTAAAAGTGAACACATGGATACATCTATGGTCCAGCAATTCCATTGCTAGATATGTATCAATAGGATATCATGACATACCAAAATACTCATGGCAGCAACATGCATAATAGTTTAAGTTGGAAACAACCCAAATGTTCATCAACAATTGAACAGATATATAATGGGATATTTACATAATGTAAATCTTTATAGCAAAGAGGGTAAAAGATTTACTGCTTCATGCAACAGTAGAGATCTCATAAAATATTATTGGGCAAGAGTATAGACTATGGGGTTTCAAAAATATATGTTTCAAAAATAAACTAATCTATGATGATAGCAGTCATAATAATGATTCCCCTTGGAGACACAGGGGCTAGTCACTAGTAGGGGTCATGAAGGGACTTCTGGGGAGCTGGTAATGTTCTGTTTCTTGACCTGGATGCTGGTTTTAAGGATTTGTTCACTGAACTGCACACTAGGGTTTATGTACTTATCTGCATATGTGCTGTGCTTCTATAAAAAGTTTACTTAAAATGATATTCACTGAATTACTAAAATGCAAATAAAAAATCTAAATCACCTATAGACAGAGAAACACAGATTAAAGTAACAATGAAATGTCACTTCATTGAACAACCTCTATTCCTAGAGGACATGTGGAGGAAAAGAAACTCTAACATATTGCTGATGGCAGTATGAAAATTTATAGCTAGTATGAAAAGCAACCTATGAAATTAAACTATATCTATATATCTATATCTATATACACCTATAACCTCGTACTCTCACTGCTGGGAATCTGACCATAACAATAAGTGTATCTAAGGACGTATATTCAAGGGTATTTATAGCAGCATTGTTATTGTAGAAGAAAAACTGGAAGCAAAAATTAATGCCTATAAATAGGGGAATAACTGAGAAAATATGATTTGGCCATATCATGGAATATTCTGCAGCTGTTTTTAAAAAATTTATTTTAATTGGAGGCTAATTACTTTACAATATTGTGGTGGGTTTTGCCATCCACGCACAGGAACCAGCCATAGGTGTACATGTGTTCCCCATCCTGAGCCTCCCTCCTACCTCCCTCCCCATCCCTTCCCTCAGGGTCACCCCAGTGCACCAGCCCTGAGCACCCTGACATTAAAAAATTTAATCCAGGGTTGTGACTCCAATATTTGCTTCTAAATATGATTGAGCTATGTATCTTCATTTTATTTTTATTTAATATTTCAAACATTTTTACTTAAATTGTTTGTCTTTAAAATGTTCAATGTGATGCTTATGGTTTGCCCCACTTTTCCTTGCTTTATTTGAAAACATAGCACACGGTGCCAACTGAGAGCTCAACCATCTGCTCACGGAGCTCCAGCTCTCCACACTGACTGGAATTTGCATGTGCTAAGGCAGAGCTAGGGTCTAGTGTTTACCACTGCATCGCCAGTGTCTGGAGGGGTGTCTGGCAAACGGTAGGTGCTCAATCAATGCTTGAGTGAATTTAATTTAATGAATACCTTTTCTAGTTGACTTCTCCATACTTGAGTTCATTTCATTTGCTCAAGAATTTATCTAGCACATGTTTAAAAAGTGTTTACTATGCTAGAAACAGGAATAAACACTGAGGCAGAAATAGGAACAAAGAAAGAAGGAAGACATAACCCATTCTCCAAAGTAGCAAACATTCCAACTGGAGAAGAGATAAAGTCACAGCAATATGACAGTGCTAAGCATGATAGACTAATGGAGAGCCATGGAGGCGCACTTCATTCCTAATTCAGTCTATTAGGAAGTACAATGGAGAAGGCAGTGGCACCCCACTCCAGTACTCTTGCCTGGAAAATCCCATGGACGGAGGAGCCTGGTAGGCTGCAGTCCATGGGGTCGCTAGGAGTCGGACACGACTGAGCGACTTTACTTTGACTTTTCACTTTCATGCATTGGAGAAGGAAATGGCAACCCACTCCAGTGTTCTTGCCTAGAGAATCCCAGGGAAGCGGGAGCCCGGTGGGCTGCCGTCTATGGGGTCGCACAGAGTCGGACACAACTGAAGCGACTTAGCAGCAGCAGCAGGAAGTACAAATGTGTGGAAACTTCCAGAAAGCAGTAATCCCATGAGAGAAGATGTCAAGGCTGGGAGGGAACAGCTCTGGGGGTAATGAGCTGGGGCCCATGACTGGAGTCAGCGTGCTAAAGGGAATGTCACAAGGAGCTGGGCTGGAAGCAGCTGGAGAGGAAGTCTGACAAGGATGAGCCAAGAATGGTTTCCAGGTCAGCATGAAGCTCAGTATCAAGTCGCTTCAGTACAGACATGGCTGACTGGCCACTGAGGGGTCCAGATAGAATTACTGTAGATCTCTTGTTCTGCTGCCTCTACCAAAGTTGAGCTTGAGAAAAATGGGTCAGGGCAACATGATACTAAATCCTCAACAGCCATTTCCAGCAGAGTTTTCTGAGTTAGCACTCTCTTTTAAATTATATTTGGGTCTCAGCAAGGAGATTTTTTCTCAGGGAGGGTGAGATGCTGTTACAGGACCCAGTTCGGTTGGTTTTCACCTGAAGAGAGCTTCTGAGGGCCACTGGTACATCAGATTCCTAGGTCACGGCTGTTTTCTCATCTCTGAGTCAGTGAGGAGCTGAGAACTCCTCTTCCCTATGTAAAAGTTCTATCTGTACACCGTATATGAATCCTGACAATTAGTGGTAATGGCTTTGCTTAGTGTACTAATCATGCTTTCCCAGCACTCTTGGGGTTAGTATCAATAATTACTGTGAACTGAGTAACTACTGTAGGTCATTCAATTTTCACAAGAATTCTGTGAGGTAGTCAAGGTTATTATCCCCATTTCCCAGATGAAGAAACAGACTTGGAAGGATAAGTAACTCACATGAAGCTATGCACCCAGAAGGTCATATAATTGCATTCCCTGACATCCCAGGCTTTACAAATTCAGGAAGCCACACCTGCTATGCTTCCCTTTAATCCCTGATTCATAGAACTCTAAGCTCTGTTTGGACTTCCTGGGGAACACTGGTGTGCTCACCAAATGCCTCCTGAGTTCTTCCCACCTCTAGGTGTCATCTGCCCCTGGAACACTCCTTACTCTTCTGAATGTTGTCTTTATAGACTCAAGATCAGCTTCCCTCAGGATGCTTCCCTTCTCCGGGAACCTACTTTTCCCCAAGTGTGAAAAGAGCCTTCCTGTCTTTCGTCTGTTGATTGAAATGTAGGCTGTGACAGGTGGCATTTCTGAACAAACATTTTATACCTAATGTAAGTGATGGCTACCCTAAGGCCACAAGCCCAGACCCCTTCACAGAGACCCACTACTGCCTTGCTCTTTCTCTTGATACTGGCCCTCCTTGTTAGGGTAGAAGCCAGCCTCTCTGCTTTGCCCCCATCTGCCACCTGTTACTAGGTCTACCCCAGAGGAAGTATCCTTGAGCATGATGGCCCAACCCAAGATCCAGTTAAGCCATATCCTGAGACCTGCAGCCAGGAGGCAGTTTTCCCTCACTCAATTCTAGGACCCACCTTCCAAGGTCTTATTTTTTAACCCAGTGATTAACCTTTTGCAAGCATGAGTGACAAGGAGAAATTAACTTCCTTTGAGAAAAGCCCAACCCAACCCATAAGGATATGATCTTGCCCTTTGACCTTTAAAGGTATCTGAATCCAAGTTAGAAATCAAGATCTTCCCCAAATTCTCACTTATTTAGTGTTTTAAAAAAATACCATCTGTGAACTATCAAAAGTCCAAACCAAACCATTCCTTTCTCCTCTTCTCCAGTAATGTGTTGACCAGACTAGCACAGGCTTTCTGTCATTTTCAGGGTCTCCTCCAAGAAATGTCTCCTGAGAACAAGGGATATTATACCAAGAAAGACAGCCTAATCCAGCAGTTGTGAAAGAGGTATTTCTTTAAAGGAAGTGTTTCAGCAGAGGTGTAACTCTGTCCACCCTCCCCACCTCCATCGTTCTTGTTCAGGATAGCCTGTTAACATTGTTATGCAGAGACTTTGCTCTTTGGAAATCTATTCCTTTTGCTTTCCTTAATCACAGGGCTAGTGCCCAATAATTAATCTAAGAACCTACCTCTAGCAACAAAGAAAATCACGGGTGAACCTTAGAAACCACAGCTGTGTTCCAGCTTTGATCCTTTTTACCAAGACAATGTAAACTCCAGGACCAGATCTCAGTTGGCCTTCTCTTCCCTCAAGAGAGGGAATCTCTGAAAGGAGGGCATTTCCAAAGCAGATGGTCTCAAAGTGATGGTTGCTCACATCCCTGCATTCTGTGTGCCAGGCACCATTCCACACATACTCTCTTGTTCTTCAACAAAGAGAGTGAAACTCAGAGAGGTTAAGTGGTTTTCCCGAGATCCCATAGCTGATAACTTGGATATCCAGTAGACGAACCCAGTCAGTCTGGCTCCAGCCCCCTTAACTGCAGCCTGCAGGTGGGGAACGAGCACCCAGACTGGGGAGAAGAGTCACTGAAGATTCACTCTTGCTCCACGGTCGACTGTGGATACCATGACATTCTCCTGGTGCAGAATGAGAAGTCCAAGTCCCTCCGTGGTTCTTAGAGATCGCTCTGTGATGAGTCCTCCGTTTCCCCACTCTCGAGGGGAATCACTGAGTGTGGTCCCTTTGGTCCACTTCTCGACATTGCTATTTCTTCTGGGTCTGGCTCATCCCCCAAGGCTGCAGATGTTCATTCCTGACAGCTAAGTGGGTCCTGCCATCACTGCAGTTTCCTGTCAACAATGTCTCTCTGGAGCCTGCAGGAGTAAGTTGGGGGAAGGGATTATTAAGCAGGAAGGGGAGAAAAGAATTCAGTTCAGCTCCATAGAAGTTGCCAGCTTGATTCATTTCTATTTTGCTTTCTCAATAGTCTTTTCTCATTCCCATGGAGCTCTCCAAGGGTTCTCTTTTCCTCTTAGTTTACCAAACATCCTGACTATTTGTTTTGGATACCGAGGTGGAGTCTGTCAGCTCTTTATGGTATTTATTAATCAGGCCCATCAACACTGTGTTTAGTAGACACTCCTTTCATCTTGGTATTGGTTGAGTAAGTGTATTGCTGTGCTTAGTCTCTCCGTTGTGTTTCACTCTTTGCGACCCCAGGACTGTAGCCCACCAGGCTCCTCTGTCCATGGGGATTCCCCAGGCAAGAATACTGGAGTGGATTGTCATGCCCTCTTCCAGAAGATCTTCCCAACCCAGGGATCCAACCCAGATCTCCCACATTGCAGGCAGATTCATTGCCATCTGAGCCACAGGGCAGCCCAAGTAAGTACCCCTTTACTTAATATCTTTTACACAAGAGGTAACTTTGAATGAATTCATGTCATAGATGAATTAAATCTCAGTACAGAAAATGTCATTGCAAATGTGATTATTAAGCTATGGTCGATAATGTCTGAGAATTCTTAGAAAACTAGAGATGGGCACAAAACAGGAGACCAACAGATGTTGAATATTTTTCTTGTAGGAAAGATAGATGGTATGTGGGAATTGCAGACTGATAATTGTGACACCTGTTACCAGCAAAACACCAGACTGAACTAATAAACAGATTCTGCACACTCAGTTACTACGCATAAACATGGACTCTCAAGGAATGAATAGCTCACACCAGATGCATGTGCGCTGTCACTTCAGTCATGTACAGCTCTTTGTGGCCCTATGAACTGTAGCCTGTCAGGCTTCTCTGGCAATGGAATTCTCCAGACAAGAATACTCAAGTGGGTTGCCATGCTCTTCTCCAGGGGATCTTCCCTATCCAGGGATTGAACCCATGTCTCTCTCTCTTTTTTAAGTTTTTTTTTTAATTAATTAATTATTTTAATTGGAGGCTAATTACTTTACAATATTGTGGTGGTTTTTGCTAGACATTGACATGAATCAGCCATGGGTGTGCATGTGTTCCCCATCCTGAACCCCCCTCCCACCTCCCTCCCCAGCCCATCCCTCAGGGTCATCTCGTGCACTGGCCCTGAGTGCCTTGTTTCATGTATAGAACTTGGACTGGTGATCTGTTTCACATATGGAAATATACATGTTTCAATGCTATTCTGTCAAATCATCCCACCCTCGCCTTCTCCCACAGAGTCCAAAAGTCTGTTCTTTATATCTGTGTCTCTTTTGCTGTCTCACATATAGGGTCATTGTTACCATCTTTCTAAATTCCATATATATGCATTAATATGTTGTATTGGTGTTTTTCTTTCTGACTTACTTCACTTCGTATAATAAGCTCCAATCCCATCCACCTCATTAAAACTGATTCAAATGCATACTTTTTAATAGCTGAGTAATACTCCATTGTGTATATGTACCACAGCTTTCTTATCCATTCATCTGCCAATGGACATCTAGGTTGCTTCCATGTCCTGGCTATTGTAAACAGTGCTGCAATGAACATTGGGGTACCCGTGCCTCTTTCAATTCTGATTTCCTCGGTGCGTATGCCCAGCAGTGGGATTGCTGGGCTGTATGGCAGTTCTAGTTCCAGTTTTTTAAGGAATCTACACACTATTCTCCATAGTGGCTGTACTAGTTTTCATTCCCACTAACAGTGTAAGAGGGTTCCCTTTTCTCCACACCCTCTCCAGCATTTATTGTCTGTAGACTTTTTGATAGCAGCCATTCTGACTGGCATGAGATGGTACCTCATTGTGGTTTTGATTTGCATTTCTCTGATAATGAGGGATGTTGAGCATCTTTTCATGTGTTTGTTAACATCCGTATGTCTTCTTTGGAGAAACGGCTGTTTAGTTCTTTGGCCCATTTTTTTGATTGGAACCCACGTCTCTTATGTCTCCTGCAGCGGCAGATGAGCTCTTTACCACTCGTGCCACTTGGAAAGTCTATTTCCACTTGATTATTCGATTTATGAGTTAGCGACCACTATGAGCAAGGCTTCTCCTGGCTGTAGTCAGGCATTTGCCAAAGTCTGTCTGGAAATTTTAGCATATGAGATAAAGAAATGTGACTTGGTTACTGATCCACTAAGTAACATGTAACTGACTAAATAACTATCCCTAAAGGACAACTCAGACAAGAGTATTTATGACATGCCTATCAGATTTGCAAAGAATGCCAAATGGGAGGGAAAACTAATAATTTAGATGACAAAATTGGGATTCTGAAGTCTCTTGATAGACTGTACATTAACTAAAATTCACTGACAAAGTGAATGGAAGTAATGAAAAGTTTTTCATTTTGGTAACAAGAAAGCAAAAATATAAGCACAGTAAGAGGTGACATGAGTTAGAAGTAATTCCTTGTTTTAGATGGGCATGCTTTGGGCTGCATGTAACCAAAATCCATGTTCATGACGGGTAAGGCAAGTTATCATTTCCTATAACAAAGAAATAGAGCGAAAGTATCTGCAAGTGTGAAAGTTTTACTTCTCTGAAAGTAAAATAAGTCTCAGCCAATGGGGGAGAGGAGGGCATAGTTTCTCCCAGGGAATATTTAGCAATGTCTGGAGATATTTTTGGTTGTCACAATAGGGGGCTGTGTGTGGGGGGGGATGCTACTGTTATTTAATGGGGAGAGAGAGTCCAAAGGTGTAAACAATCCTACAAAGTATAGGACAGCTTCCACAACAAAGAATTATCTAGCACAAATGTCAATAGGGCTAAGAAGCTCAGATTTAGAGTAAGCTACACCTGGGGGTTTCCCCAGTGGCAGAGCAGTAAATAATCCACCTGTAATGGAAGAGACACAGGAGACTCGAATTCAATCCCTGGGTTGGGAAGATTCCTTGGAGAAGGAGATGGCAACCCACTCCAGTACTCTTGCCCAGTAAAATCCCAGAGTTGGACATGACTGAGAGACTTAACAAGAAGACCTGAGGGAGTTAAAGGATTACCTTCCCCAATTTCATGGGGATGGGGGTAGGGGTGGGGGAGTGGATATGTGAGCAAATCTGGGTTTGTTAGGAAGGAAGAGGGAATGAGATGAATATTGAGGAGTCTGCTATAAAGACTGTGAACTAACATTAAAAATATCTATTGCTTTTCTTGACTAATAATAATTGATCATAATCCAGGGTCATTGCTAGTCCATAGAAGGTCTCTATATGAAATAGAAAAGGCACCCCCTTCCTCAGACACTTTACTGCCATCTGCTGGAAATTATTATAACAAATATATAAATCTACAATCTGTTGTAAACAGAGCCCCCTAGAGTTGTGCAGTATGTAAACTCGCAATATATTAGAGTACCCCTGTGTGAGTCTGGTATGATCCAGTTCTGTAAAATGGCAGTCAAAGAAGTAGTTTAGGACTTCAAAACAGGACCTGTATGTCCCAAGTAAGGAAAGTGAAAAATCTCACTGTATTCTGTATTAGACCATGGCTGGAATTCACGGTTAAATTCTAAGTTTCATGGTTTAAGATTTTTAAAAAGACCAAAGAAAATTGGGCAAGAGGAAGAACAGTTGATGAGGTAAGTCAAAATATACTTAAAAAAAAAAAAAGAGGAACTGGAAATGTAGAGCCTGAGGAAGAAAACATGAGAAGTGAACTGGAGAGTCCTCTACAGTTAACCAAAGGGTGTAAATAGACAGATATCAGGTTAAATCTGTATTTCTCCGAAGGACAAAACTGAATCCAATGAGTGGAACCATAGAATCATGAGATATCAAGGCTCAATGGTCAATTAACCAGCTTCCACAAATAATGTCTGCATTCCTTCTACAGTGCTTCCCAGGAGTCACCCCACTAGGGCCCCTTCAGTCAATCCTAAAGATTTTCTTCATTTCACTAAACTCTGTCTTCTTGGACTCCCATCCATCTTTCTAGTCTCCTCAGCTGCTCTCTGATGACAAACAGGTTTCAGAGAGTCAGATTTGCTTTACCTAAGGAAGATTTTCTACCAGGGTCTCCAATTAAGGTCTTCAAATATTTGTCAGGATCAAATTCCTCATCTTGAAAAACAAAAGCGTTTTATCTCATCTCCAAGTTCTTTCCTAGTATCCAAGTGGAGTATGGTCTCTGGATTGCAGAATCGAGTATGATGTTCAAACATAGAACTATTTCCTGTCAGATTTTCCTTCCCAATTCCTAAACGCCTTGTACACATTTGCATACTTTGGCACTTGAATTGACCTTAATTAATCAGTCCCCAATTGACAAACCTTCAGGTTATTTTCAATTTTTACTATTTCAAACCATACATATAAACATCCATATATATAACTTGTAGGCACTTATGTAAATATTTTTATAGGTTGTATGTGTGTACTCAGTCATTCAGTTGTGTCCGACTATTTGCAACCCCATGGACTGTAGCCTCTCAGGCTCCTCTGTCTATGGAATTTTCCAGGCGAGAATACTGGACCAGTAGCCATTGTCTGTTCCAGGGGACCTTCCTGACCCAGGGATCAAACACACATCTCTTTCATCGCCTGTATTGGCAGGCAGATTCTTTACCACTGAGCCACCTAGGAAGCCCATTTTTATAGGTTAAGTTTTCGGAAATGGAATTGCTGACTATAAGGGACAGACACTACAAATTCAGTCTCCTTAACAATTCACATCAATATTCTTAATCCTTTCTATCAAACTGATAGATTTATATCTTAATTTGAGTTTCTTTAATTATTAGTACACTTGTGCATCTTTTCTTACATTTACTGAATCACTTTTCATAATCTTTCCCTTTATTCTATGAGTTATCAATATTTTGTTAAAACTTATTTATATACCCTGATTGATATATTAATATTAATATATATGAGTATTAATGATTTTTCTGGTATATGTATTACAAATGTTATTTGCAGTTTTGCATTTATCTTTTAAAGTCTATTTAGGTCTTTCACTGGACAGAAATGTTTAATAAAATCTGACATTGTTTCATTTTATAACTTTTAGATTTTAAGTTATGCTTAGAGAGGTATTTCAAATTAAAAGATTATGCAAGTATTCTCCAAGATGCTTTACATTTAATTACTTAATAGAATTTATTTTTGTAAATGGTGTCAAATAGCTATTTCGTTGTTGTTGTACAGTCAGTAACTCACATCCTACTCCTTGCAACCCCATGGACTGTAGCTCACCAGCCTTCCCTGTCCTTCACTATCTCTCAGAGCTTGCTCAAACTCATGTCCATTGAGTGGGTGATGACATCCAACCATCTCATCCTCTGTCACCCTCTTCTCCTCTTGCCCTCAATCTTTCTCAGCATCAGAGTCTTTTCCACTGTATCGGCTCTTTGCCTCAGGTGCTCAAAGTATTGGAGCTTCAGCTTCAGCATCAGTCCTTCCAATGAATATTCAGGACTGATCTCCTTTAGGATTGACTGGTTGGATCTCCTTGCCATCCAAAGGACGCTCAAGAGTCTTCCCCAACACCACAGTTCAAAAGCATCAATTCTTCAGCACTCAGCTTTCTTTATGGTCCAAATTTCACATCCATACATGACTACTGGAAAAAGCATGTTCCTGCTTTCTAAAATGCATGTCTAGGTTTTTCATAGCTTTTCTTCCAAGGAGCAAGCATCTTTTAATTTCATAGCAGCATGTCTGCATTGATTTTGGAGCCCAAGAAAATGAAATCAGACACTGTTTCCACTTTTCTCCCATCTATTTACCATGAAGGGATAGGACTGGATGCCATCATCCTCGTTTTTTTGAATGTTGAGCTTTAAGTCAGCTTTTTCACTCTCCTCTTAGACACTATTTTTTCCTTTATTATTATTACTTTTTCTTAATTGGAGCATAATTGCTTTACAATGTTGTGTTTGTTTCTTCTGTACACCAGTGTGAAACTGCTGTATCTATACATATATCCCTTCCTTCGTGGGTCTCCCTCCCCCCACGGCCCCCAACCTACCCATCTAGGTCATCACAGAGCACAGACCAAAGAAAATTGGGCAAGAGGAAGAACAGTTGATGAGGTAAGTCAAAATATACTTTAAAAAAAAAAAATGAGGAACTGGAAATGTAGAGCCTGAGGAAGAAAACATGAGAAGTGAACTGGAGAGTCCTCTACAGTTAACCAAAGGGTGTAAATAGACAGATATCAGGTTAAATCTGTATTTCTCCAAAGGACAAAACTGAATCCAATGAGTGGAACCATAGAATCATGAGATATCAAGACTCAATGGTCAATTAACCAGCTTCCACAAATAATGTCTGCATTCCTTCTACAGTGCTTCCCAGGAGTCACCCCACTAGGGCCCCTTCAGTCAATCCCAAAGATTTTCTTCATTTCACTAAACTCTGTCTTCTTGGACTCCCATCCATCTTTCTAGTCTCCTCAGCTGCTCTCTGATGACAAACAGGTTTCAGAGAGTCAGATTTGCTTTACCTAAGGAAGATTTGAGCTGAGCTTCCTGTGCTATTCATTAGCTTCCCACTATGTCAGTAATGGGAATAGTGTCAATAGCTACTCCCTCCCAATACTTTGTCCCTCCCAATACTTTGAGCACCTGAGGCAAAGAGCCGATACAGTGGAAAAGACTCTGATGCTGAGAAAGATTGAGGGCAAGAGGAGAAGAGGGTGACAGAGGATGAGATGGTTGGATGTCATCACCCACTCAATGGACATGAGTTTGAGCAAGCTCTGAGAGATAGTGAAGGACAGGGAAGCCTGGTGAGCTACAGTCCATGGGGTTGCAAGGAGTAGGATGTGAGTTACTGACTGAACAACAATGACATAGCTATTGGTCCCCCCCTTTTCTTCCCTCCCTGTGTCCGCAAGTCTGTTCTCTACCTATGTGTCTCTATTCATGTTGTGTAAACAATTCATCTGTACCAGATTTCTAGTTTCCATTATATATGCATTAATAACAATAGCTGCTTGTATCTTTCTGACTAACTTCACTCTGTATAACAGATTCTAGGTTCATCCACATCACTACAAGTGAATGGATAGCTACATATTTTAGCATCATTTATTTAAAAGATTCTTCCCTTACTAATATGATTTCAATCTTTTCACACTTAGTTCTTTTATATGTATATGTACATCCATCTATTTTTATACTCTCTACTGTCTTTGATAAATCAACTTTTTCTGTATATCTGTCATACAACTTTTAAATCTACCCATCCAAAAACTTATTGTCTCTCCATTTATTAATTCAAATTACTATACTCCTTTAAAAAGTATATCATTTGTTTTATATACATCATATACATTTCTTACTAAACTTATTACTAGTTAAGCATACTCTTTGAATGACTTTTTTTTAAACTTTTATTTTCTAACAGATTGTTGTTGATATTTAGGAAACCCACCTGAATTATGAGGAAGCTCAGAATTTAACTTTTGTCACATAATACCCTACCATCTATTGAGATCATAATTTTTCTTTAATATATTAACATAAATTATTGAATTATCTAATACTGAATCACCCTTGAATGTCTGAAATGCTTTGTTGCTGTTCAGTCTCTAAGTTGTATTATCCAGCTCTTTGCAACCCCATGGACTGTGGTATGCCAGGATTTCCTGTCCTTCACTCTCTCCCAGAGTTTGCTCAAATTCATGTCCGTCGAGTCAGTGATGCCATCCAACCATCTCATCCTCTGTCATCCCCTTTTCCTCCTGCTCTCAACCTTTCCCAGCATCAGAATCTTTTCCAATGAGTTGGCTCTTCACATCAGGTGGCCAAAGTATTCGAGCTTCAGCTTCACCATCAGTCCTTCCAATAAATATTCAGGGTTGATTTTCTTTAGGCTTGACTGATTTGATCTCCTTGCAGTCCACTGGAGTCTCAAGAGTCTTCTTCAGTATGACAATTTGAAAGCATCAATTCTTCAGCACTCAGCCTTCTTTATGGTCCAAATTTCACATCTCTACATGACTACTGGTAAAACTACAGCTTTGTCTCTACAGACCTTTGTAGACAAACTGATGTTTTTGCTTTTTAATGCACTGTCTAGGTTTGCCATAGCTTTTCTTCCAAGGAGCAATCATCTTTTAATTTCATGGCTTCAGTCACGATTTGCAGTGATTTTGGAGCCCAAGAAAATAAAATCTATTACTATTTCCACATTTTCCCCATCCGTTTGCCATGAAGTGATGGGACTGGATGACATAATCTTAGTTTTTTGAATGTTGAGTTTCAAGCCACCTTTTTCTCTCTCCTCTTTCATCAAGAGACTCTTTAGTTCCTCTTTGCTTTCTCCATTAGGATGGTATCATCCACATATCTGAGGTTGTTGTTATTTCTCCCTGCAAACTTGATTCCAGCTTGTGATTCATCCAACCTGGCATCTTGCATGAAGTACTCTGCATGTAAGTAAAATAACCCGGGTGACAATATACAGTCTTGATGTACTCCTTCCCCAATTTTGAACCAGTGCATTGTTCCATGTTCAGTTATAACTGTTACTTCTTGACCTGCATATAGGTTTCTGAGTTCAGTTTAGTTCAGTTCAGTCGCTCAGTCATTTCCGATTCTTTGTGACCCCATGGTCTGCAGCACATCAGGCTTCCTTGTCCATCACCAACTCCCAGAGCTTACTCAAATTCATGTCCATCGTGTCAGTGATGCCATCCAACCATCTATCTCATCCTCTATCATCCCCTTCTCCTCCCACCCTCAGTCTTTCTCAGCATCAGGGTCTTTTCCAATGAGTCAGTTCTTCTCATCAGGTAGCCATAGTATTGGAGTTTCAGCTTCAGCATCAGTCCTTCCAATGAATATTCAGGACTGATTTCCTATAGGATGGACTGGTTGGATCTCCTTGCAGTCCAAGAGACTCTCAAGAGTCTTCTCCAACATCACAGTTCAAAAGCATCAATTCTTCGGCACTCAGCTTTCTTTATAGTCCATCTCTCATGTTCACACATGACTGCTAGAAAAACCATAGCTTTGCCTAGACAGACCTTTGTTGGTAAAGTAATGTCTCTGCTTTTTAATATGCTATCTAGGTTGGTCATAGTTTTTCCTCCAAGGATCAAATGTCTTTCAATTTCATGGCTGAAGTCACTATCTGCCATGATTTTGGAGCCCCCCAAAATAAAGTCTCTAACTGTTTCCATTGTTTCCCCATCTATTTGCCATGAAGTGACCGGTTTCTCAGGAGGCAGTTAAAGTGCTCTGGTGTTCCCATCTCTTTAAGAATTTTCCAGAATTTGTTGTGATCCATGCAGTCAAAAGCTTTAGTTTAGTCAATAAAGCATAAATAGATATTTTTCTAGAATTCTCTTACTTTCTCTGTGATCCAACAAATGTTGGCAATTTGACCTCTGGTTCCTCTTCCTTTTCTAAATCCAGCTTGTGCATCTGAAAGTTTTCAGTTAAAGCCTAGCCTGAAGGATTTTGAGCATGCTTAAGGATTTTGGAATGTTTAAACTTGATATTTCTCTCTCTTTTTAATCAGTTAATATTTACTAAGCACTTAGAAAGTTTCTAGCACATAGAAAATTTTTAATAAATTTTAGCAATTTTTATTATTGTTAGTAGTAACAGTAATATAGTAGTAATAGGTAGTATTCAGTCATCCACTGTGTGCACACCTCTGTTAGATACCTTAGACTTATTATCTTTTTTCCATCTCCACAGATGTTCTATGATGTAAGTATTACTGTCTCCATACTATAGATAAAAAATCTGAGATTCAAAAAATAACTAACTTGTCCAAAGTCATGTAATTAGTAAATAGTGAAGCCAGGAGCCCTCTGTCCTCACATCAAAATAAGTTAATTAGCAAGAATTAACGTTATAGGAAAGGGTTAGACATTGACCACAGGATGAGAAGGGCATTAAATTCAATGTCTTTCTATAATTAATTTTTATTGTTGTGTAGTTGCTTTACAGTGTTGGGTTAGTCCTTGCTGTTCAGCAAAGTGAATCAGTGACATGTATATGTAAATATCCCCTCTCTTTTGGATTTCCTTCCCATTTAGGTGACCACAGAACATTGAGTAGAGTTCCCTATGCTATACAGTAGATCCTCACTAGTCATCTATTTTATACATAGTAGGAGAAGGCAACGGCACCCCACTCCAGTACTCTTGCCTGGAAAATCCCATAGACAGAGGAGCCTGGTAGGCTGCAGTCCTGGGGTCGCTAAGAGTCAGATATGACTGAGTGACTTCACTTTCACTTTTCACTTTCATGCATTGGAGAAGGAAATGGCAACCCACTCCAGTGTCCTTGCCTGGAGAATCCCAGGAACAGGGGAGCCTCGTGAGCTGCCATCTATGGGGTCACACAGAGTCGGACATGACTGAAGTGACTTAGCAGCAGCAGCAGCAGTGTATATACATCAATCCCAATCCTCCAGTTCATCCCATCCTTCCTTGCCCCCTATTTTTCTCTTTTAAAACAAAATTAAAAACTGGTTCTTTGAGAAGATAAATAAAATAGACAAACCATTAGCCAGACTCATCAAGAAAAAGAGGGAGAAGAATCAAATCAAGAAAATGAGAGTTGAAAATGGAAAAATCAAGATAGACAACACAGAAATACAAAGGATCATAAGAGACTACTATCAACAACTATATGACAATAAAATGGACAATGTGGAAGAAATGGATGAATTCTTAGAAAAGTATAACCTTCCAAAACTGAACTAGGAAGAATGAGAAAATCTTAACAGATCCATCACAGTCATGGAAATCAAAACTGTAATCAAAAATCTTCCAACAAACAAAAGCCCAGGATCAGATGACTTCACAGGTGAATTCTACCAAAAATTTAGAGAAGAGCTAACACCTATCCTACTCAAACTCTTCCAGAGAATTGCAGACAAAGGTAAACTCATTCTATGAGGCCACCATTACCTGAATACCAAAACCAGACAAAGATGCCACGAAAGAAGAAAACTGCAGGCCAATATCACTGATGAACACAGATGCAAATATCCTCAGCAAAATTCTAGCAAACAGGATCCAACAACATATTTGAAAGATCATACATCCTGACCAAGGGGGTTTTATCCCAGGGTTGTAAGAATTATTCAATATTCTCAAATCAATCAATGTGAGACACCACATTAAAAAATTGAAAGATAAAAATCATATGATTACCTCAATAGATGCAGAGACTTTGACAAAATTCAACATCCATTTATGATAAAAAAAAATTTCATACAGCAGGCACAGAAGGACATACCTCAACATAATAAAAACCATATATGATAAACCAACAGCAAACATTATCCTCAATGGTGAAAAACTGAAAGCATTTCCCCTAAAGTCAGGAACAAGACAAGGGTGTCCACTCTCACCGTTACTATTCAATGTAGTTTTGAAGATTTTAGCCATAGCAATCAGAGAAGAAAAAGAAATAAAAGAAATCCAGATTGGAAAAGAAGAAATAAAACTCTCACTGTTTGCAGATGACATGCTCCTCTATATAGAAAACCCTAAAGACAGCACCAGAAAATTACTAGAGCTAATCAATGAATATAGTAAAGTTGAAGGATATAAAATTAATACACAGAAATCCCTTGCATTCCTATACACGAACAATGAGAAAGCAGAAAGAGAAATTAAGTAAACAATTCCATTCACCATTGTGACAAAAAGAATAAAATACTTAGGAATAAATCTATCTAAAGAAACAAAAGACCTATATATAGAAAACAATAACACACCGATGAAAGAAATCAAAGATGACACAAATAGATGGAGAAATATTCCATGTTTATGGATTGGAAGAATCAATATATTGAAAATGAGTATACCACACAAAGCAATCTATAAATTCAATGCAATCCCTATCAAGCTACCAATGGTATTTTTCACAGAACTAGAATAAAAAATTTGATAATTAGTATGAAAATACAAAAAAAAAAAAACTTGAATAGCCAAAGCAATCTTGAGAAAGAAGAATGGAACTGGAGGAATCAACTTGCCCAACTATACTACAAAGGTACAGTCATCAAGACAGTATGGTACTGGCACAAATACAGAAATACAGATCAATGGAACAAAATAGAAAGCCCAAAGATAAATCCACGCACCTATGGACATCTTATCTCTGACAAGGGAGGCAAGAATTTACAATGGAGAAAGACAATCTCTTTAACAAGTAGTGCTGGGAAAACTGGTCAACCATGTGTAAAAGAATGAAACTAGAACACTTTCTAACACCATACACAAAAATAAACTCCAAATGGATTAAAGATATAAATTTAAGACCAGAAACTATAAAACTCTCAGAGAAAAACATAAGGAGAACACTCTCTGACATAAATCACAGCAGGATCCTCTATGACCCACCTCCCAGAGTAATGGAAATAAAAGCAAAAATAAACAAATGGGACCTAATTAAACTCAAAAACTTTTGCACAATAAAGGAGACTATAAGCAAGGTGAAAATACAGCCTTCAGAATGGGAGAAAATAATAGCAAATGAGGCAACTGATAAAGAATTAATCTTAAAAATATACAAGCGGCTCATGCAGCTCAATATCAGAAAAATAAATGACCCAATCAAAAAATGGGCCAAAGAACTAAACAGCCATTTCTCCAAAGAAGACATACAGATGGGTAACAAACACATGAAAAGATGCTCAACATCACTCATTATCAGAGAAATGCAAATCAAAACCACAATGAGGTACCATCTCACACTAGTCAGAATGGCTGCTATCAAAAAGTCTACAGACAATAAATGCTGGAGAGGGTGTGGAAAAAAGGAAGCCCTCTTACACTGTTAGTGGGAATGCAAACTAGTACAGCCACTATGGAGAACAGTGTGCAGATTCCTTAAAAAACTGGAACTAGAACTGCCTTATGACCCAGCAATCCCACTGCTGGGCATACACACTCAGGAAACCAGAACTGAAAGAGCCATATGTACCCCAATGTTCACTGCAGCAATGTTTACATAGCTAGGACATGGAAGCCAACCTAGATGTCCATTGACAGATGAATGGATAAGAAAGCTGTGGTACATATACACAATGGAATATTACTCAGCTATTAAAAAGTATGCATTTGAATCAGTTTTAATGAGGTGGGTGAAATTGGAGCCTATTATACAAAGTGAAGTATGTCAGAAAGAAAAACACCAATACAATATATTAATGCATATATATGGAATTTAGAAAGATGGTAACAATGACCCTATATGCGAGACAGTAAAAGACATACAGATATAAAGAACAGACTTTTGGACTCTGTGGGAGAAGGTGAAGGTGGGATGATTTGAGAGAATAGCATTGAAACATGTATATTACCATATGTGAAAGAGATCACCAGTCCAAGTCTGATGCATGAAATAGGGCACTCAAAGCCAATGCACTGGGACAACGCTGAGGGATGGGATGGGGAGGGAGTAGGGAGGGGGGTTCAGGATGGGGGACACATGTCTACCCACAGCTGATTCATGTCAATGTATGGCAAAAATCACCACAATATTGTAAAGTAATTATCTTCCAATTAAAATAAATTAATTAAAAAAAAAACTTATGTGGCTATATTGAAATTTTCAATGATTTATTTAAGATTTTACATGTCCATAAATTTGTTCATGTTTTAGTCCTATCTTTGTTCAATTTTTATTATTAGGGTTAAATGAGTCTTATAAAACTAATTTGGAAGGGCTTTATGTCTAAATATAGATAAGAAATATTTGCCTTTGGGAGATCTGATAGATACAATTCATTTGTAAAACCATCTGGCCTGAGGTTACATATTTTATTATATTTGTACTTTCTTCAGTGCTTATTGAGGAGAAGGCGATGGTACCCCACTCCAGTACTCTTGCCTGGAAAATCCCATGGATGGAGGAGCCTGGTGGGCTGCAATCCATGGGGTCGCGAAGAGTCGGACACGACTGAGCGACTTCACTTTCACTTTTCACTTTCATGCATTGGAGAAGGAAATGGCAACCCACTCCAGTGTCCTTGCCTGGAGAATCCCAGGGACGGGGGAGCCTGGTGGGCCGCCGTCTATGGGGTCACACGGAGTCAGACACGACTGGAGCGACTTAGCAGCAGCAGCAGCAGCAGTGCTTATTGAGCTTTTCAGTCTTCTGTTCTCTCTTGAACCAATTTTGCTGTTTACATTTGCATGAAAAGTGCCCACTTCATCTAGAATTTCAGTTTTATAGACACAAATCTATACATAACACTGATTTTAAAAAACTTTTCCTCTATATATGTAATTGTATCTACTTTCTTATTTATAAAATTGTTTGTATTCTTTTTCACTCTTTTCTTTTCTTGTTTTCTTGCCAGTCTTGAAAGAGATTTTTTCTGTTTTATAAAACTTCTCAAAAAAACTCTGCAAGAATAGCAGTCACATCTGCTCTGTTCATCTCAGGATCCCCAGGGGCTTTGTGCAGTACCTGGTGCAAGTTTGGCAGGCAAAAAATATTACTGACAAGGTAAATCAATAGAGTTGTGTTTTGCCTTTTTCTATCAATTCTTTTCTTTTTCTTTCTAATGCACCAATTTCTTTCTCCTGCTTTTATTTTTTGATGTTTTATTGTTTCTTTTCTACTTTTTGAAACAAAACTCTCAGACAGTCCCTTCCAATCTTTTATTTTTAATAAAATAATTAAGACAATGAATTTTACTCTGAGTACAGATTTGGCTTCACCTCATAAGTCCTGATATATTGTATTCTTTGTTGTTAATTTTTAGATGGAATTATCTGCTTCATTTCTTCCAGAAATCTCTATAAATGCCTTCTCTTTTCATAGCAGCCTCCTCTGATTATCAGTGTTTTATGAACTTTTCCTAACCCTTGTTCTCATTGGTCATTTCGGTGCATCTTTTGGAGGTGAGAAGTGCCATCCTGGAGTTGCATCACGATGGTCCAGCAGGAGTACGACAGTCAGGCAGCTAGGGAGATCAAGATGTGCAAAGGTAAGCCGGATGAACGTGCATAGCCTGTCAAGAGGAGACAGAAACAGCTGGAACATCAGCATCATTCGTCGAAAGGGTGGGGCCTAGTCTGGGAAATGCTGGTTGGTAGAGGCCAGATCTTGAAGAGCTGGCATAAGATTCCAAAGAGTCTGAGCTTTGTTCCATAGACTCTGGAAGTTGTAGAAACGGCAGCGAGGTAATTGGGTTTTGTGCTTTAAAACGTCACTGTGATGACAGGGTGGAGGAGACTGGATGGAATACTAAGGCGTGGAGGTGGGGAGGAAACAGCTGCACCAGAGGAAGTAGGAGCTGCTGAGCACCTGAACTAGGGCAGTGGCCTGGGACATTGACAGCACCAGATGGGTTCCAGAGATAACAGGGAACGAAAATCAAACCTGGAGACCTACTGGATATGAGGGGTAAAGCAGAGGGTAGAGTCAGAGATGACTCAGAGATTTCTGGTTTGGGCAACTCAGAGGATTATGTTTCTATTCATCAAGATAGAGAATACAGGATGAGAAGCAGGTTTGGGGGGTGTTAATGAGTTCATCCTTGAAGTCAATGCTTTTAAGTTGCCGGTAAAGTGACAGTAGGTTGGGGCAGCAGTTGGGTCTGCGCCTGAAGAAAGAAGATGTATCAGGGAGTCATTAGCATGTGTGGTAGTTAATGTCAACATGGATGAGATTGTCCTGGCAACACACAGAGTGAGCAAAGCTGGCTCCATGGCTGTGTGACCACACAGGACCCTGTGCTCAGAAGGGCCCCATGTTTGGTTTAACGCTCTGCTGTTGCAATCTTGGATTTCTTAAGTTTTAAAGTAGGTGCCCCACATTCTCATTTTGCAGTGGGCCCTGTAAATTATTGTCTTGCTAATCTTGCTTGTGACATGAATTGTCTCACTGTATCTCACTATGCGCATTGTTCACTGAACACAGGGAAGGCAAGGTGTGAGCTAAGAGGCTAGAAGAAGACTCAAAGAGTCATAGGAACTGGAGACACATTTAGTCTCTCCTGGCTGGCACTGCAGCCGTAGCAGTATTCTCTCCTGGCTGACGCAGCAGCAGAGCCATAATTCTCTCCTCTCATGGCTAGCCCAACAGACATAGCAGTGTTGAAGCAGTAAAATGCTGCTGCTTTCTAGGTGGAGCTCACACATCCGTAGAGCACAAAGTAACCTGTGACCAAGCGAGTACCTCATGAGATGTGTGCACAGTGCTATAAATGATCTCAGCTGTTACGTAGTTACTATTTACAAAACATGGGATGAGAGAGCCTGAACATGCCATCTTGGCTAGTTACCTCTCTCCCCACAATTACGTAGCAGTTTTTGCAGGTAAGAGGGATGAAGACAAAAGATTCTGAAGTAATGAGCTGAAAGGGGTGGGTGCTACAAGAGAAGCCCCTGTGCTGGGGGAGGAGACGAAGGAGAGGTAGGCTGTAGAAACAAAAGAAGGGAGGACCCCAGAGCACCCATTGTGCAGAGGAGCTGTTAACGACCTGTGAGGGGCCGGGGGCAGCGGCGGGCTCACACTGTTCAAGAACGAAACAGTCGAGAACATGTAGACAACAAAAGTAGACAAGAATGAATTTCGAGTTTGGTGATACAGTGTGGAGAAAGATCCAGAATCAGACCACTTACCTCTTCCCTCACTGCTATTGTAATTCAAATGCTCTTCAGCTCTCCTACAGTCCTCCTAGCTCTTCACCCTGCTTCGGCCTTGACCTGGTCATCGCGCTGATTGTGCTGCAACTTAAATCAGATCATGTCACACTTCTGCCCAGACCCACCAGTCTTCGCCTCTCGGAAGATTATCAAGTCTTTACTGTGGCTCCAGGTCAAGGCCCTGCTTTCCATTTCCTGACACTCTCCTCACTGCTCAGCTCCAGGCACACCAGCTCACTTGAGTCCCTCCAACTCCTTCAACTTGCCACAAAGGTTTGCACTAGCCAGTTGCTTGGCCTGGGATGCTCCTCTACCATGGATACCAGATTACCTCTTTCTTTTCCTTGAGCTCAATTCAAAAATCCCCTCTCAGTGAGATCACCTCTGGCCAGGCTGATATATCAGCACCCTAGTCCCCCTGCCCTGCTTTATCTTCATCACAACACTTAGCATCACCTGACTTTGTGTCCTTATTTTTTTCCTTTTTGTCTCTCCATCCTTTGGGGAATTCATGCTGAGCTTCATTCACAGTTGATCTGTTTGGCTGGCCTTGTGGAATAATGGTGGCCCTGGGGAAAGCAGGAACTTTATGGACCCGATTTCCCAAACCAAAAAATTATACATTGTCCAGTGATGGAGAATATTCATTTGTTTGTCTGTTTGTGTATATACATACCTCTTTGTTTCACAAAAGGATTTAAGTCAGTGTACAAAGATGCATAAAATTCAGCAAGATGACATAAATTAGAAGCAGGTGAGAAAGAAAAAAAAATGAAAAAGCAAGGGTAAAGCCATAAAATGGAGCCAAGGATGGGACTAATACAAAATAAACATACCATAAACTTTGATCCATTTGCTAGGGGTGGGCCACAAATTTGGCTCTAAAACCTCTAACAGCCAGTGCCAAGATGAAACACGATCAGCTGCACAACTGCCAGGATCCTTGAGATTAAAGCAAGCTACTTGCCTAGGAGAAACACCAGCATTCCTGATGTCCCAGAGAACAGAAAGAAATGTCTCCTTAGCTTCTCCCCCAACACACACACACACAAAGAGGACAAGGGATAAGGCAATGGGCGAAGCGCTCAGAGGCATCTCTGCAGCAGGAGCAGCTATGAGCTTTGTTTCTTACATTCATCAGTGGGGCGCAGCAGAGTGCACCTAATGTGAAATGCAGTTAGTTGTGAGGCTAGGGATGTGAGGTTTGGTACAGCTACACGTGTTCCAGATGAGCTGACTTCATCCCAGGGTAGACGTTGGTGCAAACAATGGAGGGTGTTGTCTACAAATCCCCAAAATAATGTTTTTGAAGGAGAATGTCTCTGGGCTAGATTCAGGCAGACAATGGGGACTAGAAGTTCTCTTTACTGAGGCCCTTCTAAGTGATAAAATTTTGCATGAGACCCAGTGACCCACCAGATGTCAAACTGGGGAAAGTTTGGACATCCTCTTGTGAAAATCAAAGAGGCCTAACAAGGACCAAGATTCTTCCTGGAAAATAATGATGGATTCAAAGAAACATGCTTTAAGTGACTTGAGCCTGGGAACATTTTAGAGCAAAGTCAGTCAAACATCAACCCACCTCTTTTAAGATTCAGTGAAGTCTCCTGGATGCATAGTTTTGAGCAGTCTCCTTCCTGCTAAACTTTCCAAGATAAACTGTTTGCAAAGTGCAACCCAAGGTAACTTGCAGGAGACCTGTGTGGGATGATCTGGCATTAAAAGCTGAGGGACAAAAACAAAAATGATGTTTTTTGCTAATAAAGCATTTGATCTGAGGTCTTCCTTTCTGGCAACAATTAGAGAGCAGGCTAGCTGTCTCCTGGGCCCAGATGCTGAAATCAAGCTGCCCCAGAATATCTAGGCTCTGGGCTGCCGGAAGTTTGAACAGAGATGGGGTGGCCCCCCCACAGGCCTGGGCCCCACCCCTGATAAGGATCCCAGTCACCTCCCTGCCTCCCCTGGATGTTGAAAGTCTCCAAGATAACAAAGTGCCTCTCCTCTGAGTTCCTGGGAAGGAAGGCAATAGGCAAATAAAAACCAAGCCCTGGGTGAAGACCTCTAGGCAGACCTGAATGGCAGGGCAGGCTCTGGGCTGCCAGGCCCTCTACACCCCTCAAGCCCCAGCTCCCAAAACAGAGTTCTAAGCTCTGGGACCAGGTCAAAGAAATGGGTTGGTGGGCCTTCTAGAACCTTCACTGAAGCTTTCTTGACACAGATGAAAACATCCTATCAAATCCACAAATACTGAGCACACTTACTGGCCTAAGTCTGACATACCTGGAGCCCTGAAAAGCCCTGGGCTCACTCAACGCCACCATGCAGCTTCCAGGCTCTGACTGAGCTGCAGCTCCACGTCCACCATCTTGTGCAGAAGCAGCCTCTATAGGGGCTCAGCCTGGCCCCTCTCAACCATTCCTCCACCCGCTCTGTTCTCTGGGCTTGACCTGACTGTGCTCTCTCCACCTTCTCACCCTCTCATTGGCCCTTTGGGGTTCATCATAATAACCACTTCACTGGCACTCTTTAGATCTGCCCCACAGCCACTAGGGTGTGGGTGGTTGAAGGCTAACTGCTGTCTCAATTTTGCAAATAAAGAATTAGGCTCAAAAATCATCCCCTGGTTTTCTCACAGCTATGCTACAAGTGAGCTTCCAGACGAGCAACAGAGCTCAAAACTCCAGACTCTCAGCCTGCAGCTCACCACCCCCAACCAAAGCCAGCCACTTTTCAGGACCGTTCAGCCTCCTGAAGGGCCACTGGAGCACACAGTGGACAGGTGTGTGTAAGGGAAGTGAGGCAAGAGGGTGGATGAAGGGGTTCTCCGGGACACAAAATTACCACATTTCCTGCTTCACTGAATGGTGCCAGGGAGTGACCCAGCCAGAGGCAACACAAGAGTTTTCCTATTGTAACCCTTCACTTTACAGATGGGGACACACTGAGGGTCACAGAGAGGGTGGGAAGCCAGCTGAGTGTTTCTACCTAGAGTTCCCATGCCATGAGCAAACTGCAGGACCCAGCTAGAAGTGGGGCATGATGGGATTTCCCTTCAGCGTCGCACAGCCACGCACACACCTGCCCTGCCACTCCCACATGTCTATGCTGCCCTGTATGAGCCCTGGCCACCAGCTTCTGGAAAGAACATAAGGTGGGGCATCAGTTCTTTCCAGCCTTGAGACCTGACCAACTGGATGACCAACTCCTGCCCTTTCACCTTTGAGAGCTTATTCTCAGCCTTTACCATGAAGGAGTTGATCTGAATGAATCCTAGGTCTTTCGGACCTCGGTTCGTCATATGACTCCAGAATTTCCTTCGATATCTCCTTGGAGAGATGAGATGTGGCTGCCTGCTCCTCCATGGGTGTCAGAAGGAAAAGGGTGGGTTGAGGTGGGAGGCTCCCTTGAAGAGGGCGGAGAGACGGGACCCTGAGGGGGAGAGGAGCAGGAGCCTGTGCCAAAGAGGAGACGGCGCAGGCCATGGGCCGTGTGAGACTCTGTGGCGCCAAGAAGTCAAGGCCCACCTTTACCTTGAACCAACCAGAAATGGCTCTTGCCAGACGTTTTTTACAGGCAGGTTCTGGTCACTGCTTCACAATCTGCCTGGGCTGAGAGAATTTGCAGCCAAGAAAATGGAGGCAGAAAAGTGAAGTCAGGGAGAACCTGGGAGAGAGGCAACGATGGCAAGGCATGAGCCAGTGCTGCCCCCACTGTGCGGCTTGGCCCCAGCACACCCCCATCACGGCCAGATCCCATGGCCCGTACTTGACGGACACCAACACTAGCTTCATGAAGAGAGACTCGGACTCCAAGGCTTGTTTCTCGTCAGAAAATCAGAAGCGTTCTGCCCCAAGTGTCCATATTTGTGTTCAGTACTAAACTCACCCACACGCTAATCTTTTCATTCATTTCACTCAAGAAACCCACATGTAATAAGTTCCGTTTGTGCACCAGGCTCTGGGCTACACTGTAGTTTTACAGTTTCTCTAGGGCGCAGGCATTAAAACTATCTTGCATGTTATTATTATGTTGCACTCAAGCGTCGCTGGAATGTCTAAACATTCCCCAAACCCTCGTGTGAACCCCCAAGATCCTCAGGAAAACTGTGTCCTCAGCTCCTCACGTCAGGGCAAGGAGGAGCAGAGCCCGTGAGATCCAGGAGAAGGAGGGAGAGACAGAGCCTGAGAGAGCTGAAAAAGCAAGGAGATAATCGCGGGAGAAGTCCCCCGCCATCATTAGAGAGGATCTTAATTAAGAGCCCGGGAACAGAGGCAACTGCTGTGGGAACCAGGTCTGGCGGAGATGGCGAGCCGCCCAGAGGGGCCGGGTGTCAGCTCCTCACCTGTCATTAGAGACTGGGAAAATCCCACATCAAAGCCATCAAGGAAGGGATGTGACAAATGTCATTCACCTTAAAAACGGTGATGAAAACAAATGTCAGAATCTGCCAACCATTGTGTGTGAAAACTCCTGAGGGGAAGGAGATCCCCGGAGAGAGACAAGGTGTGTCCAGCCAGGAAGCAAAGGGAGATGCCTGGATCTGGGAACGGAGTCCTGCCTCAGGGTGGCGGTCTGATTCTGCATGCACCTCTCCTAACCTTTGACTTTTGTGTCACCCCTTTCTGTCCACCATCCCAGCACCCTGCCTGGTTACGGTTACCTAACCTGGTTCCTTCGCTCCCTGAGGCTGCCAAGTCAGAGCCACAGCAGGGAAGGCAGAGGTCAGAGCTTGGCCACCCCAGAGGCTGACACTGGGTCACAGTCCTTTGGTCATTTCCTGTCTTGGACTCCCTGGCTTTCCTCTCCTGGAAGGCAATTATTTTCTCTCTTTTCCATTTGCAGATGTAGATGGTCTGAGACTAAAAAGAAAAGTAACCTCTGAGCAAGGGGGGACTTCACTTCAGCATGATCCAGAGTGTGGGGGAGCCATGGCAGGTTGGTGTTTCAGGCTTAAGACTTTGCTTGTATCTACCTGGAAAATGGACCCTGGGGGCCAGCTGGCCAGTCTCTACTCTGGCGGTGTGCGGACTCAGTCTTAGATGGGGGTCTGGGGGCAGAGTCAGAGGGGAGCAGAAGGCTCTTTGTGCCAAGGCTGGGTCCACACCCTCCTCTGGCTGACGTGTGAGGCACCTTTGTGAGCTCGCCCTAGGGACGGCTGAGGAACAGTGACACAAAGACTTGAGACACAGCAGTGGGGGCAAGGGGAGATCAAAAGCGCTCTAGCACAAAGCAGTCTTCACCAGACCCTGGTGCTTCTCAGAAGCGTTCTCCTGGCACTTGATCTCCAAACCTAATGCGGGGGTAAGCCAACTTGTGCGCTCCTATCCTGGCCCTTAACTTTGAATCCTGTAAGCATTCCAACGCAAGTTCAAAGTGAGGTCCAGTGACTCTCCCCCTCCTCCCAGAAGCAGATGTGGCCAGGGCTCCATCACAGCCTTGTGCATGGAAGATCCACCTCCCCAAGGGCAGGGACGCAGGTCTGTTCCTTGGCTTCTGAAGAGACTGCATGGTGCTCTGTCACTTCATCCTGGCCAGACTTCAGCCATCATGGAGGCATGAGGCAGGAGGGTGGCATAGAGCCTGATAGACATTTGGCCTATCCCATATTAATTCCAAGGGCCAGAGGAATTCAAGAGAGGGAGTCAGCACAGAGCAAAGAAAACATTCTTTGCAGTGGCACCTATATGGCACGGAGAACCGATGTTTAGGACATACCTTCCTTGAGCCGTAGGTGAAGTAGGGAAAGTCACAGTGAAGAAACACCTGTGTGGCCCGTGCGATCAGAGGCTGCTCTGGGGTGAGGGGTGGCTAAACAGTGAAGATTTGTACACAAAGCCCTTATGGGCATTCTGTCTAGGTGTTGGAGTGGCTGCTCTTGTTCCAAGGGCTGAATACAAAGGCCATAGATGTTGGGCTATCAGGCTGGCATGCCCAGGGACTACCCTGGTATTATCCCCATCTTGTAGGCTCTAGGCACCGGGCAACTCATAGCCACATGATACCTCGTAGCCTGGGAAACTGGCTACGAGGAAGGGCCTTCCTTCTTCTCTACGTGAAGCATGAGGGAGGTACACAGGTGTGGTGTGGCGGCAGCATGCAGGTTAGGAGTCTGATATAAGGGGAATTCCTGACAGGGGAGGGCTGGAACTTATACGAGTTAAGGATGGTCCCAGAGGCTTTCACAAGATCCTTGTCTGCTGGCTGCAGGTAGCTCATGCCACACCTGTGAATCACGCAGGCCCTGGTTGTGGGATGTGGGACTTGGAAAGGTAAGAGTTCAGTTCCTCCACTTTCACAATGATAAAAAGAATAACGATCACTACCGCAGCTGACAGTCCACGGCCCAGGCCCTGTTCTAAATGTTCTTCCTACACTAACTGATTTTATCTCCTCATTATCCTGTGACGTTATGTGTCTTATTCCCATCATATCGTTGAAGAAACTAAGGGGCAAAGGCAAATAACTTGCCAAATGGGAGGATCAGAAATTGAACGCCTGTTCCTAAACTCTCTACATACCTGCACGTCTTCAAATATTCTCCAATCTCAGCAGCAGTTTCCAGAAGCCCTTTCTGTGCCCAGGTCTGTGTCGTCAGACAAGAGAACAGAACTTAATGTGAAAAAAAAATCAAATCTACAGTGCTTCATGAATGCCTGTGGTGCCACAGAGCGTCTACATGGGTGATACGGTTTGGTGTGGAAGATCAAAGGCCCATTTCCCACATTCTAAACGTGGCCCAGTGCCTGACAAAGGGTTGAACACTGAGTCAAGATTCACAGGAAAGTTTGGGATATGTGTTTCTACTAGGCTCACAGGGCAGGTTGTGGTGGTTCAGCAAAGCCAGTTTCTGGGGGCCAAAGACCCCTCAGGGCTGGGAAGACATCACATGTAGGGCAGGCAGCTTTGAGCCAGGGCAGAGGCAAAGTGGAGGTGACTACTTTGAGAGCTTAGGAACGTGCGTTCAGATCCTGATGCTCCCATTTGAGCAAGTTACTTGCCTTTGCTCTTTAGTTTCTTCAGTTGTACAATGGGAATAAGAGATGTACGTCATAGGAGTACGGGGAGATAAAATCAGTTAGTGTAGGAAGAACACGTAGAATAGTGCCTGGACCATGGACTATCAGCTACAGTAGTAATGGTTATTATTTTTATGGTTGTGAAAGTGGAGGAGCTGAACTCTGATCTTTCCAAGTCCCACTTCTCATCACCATCTTCTTAACCCAGTGACCATGAATCCGGCTGCCTCCTCTACAGGGGAATTAGCAGGGGGCGGGGGGCCCAGGGTACCGTGGTCTCAGGTTGGCACCCACTGGCCCATGCTCTTGCCATCTTGCTGTCTCAGACCATCATAAAACAGATAGAGGACCAAGAGCTTTAAATAAATACCCGGTCTGGACATCGTCTACAAGCAAGGTATTGGCATTCTGATTGCCAACCCACCCTTTGCCTGATGGAACTGTGAGGTGCTCATTGGTAGAGTCCTAAAGAGATGCCATGAGCCCAACAAAGATACAAGTCAGAGTTATGTTAACCCTCCCATCCTCAGCAGACAGCTCTCAACTCCTCAAGTGTAAGCACACTTAAGGAGAAGAGGAGAGTAAACCCGCCGTGCACTTTGTGGTCACTCGGGCAGCACGTGAAGCGTGGACTCCTCAGCACAGCCCAGGTGTGTGCGTGAGACAACAGGGCCAGTATAATGGGCCAGGCTTCCTGGCAGAGGGCTCAAGAACCTACATGCCAAGTGGAATTTCCACTCCTATCTGGGGAGAAGGGCGCACACAGGCCTGATTAGCTCACCTTGTGTTAACAATCCTGACGTTTTCCCAGCTCAGAAATAACAGCTGGGCAGATCCCCAGCTGGGTGAGTGTGGGCAAGAGCGTGTTTGTGGTGGGTGGAGGCCCTGTCCTTTCCCTGGTAGAGAAAGCCATTTATGACCTCACAGGATGAAAGGAACCAGCGCAGGCCCGCTGAGCTGTTATTATAACAATTATCAGGACCTATCACCTCCCTTTGGGAAATTCTCCCTTTCAAGTTGCAGTGCCCTCGTGTACCCTGGCTCACCACCGCTGACAATCATCACTGGCTGCCCAGGGCAACTTATTAATAATGCTTTCTTTTGGACGTGGATAGACGTGAGCTGCTTAAAGGGCTGTAGCTTTGCTCAATAAAGCTGGTGCAAGGTGGTGGGGAGGGAGTGTGTGTGCACTCTCATTGCTACATCCTGTGACAAGGAAGGCCTGCCCTCCACCTCTGGGCCTGGGTGACTAAAGATGCCAACATCTGTCCCTTGGAGGTGTGTGTGTGGCTTTGATCCTGCTCAGCCTCCCTGCTCGTGAGCCCAGGAGAGGGAAGGGAAGGGGACAAGAGGAATTTTTCCCTGTGTTTTTCCCTACTGGGTGACTTACCCCACCACATCCCAAGTGTGGAAGCCTCTAAATATTTGGATTTGGGGCCCTAAGGCATGCATGGACCCTAATTCCTTCTAGAAGTTGACTTAAGACCAGAGTTCTTCTATCTGGTCTGTTTTTCCTAGATCCAGGCTCTTAGAAGCCCAGCCCCCATCTGACTGTTCCCACTGCCACAGACCAGTGACAAAAACACTGGATTCTTAAGGAAATAATGTCAACCTGCAGGAACCTGAGAAATATCTTGTACAGCCTCTTCATTTTGCAGATGGGCACATAGCAGGTGGGTGGCAGAGACAAAGTAGAGTCCAGCTTTTCTGTTCAGGAGCTCCAGAGGATGGCTGGAAGTGCAGTTGCTTGGGAGGTTGCTCATGCTTCACTCAGAAATGTTCTTGAAATGGGACCTTTTAGAAATGTCCTTCTTTAAAGCAAAAATATATTGAACCCTTTCAGTTGCTGAGCCTCACAAGAACACTGTGAGATGGGTCTGAACATTGTTCCCATTTTAAAAGTGAGAAAACCAAGCCCCAGAGAGTCACATGTTCAGGGTTACATGTCCATGTTACAGTAGAAAATGGTGATGCTGGAACACAAATCCTACGCCTGTTTCCCTGGCACCAAGGCTCCCAACCCTTCATGTTCCAGCGGCAGAAGCTTTTAAGGCTTTGCACATCTCAATCTGTCTTCTCCCTACTGGGAACTGAGTTGTTCTCTCTCATACGCAGAAGCACTCTCGCAGCCCTCAGGTAACCTGTCTCCTGGACGTGAGCTCTGGGGGACAGGCAGGCTGGCTGGGGCTCTCGACCACCCCTGGAGAGCAGATCTGATCTGAGCGGGCACACGAAAGCAGTCTTCCTTTATGGCTGCGCCCAGGTTCCTGCCCCAAATGGCCTTCTCTAACTCACCTCACACCATCTGGGTCACAGTAAATTTACATTTTTTTAAAAAGTCAGTGCTGTCCTCAAAGGGGGGCAGGAGATTTACGACAGGGAGACACACCAAAGAAAGTGCCACAGGCTCCCTCCGGTCTCTGAGCAGCACTTGTCTCCTCTGCGGGGCTCCCCTGACTCCTCCAGATGTCCAAGACCCGTGACTGCTGGCTCCTCAGTCCAGGCCCTGGGCTTCCTCCCATGTGGAATCTAGAAGCTTCTGTCTCCTGCAAGTGTAGAGGTGGCTCTGGGCTGGGGGTGGGGGAGGGTCAGTGGGGAGATCCAGAACAGAGCAAAGGTCAAGCGGGGTGGGTAGCAGGAGACAGCACTGTGAGATGTAGTGGTGAGCAGATGGGTTGGGAGGCATTCACAGGCAGGAAGGTGGCTCGGGAGGCAGGAAGAGGGAAGGAGGAAAGAGAAGGGGCAGCAGCGGTGGGAGGGGAAGACAAGAGGCAAGGGAAAGGAGGGCCCCGAGGTCCTGGGGAGGGATCATGCTGTAAGAGGGGCTGCGGAGCTGGTTTCTGGCACCCTGGGGCAGGGGGGTGTCCTTGGGAACAGCACTCCCAAGAGAGGCCTGAGAAAAGCAGGTTAGAGAAGGGTGAGGAGAGATGGGGTGGGGGAGAGGTGCCCCCTACAAGAAGCCAGGACACAGCAAAAGGAAGCAGAGCACGGGAGGGAGGGAAGAGGGCCGAGCAGGGGATGCCAAACGCAGCTGGGCCCTCACACGGCCCTTGGGAAAGGGCCCTGCCTTCCTCCAGGCTCAGACTCGCCCCCACTCCCAGGACCTGCAAGGGAGACCCTGGCAGACACAGGCTCCCTTCCATCCCAGTCCAGGACCAAGAAAGTCTGTGTCCACAGCACCAAGAAACCCAAGCCCAGAGCTCTCTGCTCCCACAGGACACACTTCCTTGTGTGGGAGCACGGGGACGGAGATGCCAAGGCTCCAAGAGCCACATCTTCCTGCCTGGCGGTGGCGAAGTTCTTAGCACAGGGCCTAGGCGCATGCTGGTGCTCCTTGGATAGCGTCCCTGTTGCTGCTGTTACAAAGCCGGGCTCCTCTGCTGTCTGGAGCCCTCGTCCTCCAAGTGAGTGCCACCTCCACGCTTCCCCAGCCCAGACCCTGGCCCTTGCTCCAGGGCAGTGGGCATCTAGGAAAACCCACCAGGGCACCTGCCAGAGAGGTGGGAGGACAGAGGCTGGGCTCCTGCTGCCCTGAGCATAGTCTGCCTGTGGGCTTCGGGAACTCAGGCCACAGGGGAGAATGGAGGGGAGGCACTCTTTTGCCCAGGACCCAGAATGCACAAGATTCTTTTCAGAGTCAGGTGCCTCCTGGGGCCAGGCCAGGACCTGTGGTACGGGGAAAATCACAGTGGGGGAAGGCCAGGGTCCTTGAGTCCCACCCTCTTGGAGTGCAGTGTAGACGCTGGGTCCCCTCCTCCCAGATGTTGCTGGTGAAGCCAGCACATGGACCTTAGGGAATCTGGAACGAAGAGTGCCTGGGGCCATGTTTACGTTTCTCTTGGGAAGGAAGATGTGACGGAAACGGCACAGGCTTGGGGTACAGATCCAGAACCGAAGCTCTTCCTGGTGTGTGAACTTGAGTTACTCAACCTGCCCCTGTCTCAGTTTCATCACCTGTAGAATGGAGATGCTGCTATGTTACTGGAGGTATTGAAGAGGGAACCACAGTGTCAGCACCTGGCAGCTGTGGGCACTCAGCAAACACTGGTTCCTTCCTCTTCCCTGAAGCGGTACCGAGGGCCTTCCTTCCCCGAGTTAATGGTGGGTGTGTCAATGAATGGTGACATTGAAAGGCTGTGTTGAAGGCTGTCCCACTTCCAAGGGACTCAGTTAGGCAACCAGGCACCGGGAGGTTCCTAAAACTGCACATCAGGCTGGTCTTGGTCCTGTTCACAGACAGAAGGGCATGGCTCATCCAGAACACCAGAGACAGCAAAGTTGGGCTGCAGGCAAAGGACGACCAGGCCTGTCTTATTCCCCACTGTTCCCCATCAGCTAACATGGCTCCTGGGCTGAGATAAACATAGAGAGCCAAGCAGGCTGGAGTGGAAGAGGACTTTGAGCACAGGACTCCTTTGAAATGCAAGTTGTGAAATGTCAACACAATTATGAAAATGCAAGCACAGGAACATTTACGTATGGGAACTAATGGTTTTTAATGAAGATAATCAGCTTAGTTAACTTATTAGCTTTGACAATTGATGGTAAACAGGAACTTAATGAATCTGCTGATTGGTCTTGCCTACTAAAAAGACACTACAGTCATTGGTTTAACCTAGATACATGTATCTGGACTCCCTTCCTCTGCTTAGACAACGCCTCCACCATGCGTACATATACACACACACAGCTCCCTGCCAGAAAGTTATCTCTCCCATGAGCTCAGAGGATCTTGTAGGGTGGGATTCTTCTCCTTCCATTACTTGTGTTTCTGTTTCTCCTCTGAATATACTTTGGGCATGATTACAGCCCAGGAGACAGTCCTTAGGGAATACAGGACTGCTAGGACAGTCAGGAAGGGGAAGAATGTTAAGACACTGGACTCCTGTGTCCATCACTCTTGCATACATGATCTCTTTTAACCCCAAAGGGACTCTTCATCTATTGTTTCCATTTTACAGCTTGGGAAACTAAGGCACAGTGGGAGGGGTGGGTTGGTGGTGGTGGTTCACACAGCTGGTCTTACTGGGGAGAGATTTGGGGCCAGGAAGAGGCTCTCTTCCACTGGTGGGAGCAGAGAAAAATCTCCCAGAATAAGGATCTGGGAACCCACCAGTTCAGGAAAGAGCGTTTAGGGGCCACTCAGGATTGGGGAGTCAGACCTCAGCACTCGTTGCTGGCATGTCTATAACGCAGAAGATGGAAATGAGGCCTCTCATCCCCAGAGACACTCTGTCAGCAGTTATGTCTTCAGAGCCTCTAGTGAAGGACTTGTCAGAAGAGAAATCCTGGGGCTAGTTCAGGAGGACGTGCAGAGAGGACTCTTCTCCCCTGAAACACACACGCATACCAGCATCAACCAGGGAGGGGTCTCACAGTGCTGGGGGCAGAGGCACTGGGCCTACAGTTCTATGAATAATGCAGTGAGCTCAGGCAGGGGCTGGGGTGGGGGCCAGGTGGGGAGCTCAGGCAAACAACAGGCAGAGACTCCCAAGAGACAGCTCACCCAAACCACCCTCTGTGATACCATCAGGCAGTTACACCACAAACACAACCTCTCGCTGGGGCAGCCGCAGGAGACACAGCCGTCTCTCACCTGGGGCTTGCTTATGGGAGCATTAGTCAGACAGACAGAGCGGAGGAGAGTGTGCTGAAACCGTCTTTGGGCCCTGGCAGGTTTTCCACCCAAACAGGCCACTCTGTGAGGCTCTGTGGGCTTGCTGCTTCTCTGGAGCTGGGAAGACTTGAAGGGCGAGGCCTCTTCCCCTGCACTAGGCTGATGGAGCAGACACAGCCCCTGCCATTTGACCCCCAGGCCAACGGCAAAAGACTGGCTGCACCATGCAGCAGCCAGGGGGATCCTGGTCTCCTTTGGGGGAGTTGCATTTCCTCCTCTCTGATTCTGGATCCTGCCGTTAGTTAGAGGCGAAATAGCCCCTATCAGAATACTCAAGATTGAGAGGAGTCATTAATAAGAGACCCAAGCCAAAGGCCAAGCGTTAGGCTGGGATCGGGGCAGCAGAGAAGAAGGACACAAGATGGACTTCCGGTCCAGTCTCTGCTGCCCTAAGTAAGGAAGCAGTTCCGAACTGGGAACAGCACTAACGTATCCAAGAGCTCGCCAGTCTAGTGGGTGAAAGTGGTGTGGACCCTGGGTCCACATCTTCCCAGGGAGTCTTCATGAGAAAGAGAGCCTGTCTCCAGAGATGGGGACTATGGCCTCAGGGTGCCTGGCCAGGTGTGGTAGACTGATTGAACTCCAAAATTCCTTCCCAGAAGGAACAGCTCTCTTCTCCAGTTGAACCTGGCGATATAGAACAAGGAAACTGAAGAATTAGCCTGCCACTGAACCCAGCCCTAGGACAGGAATTGTCACTAGGGCAGAAGAACCAGATGCAAAGAAGAAAGGAGGGGGCCTCCTTTCTAGCCCCTGGTCCCAGCCATGGAGGGTTCCACCCTCTCCAAAAATCTCTTCGCATATTGTACATTCCTCTACTAGCACAGCATGTAGTCATTACGCCTGGTGTTTGTCACTAGACAATGAGCTGCTTGAGTGCCGGGAGGATGTTCCTGACTCAGAGTGAGTGCCTGGTGTTTACTGTAGTAATGGATAGATGAATAGATGGATGAATGGATGGATGCATGACACATAGATGGATAGATGAATACTCCATACATGTCCACCAACACCTCTAGTGGTCACTGTATGATCTGTCTTACTCTTAAGTTGGAAAGGGGAAGGCTACCCACTCCAGTATTCTGGCCTAGAGAATTCCATGGACTGTATAGTCCCTGGGCCCGCAAAGAGTCGGCCACAACTGAGTGGCTCTCACTTCACTTCACTTCACTGTACCTCTGTGTAACTGATCCAAATGTCCCCACGAGTGCCCCCACCCTACAAAATTTCCTTCTCAGGAGTGAGTTAAAGGGCAAGGCCTACTTCCTCCCACCCTTCTAAAATCCCACTCAGGATTGTGGTTATATCAAAGAACATCCACAGTCCTGTTGGCATACGGGCAAGGAAGAAGGATCAGGGTCAAAACTGGTTATGAAATGGGAAAGCTTCCAAGGGAAAGACGGAGCCTCACTGCTCCCCCTTCAACCCCAAAAGGGTCTCTAGAGAGGGAATGAGGGACGGCCATCCAAGGAGGGATGGTCTCAGCACTCACCACCTCCAAACCCCTCTTAAGTATGAGGTGGAGCTTCTAGTACTGGGTGGAATCATGAATAAGCAATCACTCTTACCATATAACTAAGCCAGCCCCAACCCCTAGTCTAACCCCAGGAACAACAGAGTAACAAGCATTAATGTAGCAATCACCATGTGCCAGGCACCAATCCAAGTGCTTTCATATATTAACTAATTTAAACTCCACAAAAACCCTATGAGGTAAGGATTCTTGTTATCCTCATTTTATAGATGAGGAAACTAAGACACAGAGAGGTTACATACCTTGTTCAAAGTCAATAACTATTAAGTGGCAGAGCACAACTTGTACCCAGAAGTCCTGAGCCTGCTAACCACTGGATTGTCCTGCCAGATGTAGCTCTGCCCTAAATTCAAACTTCAACCCAACCCAACCTTAATGTCTCCCTGTTCAATAAAACCCCATTTCCAACCCCAACTGTCACCATTCCCCTTGTGCTATCCGGCATTGTGCTTAGTCATTCAGTCACGTCCAACTCTTTGTGACCCCATGGACTGAAGCATGCCAGGCTCCTCTGTCCATGGGGATTCTCCAGACAAGAATAATGAAGTGGGTTGCCGTGCCCTCCTCCAGGGAATCATCCCAACCTAGGCATCAAACCCAGGTCTCCTGCATTGCAGGTGGGTACTTTGCCATCTGAGCCACCAGTTCTCCAGGGCATCTTCCTGAGTCAAGGGTTGAACCGGGGTCTCCTGTGTTGCAGGCAGAGCTGAGCTACCAGTGCCCCACCACTAAGAGAATCCTCTAGAGATAAATTCCACATCATTCAATGATAAATGATACCAGAAGGAGGCAAAGAGACAGAGCACAGAATGTGGGGCATTTCACAGGACAACTGGCCCATTTCTTCAGCAAGTCAGTGGCATGGAAAAAATTAAAAGGGGAGGCGGAAGAGCTCTGCATTCAAAACCTTAAAAATAATAACAACCAAATATGAGATATTTGGATCTTGCCAAATTTGGATAAACCAATCATAAAAAAAAACATTTTTGAGACAATTGAAGCAGTTTGATAAGAGGCTGAGTAGTGTGTTATCAAGGAAACTTATATTAATTTTGTTAGGTGTGATTATGACATTCTGGTCCTGTGAAAAAACGTTCATTCTACATTAACTGTTGATTTTTACTTATCTTTGGAAGTTATGTTATATAAAGTCACCACAACACTGAACAACTGAACACTAAACCATTGTTCCTAGGGTATATACAAGGTAGGTTCCTGTGAGCTTCTGGTCATGTTTTCATCAGTTGATCAATACATAGTCTTGTTTTAAGTGTGTTTCCATTTAAAGACATCTTATTTAATATATTTATTTATTTACATTAAATTTGACCAATAACTATAATTCATGAAAGTGAATAATTCATAAGCCCAAATAAAGTTCATCTAACATACATTTTCTCCTTAAGGTACAACAAAGCCTTCTTTAATTCAAAAGCACTAGACAATGTTTTAGTACTATGGTTGGGGACCATTTTAAACAGAAAAATCACCAAAAAAAAAAGCACAAAAATGCAAAAAATGTGCAACCAGAAAGATTGTGAAAAGGCCACTTGCTATGGTATGAGAGCCGAAACAAAAAGGCAGAACAAATTGTTAAAATAGTAGATCTTAAGTGTTCTTCCCACAAAATGAGGGTAATTATATGATGTGATGGAGGTATTAGCTAATGCTTAGGCTGTAATCATTTTGCAATATATATCAGATCAACACCTTGTACACCTTAAACTTACACAATGTTATATGTCAATTATATCTCAATAAAGCTGGAAAAAACCAGAAAACAAAAAGCCAGGACATTGGCTTGTTTGACCTCAGCTGAGGACAGCTTGCAACTCAGGTTTTTTACCACTCTTGTGCAGGTTCATGAATGACCGTGAAAGCGCAGCAGTATTGATTTTGGCCTTACAAATAAAATTTGACTGTAGGTGAACGTGCAAATTCAGAATTCATGAAGAATGAGCAATAAGTGTTCTAAGAGTGAAATGGCATATTGTCTAGGATTTATTGTAAATCACTTCATTGGTGGAGCGGAGAGCGATGAAGCAAATGTGGGAAAATACTGATAACTGTTGACCTTGGAGGATGCACATATGAGATCTCAAGTCTGTTCATCCAGATCCTCCAAAGAGCAGACACCAAGATGGGATTAAAAGTTTTTATTTTATTAGAGGAAATGCCAGTGAGAAAGAAAACAGAGAAAGGGCAGAGAGGCTGGGAGAGCTGTTATTCTACATGCAGGTCTGCCCCTGAATGAAGCAGGGAGGAGAGAGGTTGGGGAGGTGCATCTGACACCTCGGGGCTGACATGGAGCCTGAGGACAGTTGCACAAAGCCAAAGGGGAGCACCTGATGGAAAATTGCTAGCAGGGGAGCGCACATGTCTCCAGATGCAGTGGCCTTAATGTATCTGCCATGCTGGCAGGGTCCAGCCCTGGCGAGGCACAGCCTCTGCACCACCAGATCCCAGGAGTTGAACCCCAGATCAATTAGGGCCCCGGCAGTAAGAGGTCTGTTAAGCATGCTCCCTTGGCTACCACATAAAGAGTTCATTAAACATTTACTTTTGAGTATGTTATATTTGGAACACTTCTCAGTGAATATTAAAAGGAAAAAGAATGGAGAGAGCAGAAAACTTTAGGGAAAAGGAATGTATAACCAAGTTATCATATGCAACAGGGTTGGGAAGCACACAATGCAGACTGATGACAGGCGGTCCATGCCAGCAATCTTTCTCATTTTAATACTGCAGATTCGTATCATAGCTTGCTATGACACAATCAAGTTCATTCCATGGCTTTCAAACCACTTCCACATCTCCACATCGGACACTCACACCTACTTCAGGAGATGGCAAGTTCAGTTCAGTTCAGTCGCTCAGTCGTGTCCGACTCTTTGTGACCCCATGAACCGCAGCACACCAGGCCTCCCTGTCCATCACCAACTCCCGGAGTCCACCCAAACCCATGTCCATCGAGTCGGTGATGCCATCCAACCATCTCATCCTCTGTCGTCCCCTTCTCCTCCTATCCATATACCCGCTGGACAGTTACCAAGAGTCATTGAGTTGAGTGGAAGCCAGGGGAGAAGGCTGAGCCCTATTCTCAGTCCAGTGACCTTCCAGGCCATCTACAACCCACCCTCCAGGCATTGACTCGGACTGTGGCCTGGGTCCCTCTGGATGCACATGGGGAGGCCACACTGCTGGGTCCAATCTCCCTTAGCATAAAGAAGTTTTGCTTCTAAGATGAATAGGGTTCAAAGGTCAGTCTGAAGAGGAAAGATTACATTTCTGGCTGAGGCCATGGTCAAGGGTTAGTCAGGCTAGAACAGGGTTACTCTGAAGTCAGGGTTAAGGGACTGCCCCGCACGTGGACAATGACTCTCTCAGCACAGTGCTGACTGCCCGTGGGCAGGAACCACTCCCTCCCTAACCCAGTCCTCAGCCTTCCAACCCTGCTGTCCATAGTCCCTCCGGACCTGAGGACAGGGGGACTGACTGCACCCACAGCAGAGGTGCCTTATGTTTGTCCCTCAGGCTTGTTTGCATCTGGTGAAGCTTGGGCTCACCCGCAGTGATTTCTCAGGAGCATTTCGCAAGCAGCTGCTGGAATTTAAGCCCATTGACGACGGCAAGAACTTTGGGATGAGATCTGTCCGATCTCTCGCCCATTGCTACAGACTTAATTACAGAGCCCGGCCGCAGTAAGTGGCCACTTTCCGCCCCCACATGGAGTACACGTGGGGGCAGGCTTGTGCTCCCTAAGGAGGTATCAAGGAGAGAAATCATAGAACATTTCCCAATAGTGGGACCTGCCTCAGTCGAAACCATAACCAAGGAGGGGACATTTTCTCAGACTGCCTTGCATCCCCTTTCTGTGTTCCTCCCCCCATTTCAGCATCACTCTCCTATCCACCATTCAGCCCCTTCCCTCACCTCTCCTTGAAAGGGAAGGACTGGATGTCCCAACATTCTGTGAAAGGATTCTGAAGGGGCAGCACTGATGCCCAAGAGAGGTCTCTCTGCAGTGAGATCACTGGCCTTGTGACCAGCAGACGTGGAGACTATTTTTGGAGCGGGGTCCTCCTGGTGCCCGGCAGCAGCATGACCCCACTAGAGCAGGAACGGCATTCTTGTCTACTGTGGGGTCTCGGCCCTGAGCCTAGGCTTCCAGATGGACTCCCCTGAGCCATCTGAGAGAAGGTAAGTGCTGGGGTACTTCTGACTTGCTGGGCAGGACTGTGCTCCCCTGTGCTGGGTCATAGCCAGCACCCCACATTATCTGTGGGACCCTCTCCCCACACCTAGTCACTTGGGAGCCCACCTCAGAAAGGTTGTTACCGAGTCCAAGCTTTCTCTACTCACTGCATGACCGGCCAGTAAAATCAGAGATGAGGTGTTGAGGCAAGGAATACGAATTTATTCAGAAAGCCAGCTGACTGAGAAGATGGCAGACTAATGTCCCCAAAGAACCTTCTTTTCACTGTCTGGATGCCACTTTCCTTTAGAGAACAGAGAGAGACAAGAAGTCAGGAAGTAGAAATGGGGTTAACTTCTTCTTTACTGCAGCCATTCACAGATGGACTGGGTCAGACTATCTCTAACAAAGGCACTTTTTCAGTCAAGTAGAGGGGCAGGGTTCCTTGAGGCAGGCCATTATACATGATTGTAATAACAAAAGCAGTGAAAAGCAAAAGTTAAAGTCGAAGAAACAGATCCAACAAGGATTCAGAATTGGCTTTTCCCTGCAACAAAAGAACAAATCTGTCCTGCCTCCCCACCTACACTGCCCTAGCCCCAGGTGGACCCCTGGGCCCTTGAAGTAGCTAGTGCACAGATCTTCAAGGCCACCCATCATTTCTCCATGCAGATCATCCCTGCAACAATAGGTCCACACCAAGGTCCATGCCAAGGTCAGCAGAAAACGTGCAAGGCCAAGTCTGTGTTCGTGAGGTCCCACAAGCTGACAGTGGATTTTACAGATGGGATCTGGTCCCATCATTTCATGCAAATAGATGGGAAAACAATAAAAACAGTGACACTTTATTTTTTTTGGACTCCAAAATCTCTGCAGATGGTGACTGCAGCCATGAAATTAAAAGACGCTTCTCCTTGGAAGAAAAGCAATGACAAACCTAGACAGCATATTAAAAAGCAGAGACATCACTTTGCCAATCAAAGTCCATAGAGTCAAAGCTATGGTTTTTTCTAGTAGTCATGAATGGATGTGAGAGCTGGGCCATAAAGAAGGCTGAGCACCGAAGAATTTATGCTTTTGAACAGTGGTGTTGGAGAAGACTCTTGAGAGTCCCTTGGACTGCAAGGGGATCAAACCAGTCAACCCTAAAGGAGATCAATCCTGAATGCTCATTGGAAGGACTGATGCTGAGGCTGAAGCTCCAATACTTTGGCCACCTGATGCGAAGAGCCGACTCATTAGAAAAGACCCTGATGCTGGGAAAGATTGAAGGCAGGAGCAGAAAGGGATGACAGAAGATGAGATGGTTGGATGGCATCACCGACTCAATGGACATGGGTTTGAGCAATCTCTGGGAGATGGTGAAGGACAGGGAAGCCTGGCGTGCTGCAGTCCATGGGGTTGCAAAGAGTTGGACACGACTGAGAGACTGAACAGCAACAGCCTACAGTTAGATGATTGGGACCACTAACTTTAAATCCCAATTAAGCAAATTGTTCAGTTACCTTCAGTTAGTCACTCAGTCATGTCCAACTCTTTCTGACCCTATGGACTGCAGCACGCCAGGCTTCCCTGTCCATCACCAATTCCCGGAGCTTATTCAAACTCATATACTTCGAGGTGGTGATGCCATCCAACTATCTCATCCTCTGTTGTCCACTTCTCCTCCTGCATTCAATCTTTCCCAGCATCAGGGTCTTTTCCAATGAGTCAATTCTTCATATCAGGTGGCCAAAGTATTGGAGTTTCAGCTTCAGCATCAGTCCTTCCAGTGAATATTCAGGACTGATTTCCTTTAGGATGGATTGGTTTGATCTCCTTGCAGTCCAAGGGACTCTCAAGAGTCTTCTCCAACACCGCCATTCAAAAGCATCAGTTCTTTGGTGCTCAGCTTTCTTTATAGTCCAACTCACATCCATACACGACTACTGGAAAAACCATAGCTTTGACTAGATGGATCTCTGTAGCAAAGTAATGTCTCTGGTTTTTAATATGCTGTCTAGGTTGGTTATAACTTTTCTTTCAAGGAGCAAGCGTCTTTTAATTTCATGGCTGCAATCACCATCTGCAGTGATTTTGAAGTTCAAGAAAATAAAGTCTTTCACTGTTTCCATTGTTTCCCCCATCTATTTGCCATGAAGTGATGGGACCCGATGCCATGATCTTAGTTTTCTGAATGTTGAGTTGTAAACCAACTGTTTAACTCTCTTCTTTCACTTTCATCAAGAGGCTCTTTAGTTCTTCGCTTTCTGCCATACGGGTGGTGTCATCTGCATATCTGAGGTTATTAATATTTCTCCCAGCAATCTTGAATCCAGCTTGTGCTTCATCCAGCCCAGCATTTTGCATGATGTACTCTGCATATAAGTTAAGTAAGCAGAGTGACAATATACAGCCTTGACATACTCCTTTCCAGATTTGGAACCAGTCTTTTGTTTCATGTCCAGTTCTAACTGTTGCTTCCTGACCTGCATACAGGTTTCTCAGGAGGCAGGTCAGGTGGTCTGGTATTTCCACCTCTTGAAGAATTTTCCAGTTTGTTGTGATCCACACAGAGGCTTTGGCGTAGTCAATAAAGCAGATGTTTTTCTGGAATCCTCTTGCTTTTTCAATGATCCAACAGGTGTTGGCAATTTGTTCTCTGTTTCTCTGCCTTTTCTAAATTCAGCTTGAACATCTGGAAGTTCACGGTTCACGTACAATTGAAGCCTGACTTGGAGAATTTTGAGCATTAATTTATTAGTGTGTAAGATGAGTGCAATTGTCCAGTAGTTTGAACATTCTTTGGCATTGCCTTTCTTTGGGATTGGAATGAAAACTGACCTTTTCCAGTCCTGTAGCCACTGCTGAGTTTTCCAAATTTGCTGGCATATTGAGTGCAGCACTTTCACAGCATCATCTTTCAAGATTTGAAATAGCTCAACTGGAATTCCATCACCCCCACTAGCTTAGTTCATAGTGATGCTTCCTAAGGCCTACTTAACTTCGCATTCCAGGATGTCTGGCTTCAGGTGAGTGATCACACCATCATGGTTATCTGGGTCATGAAGATCTTTTATGCATAGTTCTCCCATGTATTCTTGCCACCTCTTCTTAATATCTTCTGCTCCCTCCAAAATAATTCCATTCTTCACATCAGTGGACCTGTATTATTTTTTTAATTATAGGCTATTATTATTATTAAATTACATCAAAAATTTTGTGGGAAATTGTTTTCTCTCTAATTATTTAAGTACCTATGATATCCTCAGTTTTTTTAGCTTGGCCTGAAAAGTCTAAAATATTTGGCTCCTTACAGGAAAAGTTTGCCAACTTCTGGCCAAACACTGGTCTAAATTTTTCCTTTGAACATTCAGGTCCCTTAGTCTTAAATAGCCCTATTTCCCTCCAATCTGACCAGACTTCATAAGTTCCAATCCTGGCCCTTGTATACTATCTTGGGTAGGTAATTTATACTTTTTGGGCCTTAGTTTTCTACTCTGTAAAATGGGGATACTAAAAGTAAGATAATCATTCTAATTGTTACAAGGATTGCATCAGTTAAAATTCATAAAGCACTAAAGCAATGCCTGTCACATAATAATTCTAGGTATGTGTCTGAAAAATAAATAGAGCTTCTCTCAGCCCCATGCAATTTTGAGGACTCCATAAAGTCTCCTCCATTCAGCTTCCTTCTCCTTTCACTGAACGCCTGTCTACATCCTGTCACTGGTACAGATGAAAGCAGTGATAACACAGGGTGGTACTCCTCTCCTCTGTCCCCTTCAAGCTCCTTTGAGGGAAGGGATAATGTCATCTCTTCCTTACTTCCCAAGTGACTACAGAACTGTATGTAAAATGAAGCCACACAAACACAACAAGAAAACAGAATTGATAATCAACATCTATTTAGAATTGGGCAAGAGCATTCTTAAAACTGAATGGAGCAGTTCTGAAGAAAAACATTTTAAGTTTGATAGCTTAGATTGCATGTCTTCTCTATGTCAAAAAAATAAGCAAAATATAAAACCAAGAAGGAACATGGAAACAATATTTGATATAACTATGGCCCCTGAAGGGAGAATTGTGTCCTTCATATACAAAGAGTTCTTATAAATCAATATTTTTAAAAAGCTAGGATCAAAATACATAAATGGTAAAGGACTTAAATAGAAAAAAAGTAGAAGTATAAATGGCTAAAAAACATGTAAAAAGGTTTGTAATCACTAATATTTTACAAAGGTAAACTACAAGAATGACAAAAAACAATTTTGCACATGAAGCTAATAGTTTTTTAAATAAGAGTATCTAGGCTTGGCAAGGGAGTGAGCAGTTGCTGGTGGACATGAGCACTGCTGGAGGACATGTGAACTGATTATTTAAGTAAATCTGACAATATTTGTCAAAAGCCTTTACAAAAATCATACCATTTTATACATGAACTGCATCTCAATAAAATTGAGGGGAAAAGTCTTACCCTCTGATAGTATTGTGAATTGTGGAGATGCAGACCAAGGAAATCATCTGTTAGGTGGATAGAGATTTATGCACTGTCTTGTGAATAACTGAAAACGATTGTGAAATGAAATGTGTTCAATAACACAGAATTGGTTTTAATAAATGATGATATGCCGACAGTGTGCTAAGTCGCTTCAGTCCTGTCTGACTCTTTGCAACCCCATGGACTTAAGCCCCCCTGGCTCCTCTGTCCATGGGATTCTCCAGGCAAGAATACTGGAGTGGGTTGCCATTTCCTTCTCCAGGTATGTGACAATAGATTATGCAATAATTTAAAACGACATTTTTAAAAAGTGTTTCATGACATGAGCTACAAAATCATGCAAACAGTTCAACTGCACATATGTTTTTTAAGTGTAGAGAAAAGAGGCTGGAAGGTCTGCATGACTGCTCACCTTCCTGAACAGGACTGGGGTAGTGGAGACTGGGACGAGCATGCGCCGCTGCATGAAGGCTCTGCCTTGGTGCACAGGAGCCTGATTGTGTCTGTGGTCACTCTGGAGCATGTCCTCATTTGTGGACGTGTGTGACGAAGCACATACCAGCGGATACTCTCTGTATATTCACGTTTTAGGTAAAAGTCTTTGTCTTTAAGCCAATTAGTAAGTCATGTGGACATTCTTCAGTCTGCCAACCCTGAACGTAAGGAGGCCAGCAACCTCAGCCCCCTAAACAGTATCTGAAGCACTCAGCTTTCAAGCTGGCCCTGGACAAGGGAGCTGTCACATCTAAGGAGACCTCAGGAGGCCATGACTGAAATTGGTCCAGGCCTACCGGTTAGAGGTGATCTTAGAGACCCCTGCAAGGGCCTAGAAGGAGGCTACAATTGCTTCCCAAGACCCGAGGAGACGGTCTGAGCACTGCCCACCTGTGGGTCCCACAGAGAGGAGCCCACCTGCCTCCAGTTCAAGAGGAGCCTAAGTGTCTTCCACAGCCCCCACGCCTGATGGACCCCTCTGCCCTCTAAGTCTCCCAGGTTCTTTCTGTCCCCATTCCCAGGAAGGGGCTGTGCAGTGAGGTGATTTTCCACTGAGGAGTGCCGGGTGATTGTCATCTCCCCGGAGCCGGGCCAGCTTCGCCTGCTGGCCTGGTTGGCGATAAGTGGGCCCCACCTGCTGCCCCCGCCCCAGGAGCAGGTGGGGGCAGGCCGCTGGGGGTGTGCCAGGGTCCTATCTGGAGCACCCAGCCCAGATCATGGGGCGTGGAACTCCCCAGACTCCCCAGCACCTGAGCCTGGGCCCTGCCACCTGACCCTGAATTGAACCCTGACCTCAGGCACCTGTCCTGTCTGTCCTCTCTTCTGAGGGCCCACGCTCCTCCAACCAGGCCATCCTGTCCCACCCTCTGCCTCCAAGCTTGGCTGACACTCAACTCGGCACACGTTTCCTGAGCAGCTACCCAGTCTCCGGGGAGCTCCCTCGGAGCCAGGCCCAGCCACACCGGGTGTGAGTCACTGGTAACCTCCTGCAAAACGAGTAAGCCATGACCTTGCAGGCTAGTGGGGAAATATCCACGTAAGCCCAGCTGAGAGGTGCAGATTCTGAAGAGGTCGGGGAAGCTGTGAGCAGGCACGGCTCTTCCTGCCTGCCAGCTGGGCAGAGAGAAGTTTCATGTCTATCAAAAGTAACTGCTGAACTCTGCTGTGTGCCAGGCTCAAGCGAGGAGCCAGGCACAGACACCATCTGGGCCTCCTCAAAACTTTTAGTCTGGGTGTGGAAATGACTTCCATCAAGAAAAGTAAAATTGCAACTGCATTAGGGGCTTTAGATTAAAGATCATGGTGCAAAGAGGGCCCACACAGGGGGAGCTTTACGTGGGCACCTTCCTCCGCTCTTCCTTGCAGGTCTAAGGTCCTGGGTTCTCAGGGCTCCACTAGCTCCTGAAATTAGTACAAGCCTCGAGCCAGGGTTCCCTCAATGTTGCTCAGTCCCAGGTGGCAGGATGCTCCTGGTGCCTCCCTCGTCACATCAAAAGACCTCCACCCATGCCGCGTGTGAGAGATAAAATCACGTTATCATAATCTGGACTAAGCAAATCAGCCAACACAGAACAGGGGCATTGCAGAGAGCAGCAGAGGTTCCCAGCAAAAGTCATGTCTGAGCAGGAGCTGGGCAAGGGGCACGACAGGCAGAGGGAGCAGCTAGAGCTCCGGTATTCTTGTCTGGAGAATCCCAGGGACAGAGGAGCCTGGCAGACTACAGTCTACAGATACAGACCACAGTAGGGTCATACAGACTTGGCCATGACTGAAGCGACTTAGCACACACGCAGTACCTTATATACTTATCATTACTAAGCCTTATTCACAACATATTTAAATATTCTGGCTTGTGGTCATCCACTGGCCACATTCCTCGTTTTCAGACTGCCTTTTTCTAAACCGGACTTGCTTTTGAGAGTCATAGCAAAAGGTTTAACTTTATGTAAGAAAACAAATCCCTCCTTCCCCAGAAGTCGTGCTGTATGCACCATGCATTGCTTGGTTGCAAGATTTTGGCTAATTTGCAGCTTTGACTCCAACTTCTAGGTGAGAGGCGTGGCATGCAAATGCAGTATGTGCATACTTATTGCAGAAATACACATCAAGATAGGTTGGTGTTTTTTCTTAATTCTGCTCAAGGACACTGTCCATTTCAGTAGGAGTGGAGCTAATTTGCACTGGGCAGTTATGGATGGGGTCTCAGGTGGAAACCTGAGAGGGCATCATTTTACAATTTAACTCTTTTGTTTCCCTACAGATTGACAGGTGTCCAGGTTTGCTTTCCCTGAATTAGGCTCTGCCTGCCAAGGGGCCCTGGATTCCAAGACCCCTCATCTTGGTCCCCTTAAATCAGCCGCTAACAAGAAAGACCGGGATCCACCAAGAGTCTTACTGAAGGACGGCAGAAGTTGACATACCTGCCGGGGTATCAGTGAAACGTGGGAATGGATTATTGTGAAGCCTCCTAACAGACCCAGTCCTCCCACACCACAGGTCTGAAGTGGCCAGAGGTGCCTCTGCCACCCAGCCTTCCTGTGGGGGTCTCAGGTCGCCCTCCTCTTCTCTGCTCCCCCATCCCACCCTCACCACCCAACCAGGGAGGAAAGTGTTAAACTATGGCATTCATAGTGATGGGAACAATAACACACTTCTCCTGGGAATCTACCTACGATAAAGGATGTGCTTTCATCCAAAATAGTCTTCACGTCTCAGATTCCAGGCACATAATGTTTGGTTGGGGCTCTTTGGAGAGACGTCTGAATATAACTCAAGTAAAATACAATGCACCTGTCCTGAGGCTGGTCCTCCTTCTGAGCTTCGCTCCTTCTTGGGGAAGTCTCTGGTTTCTACCAGTCACATGGGTACCCTGGGAGCAACCCCATGCCCTGTTCTCTGGGAGAAACAGCGTGACCCAGGAAGTGTCATGCTTTCCTTCTGAAGCGCAGGCTATGGCGTGGAAGGAAGGAGAGCTGACTGGCCAGAGGAGCCGGCAGAGTTTACACAGGAAGCCTTCCTGGGAGAAGCGGTGCTTTAGCCCCTCACCAGTACTGCCCAGAGCATTCCATAGGCATTCCGGAACTTCTGCAAGTTGACTTTCCCTCACCCACACACATACCCTATGATCCTGGCTCCTGAATACATTTCTGTCTATTCCTCTGTTTATTTCCCTCCCTAGAATGCCTTCTACAAGCTGGCTTTTTCTCTGATGTTCTGACTGCTTCCATGAAGCTGCTACTAAGTACCCACCCACCACTTCTCCCAGAGACTTCTCCCAGAGCCTCTGTCCAGCCCCAGCCGCACAGTCATCCAAGAGGCTGTCCACCCAAAGTACAAGGCGAATCCACAGATTTCCCCAAGGTCATGGTTTGCCTCCCAGAGCAGAGAATCGGGGTCAAGATTTGGAAAATGGCAGCGGCTTGGGGGCAGTAGTCAATGTAAACAGAAGAGCTGTTGGAGTCGGAAAAGGTAGCGCTGGACCCTGGCTCTTCTGTTAACTAGCTGGGCACTCTTGAACCAGCGTTTTCCTTTCTCTGAGCCTTGGTCTTCTCAGCTGCAAAATAGGGCAATTTGAAAGTGGTTTGTAACCTGCACAATACTGAGCATTTGAATAGAGATGGTCACTCAGGATTTGCTGGCTGGCTAGTGAGACAAGTGAGTAAATTCCAGGCTGAGACAGGCATCCAGGGCAGGTGTGGATGGCTGCCTGCCTTACACAGGACTAACCCTGGGCTCTTGTTTCCATTGCTCCCTCCAGGATTCAGGGATTTGCCCAACAGGCAGCCACTCTCACCTGGAACGTGACTCAGGCTGCCAGGAGAGTTGGAATGAATCAGGGAGGCAGGTACTGAGTGTTGGGCCCCCACCCAGGGGATCGGGCCTCTCCCAGCAGGAAGCGCATGAGCTGGTCCTTAAAGCTCACTGGGTAAGAGGGCAATCCTGCTGAAATGCGCCCCTGGCAAGCCAATGGGGCAAATAATAATCACCACCGCACTCACTCCCACATTCCAGACCTGTTAGGGCGCTTCCACGAGTGCTATCTTGTCACGCACAGATCTCTGAATCCTGTGTCAGGGAGGCCTGGGGTCCAGCTCTGCCACCTGCCCTCGCCAGCCCAGGCAAGTTATGTGGGCCTGAGTGCCCTTCTGTGTCACAGGGCATGGTGGGCTCAGCCAGCCGCAAATCTTTCCTGACCTGGCCGTCACTAGGAGGCAGTGAATGAAGGTGGTCCTTTTCCTGGGTGGCAGTCCCAGCCCTGCTATCTGCCTACTGCATGGCCTGACATCCCACCCCTCCTGGTCCTCAGCAATCCCTAAGCTCTGGCGCTAGGAATCCGGGGGCGAGGCCTCAGCCTGGCCTCTCCCTGGACTCCAGACCCCTAAGTCCAGCTGCCAGTTCAGTAGCTTGGCCTGGGCTGCAATGAAAAGCAGCTCAAACTCAACACACCCAAGACTGAACTCTGGGTCATCCTGCAAACCCCAAAAAAGAAACTTCTCCACCCCGTATCTCAGTAAATGCCAACTCATCCTACCAGTTGTTCAGGCCACACATTTTTTTCTTTTCCAGTGAAATTTTTTTTTAATTTAGATTTATTTATTTTAATTGGAGACTAATTACTTTACAATATTGTATTGGTTTTGCCATACATCAACATGAATCCGCCACGGGTGTACACGTGTTCCCCATTTTTTATTCCTGTTGTTCCCTCCCATCCACATCCAATCCAGGGGCAAATCCTTTGGCTTCACCTTCAAAATAGACCCAGAAGCCCACTGTTCCTCAATTCACCTCCCCTTCCTCACCAGACCAGGCCCCAGGGTCTGCAGGAGCCCAGCCCTTGAACCCCTGCCCTCAACTCCACCCCTCATTGTAGTCAGAGGGGGCCTTTGTAAACAGGAGGTCTGATCAGGTTCCTCTGGGCCGAGAACTCTGGCTACCCGTCACTCTCCAAGTAGAACCAAGGCCCTGACAATGCAGGCATCCTCCTATTTGTATAATAAAACCAACTTGGTTTTAAAAAAAAACAAAAGGCCTTACAATGGCCATCAGACGCCTGCACACAGGGTCCCTGTCCCCCAGTCACTCTGTCCTCAGGCGCCTCACCTCCCTGCAGTCACACCTGACCCCCTGCTGTCTTTATACACATGCATGCTCCAGGTTCACCCCCAAGGCTCGTGTGTGTCTTCCTCCCAGGGTTTCTTCCGTCGCCTCCTTCAAGTCTTCCCAAAAGTGAGGCCTTCCTTAAACTGCAACACCCCCGACCCTCACAGCACCCCTCCTTCACTTTACTCTTCCTTATTCTCTCCATACCACTTAATACCCTCTAGCGTATTATACAATTTACTCGTCTACTGTATTCGATTATTTATTGTCTTTCTCCCTACTCTGGAATGTCAATTCCAGGTGGGCAGGGCTCCCAGCCTGGTTCACACATTAATGGATCATTACCACCTGGCACGTGACAAACACTTGATAAACACTTGTGAAATGAATGAGAGTCTGTAGATTGTAATGGTTGAGAGAACTTGGGTAATTCACCATTTCCTAACTGTGTGACCTTGTTGTGCCTTGGTTTGTCCATTTGTAACATGAAGCTAATAGTGATACCTGACTCATAGGTATGTTGTGTGGATTAAATAAGGTATTCAGCTCAGCAGATGGCATATGATGTGGGCTCAGTAAATGTTGACTGTGCCCGTGATATCATCTGCTCAGAATCATTGGGAGGCAGGAGGGTCAGAGTCCACTCGGACCATTTCCAGGTTAGAGATCCTCATGGAAGCTCTTGTCAGTTTGCTCACCAAATTCCTCTTGTTCAAAGTCCAAGGAGGGCATCCCAGGCTGAGAAGCCAGCTGTGGCTCCAAGGGATTTGGGCAGCTATGGCAGAGGCACTGGGTCACCATCAGATGCTGGGAATGTGACATAGAGGAATACAGGCCAGTATCCCTGGGGAGGCAGTGGGCAGAGAGGACTAGGCTTCAGGTGAGGAGTGGGTCTTTAATACATGTATTCCTCCTCTAGGAGCTGAGAGTAGGGGGCCTTTCTAGCCCTGAAGTCTGAGAAAACCCTCCTTGTTCCTTCTCTGAGCAGCAAGGGCAGTGTATAAACCAGTCTTGATCAGAAAAATTGTTCAAATCGCTCGTTGGCTCAGGGAAGCCAAGGAAGAGCACCATGAAAGCCAAAGTCCATCAGCCCCCATCACACCTATTTGACACCCAGATAAACAGAGGCCCACTGGAGCAAGCAGAGCTGTCCCAGGTCCCACTGCTACAGAAAAGTAAAGTGGGAGCCAAAAGTCAGGGCTTGCGGCCCTGAACCCAGACCATTTTCCCTCTGCAGAGTTCCAAGGCCCTCCCTGGAAATTTGTTTACAGATCCTTAGGCCATAGAAAATTCACTTTATCCAACTCTTTAGCTTGAGGTCACCTTCCACCAAGAATTAAAGATACAGGATCCCACAAGTCTCCCTGAATAGTCTGAGCTCCACTGGAGCCACCCTGATTTTCTGTTTATATTCTACTTACTTCCAGAGAGGACATGAGGTAACTTACAAAAAAATAAATGCATAATACTATGCTTCTACTAATAAATAATACTAGTAAATAAAAATTCGAGAGGAAAAAGATACAAATATGTCAGACACAGAGGCTGACCTAGATCACTGTGATTAAGGATTAAATTAATATCTGAGCTCTCTGACCACCAAGGTAAAAAGGGAGTCTCTAGGAGTCATAGAGCCATTTTTTTTTTTCACCTTCCCCCAAACCTGCATCTAGAAGACTATCAAAGCAATGCTTGTGGCTGATTGAAAAATTGGATTCCCCAGTCTCTGGGGTGGTCTGAGTTCATACCTTGCTTTGGCCAAGTGACCCCATTGGGCATCACAGCCTTGTTTTCCTGGTCTCTCTTCCAGAGGTCGGCCCTGGGGCATGCATGGGGCATGCCTTGCTCTTCTCTCTCCTGAGTAGTGGTCTGTGGGCAGGACTCCCCCAGCCTGCCCACAGGAAGTATGCCCTGGGCTCATGAAGTCATGGCTGACCTTGACACCTGTCCTATTGCCCTAATGAATCAGGCTTCACTACAGAGAGAGCCCCAAGTGGCTAACTGGAGTGATTCAAAATGACTTAACTGATTTGCTAAATTAAAAAGAGAGGAAAAACCAAACCCTCCCAAGGACAGTTTGGGCACTTGTTTGGCTCACCATTGCTAGAGATGTCCACCGCACAGTGTCTCATGCTCAGACAGCTTACCCCACCTCTACCCCAGACCTGCCCTGGAGTCCATGATGGGAAGGGCAGGCTTGGCCCCAGATCCTCACTGTCTCTGGAAACAAGCAGGCAGGGATCACAGCAAGGCCATCGGCAGTGGAGGAGCAGCCCTGGCTTCTGTGACTGAGCCTTAGAGATCTAGGCCCTGGCAGATGTCAACTTCAAGAGGCTTGCTAAAGAGGTTGGGCTGGGCCAGCAACCCAAGTGGAATGAGTAGATGCAGAGGAGTGAAGCCTTCTTACGGCAAAGGGCAGAGAGGAGCTTTGCAGGGAGGCTAGACCAAGCTCTATAGGCCCAGAGTCTCTGAGGGAGGGAGGGGGGGCCAGCCCAGACACTGCCATCTGATCCCCCGCCAGTGACAAAAACCTGGTTTGAGAGGTGGAGGCAAAGATCTCAGCTTCACTGAGCCTACTTGCACTTGCACAACCCCTAACATGATACAATATCCATGACTTCTGATGTCTGCTGAGCACTTACAAATGGCAGACACGTCCTGAAACTCATCTCATTTAATCCTCACAACCCTACAAGGTAAATAATACCACTGGCCTCATTTTGCTGGTGAAGAAACTGAGCGGAGAGAGGTTGAAGGACTGGTTCAAGAACACAGGCTAATGAACAGTGTCAAGGTTTGAATCCAAGTTTGTACAACTCCAGCACCTAAGTTGCTCTAATCCCCTTCTTGAAGACACCCCTCAATCTCTAGATTGACACAGAACTCCAGCTTTGAGGGATGCCCCAGTCTGAGGGAAGAGACACCGTTCTTCCTTATGAAACCTGGTCCAGTTGGGAGCTCCTGAGCTAACGGGGGTGTGGTATGGGGAGGGTGGTTCCCTTCCATCTGGGAGCTGTAGTCAGAAGGCGGAAGGATGTTCCCCGGCGGGTATCACTGAGAAGTGGACTCCTCCCAGGGTGAGGTTCCTTCTCCTTGTGACCACTCCCAGCAAGGGGGGTCAGACATGCACTCCTCACCTTCAGGGAGTCAGACTACCAGGCAGATGGAGCGTGCCTGCCCAGAGCCCAGGGATCAGAAGGGATCAGAAGTGGTGCTGGGAGAGGGACTTCATCCCAGGAGCCCCCTAACCATCTTCCATGCCTAGGAGATGGTTCAGGCCCGAGCCAGGTCCAGAACTCAGCCAAAGACCAGAACTGGAACTGCCAGAGCCCAGGAGTCAGTCTGTGCCCAGAGTCAGAGGTCAGTCAAAGGTCAGGGTCACACATCACTCAGATCAGGATTGAGATATCTCAAAGTCAATAATGTATCTGAGACTGGAGTTGGCTGCAGAAGGGAGGGGCTGAGGGGGTCCCACGCACTGGGTGTGGATGGAGAGGCCTCGGTGAGTCGTTGGGGTGAGCCCTGGAATCTGCTGCCTGTGGGTCACCTGCTAGGCAGCAGGCACCAGGCGGAGTCGAGAGGGCCCCAGGGGGAAGCAGCCCTTTAGATTCTTCATTCCTCCAGGCTGAGGTCATTCCCTGGGCCCAGCCACCCCAGGCCTGGGAGGGGAAGCAGAGGTTCCGAGGTGGCTCCCCCAGAGGGCCTGTGAGTCAGAATCCCTCAGACTACAGCTCCTGGGCCCAGCAAAGGATGGGGGTACCCCAGCAGCACGTTCCTCTCAATCCTAGAACTTCATGTACCAGCAGCAAGTCAGCTCATGGTGAAGTCATGCTGCACCAGGCAGAGTGCCAAGGCTTTTTACACATTGTTCCTTTTACTCCAAATATAGGTTATTATACCATTTATAGATGAGGAAACTGAGGCACAATGTGGCTCCTGCATTTCAGTCCAGGCATTGGTTTTAAATCCAGGTGGTCGGCCTTGCTCTTAATTACTATACGCCCATAATGCTGAGCCTCACCCCACCCCATCCCCACTTGAGCAAGCTGTGACTTTGCCAAAGCTCTCCCCGCCCCAACAGCCCCTGCCCCACTCCATTTCCCCATCATCCCCCCCACCCCTGCCTCCTGGAAGAAACTGAGGGCCAGTGTCTAAGTCTCCAGGAGTGAGTCCCAGGGGCAAAAAATGGATGCCAGCCAGTAGCAGTTGCACCATCTCCACACTTTCTGGTACCTGGAATTTCACCATCTTCATTTTTTTTCTTTTCTTTGGAACACAGGGTCTGCTGCGCAGTTCTGCTCTGGGAGGGGCAGTCCAGTAGAGTGTGCCAGCCTCCTGAGGAGCCAGGTCGAGAAACACCATGGACTGGAGGGAGGAGGCTGTTGTAACAGCTTTTCTTTTCCTGTGTCTTTCACTTGTTATCTTTTTTATGTTTTTTCAAATTAATTAATTTTTAAAATTGAAGTACACTTGATTTACAATGTTGTTTTATAGTAGTTTCTGGTGTGTAGAAGAGTGATTATTCAGTTATATATGCTGTGTGTATGCTTAGTCGCTAAGTCGCGACTGACTCTTTGCAGCCCCGTGGACTGTACCCTGCCAGGCTCCTCTGTCTATGGGAATTCTCAGGGCAAGAATACTGGAGTGGTTTGCCATGCCCTCCTCCAGGTTGCCATGCCATCCTCGACCCAGGATCAGTTTTATATATATATATATATTTACATATATATTCTTTTTCATTAGGGTTTATCAAAGGATATTAAATATAGTTCCCTGTCCCATACAGTAGGACCTTGTTGTTTATCTATTTTTTATTGATATGTAGTTGATTTACAATGTTGTGTTAATTTCAGTTATACATACATATATATACATTCTTTTTCATATCCTCTTCCCTTACGGCTTATCATAAATTTTAAAAAATGATTTTACCTATTATTTGTTTATTTGTGGCTGTGCCGGGTCTTCACTGCTGTGCACGCTTTTCTCTCGTTTCAGAGAGCGTAGGCTACTCTCCACTGTGGTGCACGGGCTTCTCACTGTGCTGGCTCCTCTTGCTGCGGAGCCCGGGCTCTAGATGTGTGGGCTTCAGGAGCTACGGCTCCCAGGCTCTAGCGCACAGGCTCAGTAGTTGTGGCACACGGCTTAGATGTTCTGCAGAATGTGGGATCTTCCCTGACTAGGGGTTGAACCTGTGTCTCCTGCACTGACATATTCTTTACCACTGAGCTACTAAGGAAGCTCCAATCGTAGATTATTTAAAATAATTCCCTGTGCTACACAGTAGGACCTTGTTGCTTATTCTTCTATATACACTGGTTTGCATCCACTAATCCCAGACTCCCACTCCATCCCTCCTGCATACCCATCCCGCTTAGCAACCACAAGACTGTGCTCTATGTCGGGTAACAGCCTTTCTGTTTGACATTAATGGCATGAATGATTCTGGGACTAAAATATGAGATTGTGAAGATATGGGCTCCTGAGGGAATAAACAGTGATCCATAAGACACAGCAGGGGCCTTCCTAGTCTTCAGCACTTTACTCTTCTCCAGAAACATTCATGGTTCCCTGCATTAGTTTCACAAGGGAGGAGGTGAACAGAGTTGAAATTATCAACCTGTTTCACAGATGAGCAAATTGAGGCCCCATGGGATAAGTACAGCTTCCCACCTGACTTTCCACCCCACCCCAGAGAAGGTATGTTGCTCGGAACTCCCAATTTTGTCCCGAAGTTTATCATCCCAGGTACCCAAGGAGGATGCCCGCTCTCTGCCTCAGGGACAAACTTCCTTAGCCTAAGGCAGCGGCTCTCAGCCCTCTCAAACCTCACACCCTCTTTGGAGAGCAGACACTTTGAGCCAGGCTCTTTTCTATCCCTGAAATGAAATCCATAGATAATACAGTTTTGAAGAAAAAATCAGCACAGCACCATACCTAACATAAAGGAGAAACACATGCAAAGCGATTAATTGTTTTGAGACATCACGTGGTCAAGCAGGATCACCCAAGAGGATGGACTGGTATAGCGGCAAAGACAGTGGCCCGAGGGGTGGTGGTCATTCGTGCCCATCCAGCCACACCTGAGTCAAAAGTGGTGGATGACTCTAAGCCGTGGAGAATTTCCCCTCAATGTATGTGGTAAACCTTGGGCAAGAACGCTTCTTATAACATGGAGTTAGGGCCTAGGCTTGAACAATAAAAGTGAGGTTTTTCACCTTCAAGAATGACTCGTAAGACAGTCAAAAGTCACGGAGGGTGCAAACCATCCCCTGCATTGCAGGCCATCTCCAGCCCCCCACCTCCAGATGCCAGAGTATCCACACCACCGAGACAGCCCCCCTGCACCATGCTCTGCTTCTGAGAGCCAGCGGGGCGGGTCTCACTCCCCTGGTCTGAACGTGTCGTCCGATCTTGGTCAATAGGATCTGGGAGGAGGGTGTAAGGGGAAGTTTTCTCACTATCGAAAAGCGAGACACCATTTTGCTATTTACCACCCTGAGGGAAACACTGCCAATGGTTGCTTTTAGGCAGAGAAAACAGGAGAGGCGCCAGATCCCTAAGGGTTGAGGGACAGTTGCCCTGCTAGCTCAGTGGGCCTAGGGTCACCCTGGATATCAGACACATATGTCAGAGACTCCCTGACGTGTGAGAAGACAAACCCTCTTGTTGAGGCTGCCTTGAGGCAGGCCTTCAGTTACTTGTCCCCACGGCCCTTCAAATACAAGAGGTGTCTTAACGACCTCACAGACGTTCTAGAAGTCAGAGCCTGGGTCTCCTGACCCTGCACTAGGTCCTCTCTCCACCTCAGAAGCAACCAGGATCAGTGCAGTGCTCAGGGGTGCTTCCTGGGAAGAGGGTCTCCTGGGACCCTCCACATGGGTGTAGACCTTGAAGGGGCACGTCTCCCGAAGATGGAAAAGAAACCAGTCCAGAAGCTTCTTGGGACTGTCCCCTGCCCAGTTTGTCCTCTGACTCAAGAGACACTGGGATTAGAAGCTGCATTCCTCGCTGGTGTCATCCTTGATGTTTTCAAGTGCTTTACAGGCACCAATTAGCCACCAGACGCCCCACCCGATGGGGCCTGTGGAGGAACCAGGACTCTCGAAGTGTGACACAGGGGCAGGACCAAGGTCACCTGCAATGGGTAGGGTAGGTCTTACTGCAGAAGCCCCTGGTGAGGAGTGGGCTGAGAGAGAGTCCCTGGGGAGACAGTCTAAACATGTGGGGGAGACACAACAGGACCCAAGCTCCAGGCAGGTAGGGCCTGTGACCTCGGCACAGATTCTAAGCTTTCTTCCAGGCCCAGGAGAAGCCACTGAAGGGCATAAACACAGGAGACAGCCATCACAGCGTTTCCTGACCTACCTGGGCCTATGCCCACTGGTCCTATACTTGCAGACTTCCCGCTGGAGACGGACACCATGGCCTTATGTTTGGTCTCAGTGGAGACCAGGACCCACACAGCTGCCTTTGTGGGCATGGTCCACATGGACCCAGGTCCAAGCCTGTCTATCGAGGGAAGAAGCAGGATGCACACTGCAGTCTGGAGTTGCTTGCTCGTGGTCGCTTGAGGCTTATCAGCCCTGTGTTCAAGCAGCTGTCTTGCCTTCCGAATGCCCAGTGGGTCCAGTCTGAGTCCACCATCTGAGCTCAAGTGGCCTGTCAGTTTTTCCCCATTTATCCACAAACACCAACACCGAGGTCTCAGCAAGCTAACGTCCTAGGGCGCTGGCTCCAAGCACATTTCTACTTCTGTACCATTGCTCACGTTTCCCACCCTGGAATGGTCACCACACTCCCCAGGTGTAATCACATCATATGAATTCCACCCAGCTCTCACAAGCTCCCTCAGCCCATGATGACTCCTTGGTCCTCAAAACAGTAGGGGAGACGGGCCTGCACGTTCCACTAGAAGTCTCATTATTGCCTCCAACAGTCACTTTCATCGTAGACTGCTATTTCTCCCATCAGCATTTGTGTTCTTCACCACCACCTCTGCTCTGTTGCAAACTCTCAGAGGCTGGAGGTCTGTCTTACTAATATATTCCAACTCGGAGATCACTGGGTGGGGTGAGGTTACGGGAAGGGTCCCTCAAATTATGATCATCACCAACAGGTGTTTGTCATATGTCTCTGTTGCCAAGTAATCGAGGATGAGACTTGCCCCTCCAATCTGATGATGGAGTGAAAAATCCGCAAGAAAGAGGTGCAGACAGAAAAGAGGAAGACCAACAAGATAGGGCAGAGAAGGCGATGGCACCCCACTCCAGTACTCTTGCCTGGAAAATCCCATGGACAGAGGAGCCTGGTGGGCTGTGGTCCATGGGGTCGTGAAGAGTCGGACAGGACTGAATGACTTCCCTTTCACTTTTCACTTTCATGCATTGGAGAAGGAAAATGACAACCCACTCCAGTGTTCTTGCCTGGAGAATCCCAGGGATGGGGGAGCCTGGTGGGCTGCCATCTATAGGGTCACACAGAGTCGGACACGACTGAAGTGACTTAGCAGTAGCAGCAGCAACAAGATAGGGGCTACAGCCCATTGAGGGATGGAGGCAGAGAAACGGAGCACGAGCAAGGCAGTAACAGGGATCGACAGAAGTAGGGTCAGGGAAAGAGGAGAGGGGCAAGCAGAGACAGGAAGAGGCCAGGGCCTGGGTGGGGCAGGGACCCAGAGCAAACAAAGGCAACGGAGAGGAAGGCCAAGCAATGCCGAGAGAGGCAGAAGGGTAGCCAGAGCGTGGGCCCCTCCCTCCTTGGCTGCCTCAGTGCCAGGCTGGGCTCTGCATCCTCAAAGCCACTCCTGAAACTCCTGCATGTTGAAGCATGAAGGCAGAAGGAAGGCAGCCAAACTGGAAGGCAGCCGAGGACCAGAATGCCAGGGACGCATGCACCCAGAGGGGTGGCGTTGGGTCAAGGAGAAACTGCCCTGCCCCGTGGCCCCCACCATCACACCTCCACTCCACCCCAACCTAGCCGAGGGACAGTCCCTCACCCGGAGGGCAGAACTGGGCTGGATGAGGAGTCTTCCTCCAAGGTCGGCCTTGAGTGTCTGCTGGGGACAGGGAAAGGGAGGGGCCTGACAGACCATGGCACTTGGGGCGGGGGGATCAGGAATGAAAGGAAAGCTGGGATTAAAGTTTCAGTAACCTGCCTCGAAAGCACCCAGGCATCGTGTGAGCCAGGATTCCTGAGCACTGAGTAAGGCCGGCAACTAGAACAAGGAGGGGGGAAGAGCCACCAGCCACTGGTTGGGGTGAGGTGGGCAGGCCAGCCTCCTCTAGCAGGAGAACCAGAGCCCCACCACCACCTCTCACCATGCAGACTCTTTCTTACAACACAGGCCAGGCACCCACTGCCTGAGGGCTTGGACCCTAGCTAATGAGGACGGGGAGAGGTGGTGGGTTGAGACTAGGAAAACCTGGACCTGGGGAGGGTTGGGAGAGATGCCTATATATGTGGTGTGGTAAGAGAGAGACAGAAAGCCAAAAGAAGGGGCAGTATGAAAAGCTTTGAGAAGGATAGCTGGCCAGAATTTGCAATTCATCCATGAACTTAAGCAACATTTATTGACAGGGTGAAAAATGAGATCCAGTCAGAAACCAGCATCTGCTGACAAACCCTAACAATGATCGCAGGCTGAACCCTAGACCTGGCCTCAAACTGAACTTTAACCCTGGCCAAGACTCACCGCTAAATCTGTCCTCAGACTTACCCTAATCCCAACTCCTTCAGCTTCACTGAGCCTAATCTTGGCCACTGGCCACTTCAAAACTGCATGTTTGACCTCAAAGGTAGAGGAAAAGAGCATGTAGGTGTTTCCAGAGAAACACCGCCGAGAACCCTGCTGCAGGGCCTGGTGGAAACGACACTTGGCTGCACATGGGTCAAGGCTGCCAGTCCCCCACAGCCTCTGTTCTTCAGTGTAGCCCTAACATCCTACATGCATGGGTCTCTTCTCTTCACCATGCCCTCCCCAACCTGCTAAGCAAGTGTATCCATTCTTCCCTGACCCTGGGCTCCTGGTCTTCTTCTAGGCCTTTGATACCCCCTGTCCCAACTTCAGAGGCCCCTGAGCCAAACACAGACATCATCTACTTTCCCAAACCAAACACAGCCAGAAGGCTTTCTCTCTTCTGGAATCCTGCAACCATGTAACTTAACAATCAATCTGACCCTGCAACCATGTAACTTAACAATCAATCTGACCATTAATCATAAACATTCCTTCTATTGTCTTCTTCCACAGTTATTTTCCTTGGCAGAATGATTGCATGTAAGGTATATACTCGAATTATCTCTGCCAATAGGCAGTAATTTTTCCACTATCATAAACAATGCTGAGATGAATATCCTTACAAATACATCTTTATGCATTTATATACTTGAAGAACTTCTCTCCAACCAGAGGAATACCCTAACATAATTTTAAAAGTCAAAAAAATCTCATGATGAAAACCAGCAATGCTCTGTCTCATTTCTCCCCCTCCACCAAGACATTCACAGTTCATTTCGTGGTTTTTCTGGTATTTAACTGTATATGTATAATTTTTTAATATTCTACTTTCTTTAATTAACCAAGTTTAAACATTGTCTATTTAGTTCCTACTATGGGAGGTGGGCAAGGAGTCCTCTTGTACTGCCACACACAAACTTTTCCCTGCTCCTCAATCTTCCAGTAGGGTTGAATTACAACATTCTTAAATCTGAGCCACGTAGTATACTAGGATTACATTCTTTTCCTGTAAAAGTTTCAATTCTTCCCAAAGTTAATAATTGCCTCATTTTAAAAATTTACTTCACTTTCTTAATATTTATTGCGGATTCTTCTCAAGTTCTCTGACAAAACCATGAAAATTTTCTAAATAAGATCAACACCTCAAATAGTTATTTACCCTACTCTTCTCATCTGATCTGTCTCTTGAGCACTTCATGCCACCGTATGTACTTCTACAGCATCTAATACATCTCTTTTTTAGTATTTCTTTCATCGTCTTGTGACCACTTTGTTTCTCTCTTATGTTGCCTAGCCTGGCTCCTAGTTCCCCTATTTTTATTTTCTTAGTTTAGTCTCTTATTTCATTGGAACACAATGTCCTGTGTTTTCTTTAGGAAAAAATCGCAGATAAAATTTTTGAAAAAGTATGTGTCTGAATTGCTTTTATTTTACCCTCAAGATCGATGAATAGTTTCTCTGGATATAAAATTCTAAATTTATATTTTGAAGTTGCCTCCTACTAAAAAATAGCCAGATCCTAGAAAAATTACTTTAAACACAATTTATATTTTATATCCAAACTCAAAAGCATAAGGAAATAAAAACAAAGTCAGGAAACAATTCTCCCATCGTTGAGATCTATAAGGCAAGTCAGATGTCTTCAAAACCCGATTTACATTAGTATCACTGGCAGAGATTTAAAACATATACTGATACTCCAGAACCTGATTTAATTGGTCTTCAATGAGGATGGGCACAGATTTTTTAGTGAGAAATTTCCCCTGGTCCAGTGCAAAATGTACTTTTTTTTTTTTTTACTGTGGTAAAATATGCATGACATAAGATTCACCATTTAAGCATCCTTAACTGTACAATTCAGTGGCTATAAGAATATTCACACTGTCATGCAATCATAACCATCATCCACCTCCAGAACTCTTTTCATCTCCCAAAACTGAAACAACCCCTGTCCACTACCGTTATACTTTCTATTTCTACAAATTTTACTCCACTGTATACCTCATATAAGTGAAATCATATAGTGCTTATCCTTTTGTAGTTGGCTTTTTCTTTCATAAAAAATATTAGTATAATGTTTTCAAGTTTCACTGACATCATAACATGTGTCAGAATTTTTTTTGAAATATTCCATTGTGTGTACAAAATTTTGCTTCCCTGTTTATCTGTTGATGAACATTTGAATTACTTTCACCTTTTGGCAGGGCTTCCCTCATAGCTCAGTCAGTAAAGAATCTGCCTGCAAGGCAGGAGACTTGGGTTTGATTCCTGGGTTGGGAAGATCGCCTGGAGAAGGAAATGTCAACCCACTCTAGTACTCTTGCCTGGAGTACCCCATGGACAGAGGAGCCTGGCAGGGGGTCCATGGGGGTTGCTAGAGTTGGACATGACTTAGCAACTAACCCACTAGCACCTTTTGGCAACCGTGAATGATGATGCTATGAATGTAGAGGTACAAATATTGGTTTGAGTTTCTACTTTCAGTTATTTGGAGTATATACCCTAGAGTGAAATTGTTAGGCCATAGCTAATAGAGTGCACTCTTTTTTGAGGAACCACATTGTTTTCCCTGGAATTGTGCCTTTTTATATCCCACCAAGAATGTACAAGGATTTCAATTTCTTCACATCATTACCAATGCTCATTATTTTCTGGATTGTTGATGTTGTTATAGAGGTCATGCTAATGGGTATAAATGATATCTCACTGAGATTTTGTTTTGCATTTCTCTGATGATTCCTGACATTGAGCATCATCTTATGTGCTTATAGGCAGCTCATATACCTTCTTTGAAGAACTGTTTATTAAAGTTTTCTGTTTTTTAGTAAAATTAATTGTTTGCTTTTAATTTTTCAATTATAGAAATTCTTTATATAATTTGGATATTAATCCTTTATCAGGTATACAATTTGCAAGTATTTTCTCCAATTCCATTGCTAGTCTTTTCACTAAGGTCATAATGTCGTTTGATGAGTAAACATTTTAAATTTTTATTAGGTCCAGTTTATCTAATTTTCCTTCTATTGCCTGTGCTTTTGGTGTCATATTCAAAAAATCATAATCAAATCAAGTCCTGTAGCTTTTATTCTATATTTTCTTCTAAGAGTTTTACAGTTTCAGCTCTTATATTTAGGTCTTTAATCCATTTTTGTTAATTTGCATATACTGTGTAAGGTACAGGCCCAGCTTCATTCTTTTGCATGTGGCTGTACAGTTTTAGCTTAGTACAGCTTTATATCTACTACTGCGGGCAGGAATCCCTCAGAAGAAATGGAGTAGCCATCATGGTCAACAAAAGAGTCCAAAATGCAGTACTTGGATGCAATCTCAAAAATGACAGAATGATCTCTGTTTGTCTCCAAGACAAACCATTCAGTATCACAGTTATCCAAGTCTATGCCCCAACCAGTAACGCTGAAGAAACTGAAGTTGAACGGTTTTATGAAGACCTACAAGACCTTTTAGAACTAACACCCCAAAAAGATGTCCTTTTCATTATATGGGACTGGAATGCAAAAATAGGAAGTCAAGAAATACCTGGAGTAACAGGCAAATTTGGCCTTGGAATGCGGAATGAAGCAGGGCAAAGACTAATAGAGTTTTACCAGGAAAATGCACTGGTCATAGCAAACACCCTCTTCCAACAACACAAGAAAAGACTCTACACATGGACATCACCAGATGGTCAACACCGAAATCAGACTGATTATATTCTTTGCAGCCAAAGATGGAGAAGCTCTATACAGTCAGCAAAAACAAGACCAGGAGCTGACTGTGGCTCAGATCATGAACTCCTTATTACCAAATTCAGACTCAAATTGAAGAAAGTAGGGAAAACCGCTAGACCACTCAGGTATGACCTAAATCAAATCCCTTATGATTATACAGTGGAAGTGAGAAATAGATTTAAGGGTCTAGATCTGATAGATAGAGTGCCTGATGAAGTATGGAATGAGGTTCGTGACACTGTACAGGAGACAGGGATCAAGACCATCCCCATGGAAAAGAAATGTAAAAAAGCAAAATGGCTGTCTGGGGAGGCCTTACAAATAGCTGTGAAAAGAAGAGAAGTGAAAATCAAAGGAGAAAAGGAAATGCAGAGTTCCAAAGAATAGCAAGAAGAGATAAGAAAGCCTTCTTCAGCGATCAATGCAAAGAAATAGAGGAAAACAACAGAATGGGAAAGACTAGAGACCTCTTCAAGAAAATTAGAGATACCAAGGGAACATTTCATGCAAAGATGGGCTCGACAACTGACAGAAATGATATGGACCTAACAGAAGCAGAAGATATTAAGAAGAGGTGGCAAGAATACACAGAAGAACTGTACAAAAAAGATCTTCACATCCCAGATAATCACAATGGTGTGATCACTCATCTAGAGCCAGACATCTTGGAATGTGAAGTCAAGTGGGCTTTGGAAAGCATCGCTATGAACAAAGCTAGTGGAGGTGATGGAATTCCAGTTGAGCTATTTCTAATCCTGAAAGATGATGCTGTGAAAGTGCTACACTCAATATGCCAGCAAATTTGGAAAACTCAGCAGTGGCCACAGGACTAGAGAAGGTCAGTTTTCATTCCAATCCCAAAGAAAGGCAATGCCAAAGAATGCTCAAACTACCGCACAATTGCACTCATCTCACATGCTAGTAAAGTAATGCCCCAAATTCTCCAAGCCAGGCTTCAGCAATACATGAACCGTGAACTTCCTGATGTTCAAGCTGGTTTTAGGAAAGGCAGAGGAACCAGAGATCAAATTGCCAACATCCACTGGATCACAGAAAAAGCAAAAGAGTTCCAGAAAAACATCTATTTCTGCTTTATTGACTATGCCAAAGCCTTTGACTGTGTGGATCACAATAAACTGTGGAAAATTCTGAAAGAGATGGGAATACCAGACCACCTGACCTGCCTCTTGAGAAATCTGTATGCAGGTCAGGAAGCAACAGTTAGAACTGGACATGGAACAACAGTCTGGTTCCAAATAGGAAAAGGAGTACGTCAAGGCTGTATATTGTCACCCTGCTTATTTAACTTCTATGGAGAGTACATCATGAGAAATGCTGGGCTGGGGGAAGCACAAGCTGGAATCAAGATTGCCGGGAGAAATATCAATCACCTCAGATATGCAGATGACACCACCCTTATGGCAGAAAGTGAAGAGAAACTCAAAAGCCTCTCGATGAAAGTGAAAGTGGAGAGTGAAAAAGTTGGCTTAAAGCTCAACATTCAGAAAACGAAGATCATGGCATCTGGTCCCATCACTTCATGGGAAATAGATGGGGAAACAGTGGAAACACTGTCAGACTTTATTTTTTGGGGCTCCAAAATCACTGCAGATGGTGATTGCAGCCATGAAATTAAAAGACGCTTACTCCTTGGAAGAAAAGTTATGACCAACCTAGATAGCATATTCAAAAGCAGAGACATTACTTTGCTGACTAAGGTCCATCTAGTCAAGGCTATGGTTTTTTCCAGTGGTCATGTATGGATGTGAGAGTTGGACTGTGAAGAAGGCTGAGTGCCGAAGAATTGATGCTTTTGAACTGTGGTGTTGGAGAAGAGTCTTGAGAGTCCCTTGGACTGCAAGGAGATCCAACCAGTCCATTCTGAAGGAGATCAACCCTGGGATTTCTTCGGAAGGAATGATGCTAAAGCTGAAACTCCAGTACTTTGGCCACCTTATGTGAAAAGTTGACTCGTTGGAAAAGACTCTGATGCTGGGAGGGATTGGGGGCAGGAGGAGAAGGGGATGACAGAGGATGAGATGGCTGGATGGCATCACTGACTCGATGGACGTGAGTCTGAGTGAACTCTGGGAGTTGGTGATGGACAGGGAAGCCTGGCGTGCTGCGATTCATGGGGTCGCAGAGTCGGACACGACTGAGCGACTGAACTGAACTGAACTGAACTAAATGCTATCATGGGCTTCCCTGGTGGCTCACACAGTAAAGAATCTGCCTGCAATACAGGAGACCCAGGTTCAATTCCTGGGTGGGGAAGATTCCCTGGAGAAGGGAATGGTAACCCAAGCCAATATTCTTGTCTGGAGAACTCCATGGATGGAGGAGCCTGGCTGACTACAGTCTATGGGGTCGCAAAGGGTCGGACACAGCTCAGCCACTAACACTTTCACTTAAATGCTATCATAAATATCCTATGCAGAGGAAGACTGACACAGAAGCAGAAGAGGCAGTGTGACTGTGGCAGCAGAGACTGGCATAATATAGCCACAAGTCAAGGAATGCAAGCAGTCTTCTCCAAGGAGAATAAACCTCCAGTCATCTGCTGGCATAGGGGAGAGGCAGGAACTCAGTGACACAGAGTTGAAGAGCGGTCACAGGGATCTAATTGCCTCTTAAGTGGCTTTCAAACAATCCTCCTTATGTTAGTCACATACATTCCTTCCCCCACTTCCTTCCAGAGAAACTGGGGCCTCCAATTCTTGTGTCCTTTGAAGATTCTGTGGTATAAACCAGGTGAGTTCTCAGCTTTCTCAGATTCACCAATTATGACTCATCCATTGACTTTCTAGCTTACAAATTTGTGTTCCTCCTTTCTCTTTTCCCATTCTCCCCACCCTTCTGGGTTCAAGTCCTTTTAAACAGTCCTTTTACTGTAGCTTTCGTGGGATATTTGGAAGAGAGCAAAATTAAATGCATGGGTTCAGTTTGCCATTCTCTGCTCACTCATCCATTTTCAACTTCCAAAGCTATGTTGACAACTCTGCCCTACTTGTCACCTCCTTGTTACTTTACACTCCTCTTTTAACTTTGTATCAGTCTAGTGTGGTTTCAGGAGAGGGGCAGGGATAAACCCATTTTTTCTTTTTTTTAACCCACCATGTTTAACTTGAAGTTCTCCAGTTATCTCCTTAGGATAAATTCCTTCCTAGAAGTGGAATTACGTTGTCAAAGGGTACGCTTGCATTTTAAGACTTTTGGTAGAGATAGTCTAAATGCCCTTCAATTTTTAAATACCCCAATGGGGTATGAATGTGACCATTTCTTTATACTCTGATAAGCACTGTGCAGTTTTACTCATTTTAACCTTTGTCAATCTGTTAAGGGAGAAGATATCTCATTTTGCATTTTTAAGTGAATATTAACTTTTTTCATATATTTATTGCCTCTTTTGGAGAAGGAAATGGCAAGCCACTCCAGTACTCTTGCCTAGAGAATTCCGTGGACAGAAGAGCTTGGTGAGCTGCTGTCCATGGGGTTGCACAGAGTCGGACACAACTGAAGCGACTTAGCATGCATGCATGCATTGCCTCTTTGGTAAATTGCTTGTGTAATTTGCCAATTTTTTTTACAGTTACACTATTCGTTTTCTTCTTGATTTTTAAGAGTGCTGTATATAGAGAATATTAACTCTTTAGGTACTTTTATTGCAAAAAAATTCTAGTTTGACATTTTTTAATTGTTTCAGAATGATACTTTTACAGCACAAATTTGTACTTTCTGTGTAAACAAATCTGTCAGTATCTCGTTTCATTGCTTTCACCATCAAGAGTAAAAAGTCTTCCCCATTCTGAAACAGTGAAAATAATATTCTACATTCTGTTTTAATTGTCTTATTTAAATATGTGTTCATTTTGAAGTTTATTTAAAGTAAGTAATAAAGAAGAGAATCCAACCATATTTTTTCTTAAAGAAGTCAATTATGCCGATAGCCTGTCCTTTCCTTATTGAAAGAAACCTCATCTTTCTCTTATGCTAAATCATTATAAAGATCTGTTTGGGTCTGAACACTCTATTTGCTCCACTTTTTTGCTTTAATTTCTTTTAATTGAAATACAGTTGATGTCCAGTATTATGTAAGTTACATGAGCACAGTATGTTGCTGTCGTTCAGTCTCTAAGTCGTGTCTGAATCTTTGTGACCCCACAGACTGCAGCACACCAGGCTTCCCTATCCTTCACTATCTCCTGGAGTTTCTTCAGATTTAATCCGTTGAATCGGTGATGCTATCTAACCACTCACTCATCCTCTGTCTCCCCTTTCTCTCCTGCCCTCAATCTTTCCCAGCATCAGGGTCTTTTCCAATGAGTTGGCTCTTCCCATCAGGTGGCCAAAGTATTGGAGCTTCAGCATCAGTACTTCCAATGAATATTCAGAGTTGATTTCCTTTAGGATTGACTCCTTTGATCTCCTTGCAGTCCAAAGGACTCTGAAGAGCCCTCTCCAGCACTATAATTTGAAAGCATCAATTCTTCAGCCCTCAGGCTTCTTTATGGATCAACTCTCACATCCATATATAACTACTGGTAAAACCATAGTTTTGACTATTGGAAGTTTTGCTGGCAAAGCGATTTCTCTGCTTTTCAATACCCTGTACTGTACATATAAGTTAAAGAAGCAGGGTGAAAACAGACAGCCTGGACGTACTCCTTTCTCAATTTGGAACCAGTCAGTTGTTCCATGTCCAGTTCTAATTGTTGCTTCTTGATCTGCATAGAGGTTTCTCAGGAGACAGGTAAGGTGGTCTGGCTTTCCCATATCTTTGAGAATTTTCCATGCACTCAAAGGCTTTCACATAGTCAATGAAGCAGAAGTAGTTTTTCTGGAATTCTGTTGCTTTCTCTAGGATCCAGTGAATGTTGGCAATTAGATCCCTGGTTCCTCTGCCTTTTCTAAGCCCAGCTTAGAAAACATCTGGAAGTTTTAACTTCAGGAGCTGCTGAAGCCTAGCTTGAAGAATTTTGAGCATAACTTTGAACATGAACATGAAAGTTGCTCAGTCGTGTCCGACTCTTTGCGAACCCGTGGACTATACAGTCCATGGAATTCTCCAGGCCAGAATACTGGAGTGGGTAGCCTTTCCCTTCTCCAAGGGATCTTCCCAACCCAGGGATTGAACCCAGGTCTTCCATATTGCAGGCAGATTCTTTACCAGCTGAGCTACAAGGGAAGCTAGCGTGTAAAAATGAGCACAATTATATGGTAGTTTGAACATTCTTTGGCATTGCCCTACTTTGGAAATGGAACGAAACCTGATTTTTTCCATTCTGGTGGCCACTTCTGAATTTTCCAAAGTTACTGACATATTGATTGCAGCATTTTAACAGCATCATCTTTAGGATTTGAAATAGCTCAACTGGAATTCCATCACCTCCACTAGCTTTGTTCATAGTAATGTTTCCTAAGGCCCACTTGACTTCGAATTCCAGGATGTCTGGCTCTAGGTGAGTGATCACACCATCGTGGTTATCTGGGTCATTAAGATCTTTTTTGTATAGTTCTTCTGTGTATTCTGGCCATCTCTTAAAATCTTCTGCTTCTGGTCCTTACCATTTCTGTCGTTTATTGTGCCCATCGTTGTATGAAATGTTCCCTTGATATCTCTGATTTTCCTAAAGAGATCTCTAGTCTTTCCCATTCTATTGTTTCCCTCTACTTCTTTGCATTGTTCATTTAAGAAGATTTTCTTATTTCTCCTTGCTGTTCTCAGGAACTCTGTGTACAGTTTTGTGTATATTTCCCTTTCTCCTCTGCCTTTCACTTCTCTTCTTTCCTCAGCTATTTGCAAAGCCTCCTCAGACAAAAACTTTGCCTTCTTGCATTCCTTTTTCTTTAAGATGGATTTGGTCATTGCCTCCTATACATCATTATGAATCTCTGTCCATAGTTCTTCAGGCACTCTGTCTACCAGATCTAATCCCTTGAATCTATTCATCACCTGCACTGAATAATCATAAGGGATTTGATTTAAGTCATGCCTGAATGGCCTAGTGGTTTTCCCTACTTTCTTCAATTTAAGCCTGAATTTTGCAATAAGGAGCTCATGATCTGAGCCACAGTCAGTTCCAGGTCTTATTTTTGCTGACTGTATAGAGTTTTTCCATCATTGGCTGCAAAGAATATAATCAGTCTGATTTGAATATTGACTATTTGGTGATGCCCATGTGTAGAGGCATCTCTTGTATTGTTGAAAAAGGGTATTTGCTATGACCAATGAATTCTCTTGACAAAACTCTGTTAGGATTTGCCCTACTTCATTTTGTCCTCCTAGGCCAAACTCGCCTGTTATTCTAGGTGTCTCTGACTTCCTACTTTTGCATTACAAACCCCTATGATGAAAAGGACATCTTTTTTTGGTGTTAGTTCTAGAAGATCTTGTAAGTCTTCATAGAACCATTCAACTTGAGCTTCTTCCACATCAGCGGTTGGGGCATAGACTTGGATTACTGTGATGTTGAATGCTTTGCCTTGGAAAGAACTGAGATCACTTTTTCTACTGAAAAAGTCATAGCTTTGACTATACGGACTTTGGTCGGCAAAGTGATGTCTCTGCTCTTTAATACACTGTTGAGGTTTGTCATAGCTTTTCTTCCAAGGAGCAAGTGTCTTAATTTCATGGCTGCAGTCACTGTCGTCAGCAATTTTGGAGCCCAAGAAAATAAAATCTGGCATTGTTTTCACTTTTCCCATGTCTATTTGCCATGAAATGATGGGACTGGATGCCATGATCTTAGTTCTTTAATGCTGAGTTTCAAGCCAGCTTTTTCACTCTCCTCTTTCACCTTCAAGAGGCTCTTTAGTTCCTCTTTGCTTTGTTCCATTTGGGTGATATCATCTGTATATCTGAAGTTGTTGATATTTTTCCTTGAAATCTTAATTCCAGCTTGTGATTCATCCAGCCCAGCATTTCACATGACATACTCTGCATGTATGTTAAATATGCAGGGTGACAATATATAGCCTTGAGGTACTCCTTTGCTAATTTGGAACCAGTTCATTGTTTCATGTCTGGTTTTAACTGTTGCTTCTTGATCAGCATCCAGGTTTCTCAGGAGGCACATAAGGTGGTCTGGTATTCCATCTCTAAGAATATTCCACACTTTGTTGTGATCCACATAGTTAAAGGATTTCACATAGTCAATGAAGCAGAAGTAAATGTTTTTCTGGAATTCCTTTGCTGTTTATATGGTACAAAGGATGTTGAGAATTTGATCTCTGGTTCCTCTGCCATATTGTAAGTCCATGTTGTATTTTGGGAAGTTCTCAGTTCACATATTGTTGAAGCCTACCCCAATTTTAGTTATAATAAAATATTTAGTTAAAATAAAATATATGTGTTTTATAATATATCCTTGTAGCTTATTTTATACAGGATAGTTTGCACCTGTTAATTCCCTGTCTTTATATTACCCCTCTCCTTTCCCTTTCCCCAAGAACATACATTATATACCTGGATGAAAAAGTATCTTCTCGTTACTTCTCTTTTTTATAATATTCTTGACTATTCTATTTTACTGAACCTCTGTATAAATTTTAGACCTTTGAGTTCTGCTGAGAATCATATCAAAGTAATAGGTTAATTAGGGGAGAATAGATCTATTTATGATAGTCTTCCTGCAGGCTTGTATGTGAAGATGGTTGTCATCAATGCCTCTCTTCCTCATCCTTCCTGCCTCTCCAGAGGTGGAGGGAGATAGAGTCTGTTCCTTCCTTTTCCTTGATTTATGAGGCAACATCAGAAGAAGCCTTGTAACTTCTACCTAGTCACTCTAGAGTCCTCAGCCACTGCAGAAGTCCAACTACTCTAGGGTTGCCACACTGTGAGGAAGCCTAGCCCCATGGAGATAAAGAGAGAAATTCCTGGTCAGCCCCTCACTATTCCCGCCCCCTGCTACTTGAACTCATCTCAAGGGACCCAAGCCATTGTGGAACAGAAACAAGCCCCTCTGTGCACTGTCTAAATTCCCAACACAGAGAAGCACGAGGTATGATAATAACAACTGTTCTGTTGAGCCATTTACCTTGGAGTGACTTGTTAGGCAATAATAAATAACTGAAATGGATAGTAAATTAGTTACTTAGTTGGTTATTTAGTTCTGATAATTACATAAGCATCTGTGAACTCAACATCCAAAACAAAGGCTTGGACCTTGAAAATAACCTGCATTTAACTACATAGAAGAGGAAATAAAGAGCCTCTTGATGAGCATGAAAGAGCAGAGTAAAAAAGCTGGCTTGAAACTCAACATTCAAAAACTAAGGTCATGGCATCTGCTCCCACCACTTCATGACAAATAGAAGGGGTAAAAGTGGAAGCAGTGACTGATTTTATTTTCTTGGGCTCCAAAATCACTGTAGACCATGACTGCAGCCTTGAAAATAAGACATTTGCTCCTTGAAAGGAAAGCTATGACAAACCTCAACAGTGTATTAAAAACCAGAGACATCACTTTGGCAACAAAGGTCCATGTAATTAAAGCTGTGGTTTTTCCAGTAGTCATGTATGGATGTGAGAGTTGGACCATAAGGAAGGCTGAGGGGTGAAAAATTGATGCTTTCAAATTGTGGTGCTGGAGAAGACTTTTGAAAGTCCTTTGGACTATGAGGAGATCAAGGTAGTCAATCTTAAGGAAATCAACCCTGAATATTCATTGCAAGTACTGATGCTGGAGCTCCAATAGTTTGGCCAACTGATTAGATGAGCCAAGTCATTGGAAAAGACCCTGATGCTGAGGAGATCGAAGGCAAAAGGAGAAGGGGGCAACAGAAGATGAGATGTTTAGATAGCATCTCCGACTCAACGGACATGAGAAAACTCCAGAAGATAGTGGAGGACAGAGGAGCCTAGCATGCTACAGCCCACGAGGTGGCAAGAAGTGGGATACAACTTGGTGCCTGAACAACAACAAAATTGCATGATCTGTCTCTATTCTATTCCCCTTCCTGTCCCAACTCAAGTTAACCATCATTCATAAGCTGGTATGAATTTTAAACTTTCTGTATAGTTTAATTACATATGTATTTGTCAAAATTGCACATATTTTATTTTTGTTAAAAAAGTGTAAACTTTGGGGCCTTACAATTTTCACTTAATAGTATGCTATTAAGATTCATCCATATGGTTGTGTATCACATTAGTTCATTTATCTTGTCTGCCATGTGCTTCTTTTTCATCCAAGTATCTCCATTTAATCATTCACCGATTTTTGCTATTGTAAACAGTATTGCTATGAACACTCTTGTGGATACTTCCTGTTGTACATATGTGAATTTCTCATGTTGTACATATGCGAATTTCTCATATAGCTAGGAGTAGAATTGTTGGCTCAAAAAAGATGATAAACTTTAGGCGTTCATCCTGAATTGTGTTCTACCATGGTTCAGTTCAGTTCAGTTCAGTTGCTCATTCATGTCCGACTCCTCACAACCCCATGGACCACATGGTTATATCAACTTAAATTCCTACTGGCAATGTTTAAAAAAGAGATCCTCTGGAATCATATCCACTCCAACTTTCTGTATTGTCAGATTTTTTTCATTTTTGCCAACTGGATGAGCTAAATGCTAAATGCTTCTCATTGTAGTGCTAATTGGCATTTTCTCGTCACTAATGATGCTGACCATTTCCTCATGTATTTGTGAGTGATATGTGTTTCCTCTTCCGTGAAATGTCTCTTCATATCTTTGGGTAATTTTCTATTGGGTTACACGTGATTTTCTTATTATTTTGTACAAGTGCTTTATATATTCCTGATACAAACTCATTGTCATCAGCAGGTATTGCAAGGATCATCTCTCAGTTTCTAGACTGACTTTCTCCTTTCTTTTAAAAATCTTTTAGAGAACTAAAATTCTTAATTAAATTTTTTCCATATTGTTTTAATTTCTCTTTCTAATACTTTTTTTAACGCAGTTTTTGATTCACAGTGAAATTGAGGGGAGGTACAGAGATTTCCCACATACTCCCCTCACACATGCATGGCCTCCACCATTATTAGCATCCCCACCCATGCCCGAGGCCAGGGCCGGTGGCCAGGAGGAGCAACCCGAGGAGCGGTGGCTGAGCAGGCACAGGAGGGCCTAGAGGAGCTATCCCATGTTGAAGGTCAGGAACGGCGGCGGTAAGGAGATACCCCTCGTCCAAGGTAAGGAGCAGCAGCTGTGCTTTGCTGGAGCAGCTGTAAAGAGGTACCCCACACCCAAAGTAAGATGGTAGGTGTTGCAAGAGGGCATCAGAGGGCAGACACACTGAAACCATACTCACAGAAAACTAGTCAATCTAATCACACTAGGACCACAGCCTTGTCTAAATCAATGAAACCAAGCCATGCCTGCGGGGCAACCCAAGACAGGCGGGTCATGGTGGAGAGATCTGACAGAATGTGGTCCACTGGAGAGGGGAATGGCAAGCCACTTCAGTATTGTTGCCTTGAGAATCCCATGAACAGTATGAAAAGGCAATATGATAGGATACCAAAAGAGGAACTCCCCAGGTCATTAGGTGCCCAATATGCTACTGGAGATCAGTGGAGAAATAACTCCAGAAAGAATGAAGGGATGGAGCCAAAGCAAACACAATACCCAGCTGTGGATGTGACTGGTGATAGAAGCAAGATCTGATGCTGTAAAGAGCAATACTGCATAGGAACCTGGAATGTCAGGTCCATGAATCAAGGCAAATTGAAAGTGGTCAAACAAGAGATGGCAAGGGTGAAGGTCGACATTCTAGGACTCAGCGAACTAAAATGGACTGGAATGGGTGAATTTAACTCAGATGACCATTATATCTACTACTGTGGGCAGGAATCCCTCAGAAGAAATGGAGTAGCCATCATGGTCAACAAAAGAGTCCAAAATGCAGTACTTGGATGCAATCTCCAAAACGACAGAATGATCTCTGTTCGTCTCCAAGACAAACCATTCAGTATCACAGTTATCCAAGTCTATGCCCCAACCAGTAACGCTGAAGAACCTGAAGTTGAACGGTTCTATGAAGACCTACAAGACCTTTTAGAACTAACACCCAGAAAAGATGTCCTTTTCATTATATGGGACTGGAATGCAAAAGTAGGAAGTCAAGAAACACCTGGAGTAACAGGCAAATTTGGCCTTGGAATGCGGAATGAAGCAGGGCAAAGACTAATAGAGTTTTGCCAAGAAAATACGCTGGTCATAGCAAACACTCTCTTCCAACAACACAAGAGAAGACTCTACACATGGACATCACCAGATGGTTAACACTGAAATCTGATTGATTATATTCTTTGCAGCCAAAGATGGAGAAGCTCTATACAGTCAGCAAAAACAAGACCAGGAGCTGACTGTGGCTCAGATCATGAACTCCTTATTACCAAATTCAGATTCAAATTGAAGAAAGTAGGGAAAACCGCTAGACCACTCAGGTATGACCTAAATCAAATCCCTTATGATTAAACAGTGGAAGTGAGAAATAGATTTAAGGGCTTAGATCTGATAGATAGACTGCCTGATTAACTATGAAATGAGGTTCATGACATTGTACAGGAGACAGGGATCAAGACCATCCCCATGGAAAAGAAATGTAAAAAAGCAAAATGGCTGTCTGGGGAGGCCTTACAAATAGCTGTGAAAAGAAGAGAAGTGAAAAACAAAGGAGAAAAGGAAAGATATAAGCATCTGAATGCAGAGTTCCAAAGAATAACAAGAAGAGATAAGAAAGCCTTCTTCAGCGATCAATGCAAAGAAATAGAGGGAAAGAACAGAATGGGAAAGACTAGAGACCTCTTCAAGAAAATTAGAGATACCAAGGGAACATTTCATGCAAAGATGGGCTTGATAAAGGACAGAAATGGTATGGACCTAACAGAAGCAGAAGATATTAAGAAGAGGTGGCAAGAATACTCGGCAGAACTGTACAAAAAAGATCTTCACGACCTAGATAATCATGATGATGTGATCACTCATCTAGAGCCAGATATCTTGGAATGTGAAGTCAAGTGGGCCTTAGAAAGCATCACTACGAACAAAGCTAGTGGAGGTGATGGAATTCCAGTTGAGCTGTTTCAAATCCCGAAAGATGATGCTGTGAAAGTGCTACACTCAATATGCCAGCAAATTTGGAAAACTCAGCAGTGGCCACAGGACTGGAAGAGGTCAGTTTTCATTCCAATCCCAAAAAAAGGCAATGCCAAAGAATGCTCAAGCTACTGCACAATTGCACTCATCTCACATGCTAGTAAAGTAATGCCCCAAATTCTCCAAGCCAAGCTTCAGCAATACATGAACCGTGAACTCCCTGATGTTCAAGCTGGTTTTAGAAAAGGCAGAGGAACCAGAGATCAAATTGCCAACATCCACTGGATCATGGAAAAAGCAAGAGAGTTCCAGAAAAACATCTATTTCTGCTTTATTGACTATGCCAAAACCTTTGACTGTGTGGATCACAATAAACTGTGGAAAATTCTGAGAGAGATGGGAATACCAGACCACCTGACCTGCCTCTTGAGAAATCTGTATGCAGGTCAGGAAGCAACAGTTAGAACTGGACATGGAACAACAGTCTGGTTCCAAATAGGAAAAGGAGTATGTCAAGGCTGTATATTGTCACTCTGCTTATTTAACTTCTATGCAGAGTACATCATGAGAAATGCTGGGCTGGGGGAAGCACAAGCTGGAATCAAGATTGCCAGGAGAAATATCAATCACCTCAGATATGCAGATGACACCACCCTTATGGCAGAAAGTGAAGAGAAACTCAAAAGCCTCTTGATGAAAGTGAAAGAGGAGAGTGAAAAAGCTGGCTTAAAGCTCAACATTCAGAAAACGAAGATCATGGCATCCGGTCCCATCGCTTCATGGGAAATAGATGGGGAAACAGTGGAAACACTGTCAGACTTTATTTGGGGGGGCTCAAAAGTCACTGCAGATGGTGATTGCAGCCATGAAATTAAAAGACGCTTACTCCTTGGAAGGAAAGTTATGACCAACCTAGATAGTATATTCAAAAGCAGAGACATTACTTTGCCAACTAAGGTCCATCTAGTCAAGGCTATGGTTTTTCCAGTGGTCATGTATGGATGTGAGAGTTGGACTGTGAAGAAAGCTGAGCGCTGAAGAATTGATGCTTTTGAACTGTGGTGTTGGAGAAGACTCTTGAGAGTCCCTTGGACTGCAAGGAGATCCAACGAGTCCATTCTGAAGGAGATCAGCCCTGGGATTTCTTTGGAAGGAATGATGCTAAAGCTGAAGCTCCAGTACTTTGGCCACCTGATGCGAAGAGTTGAGTCATTGGAAAAGACTCTGATGCTGGGAGGGATTGGGGGCAGGAGGAGAAAGGGATGACCGAGGATGAGATGGCTGGATGGCATCATGGACTTGATGGACGTGAGTCTGAGTGAACACCGGGAGATGGTGATGGACAGGGCGACCTGGCGTGCTGCGATTCATGGGGTCGCAAAGAGTCAGACACGACTGAGCGACTGAACTGAACCAGAGTGAGACATTTGTTACAATCAAAGAGCCTACATTGACATATCACAATCATCCAAAATTCACAGTGTACGTTAGTGTTTACTCTTGTTATTACATATTCTATAGGTTTTGATAAATGTATAAAGATGAGTACCTATCACTATGCTATCACACAGACCACTTTCAGTGCTCTAAAAATCCTCTGTATTTTGCCTGTTCATCACCCTTCCTAATCTAGCCTTTAGCAACCACTGATCTTTTTACTGTTTTGATAATTTTGCCTTTTCAAGAATATCATAGAATTGGAACCATACTGTCTATAGCTTTTTCGGATTAGATTTCTCTTTCTCCCTTCTTTCGTCCTTCCTCAATACGTCTTTCGCTCCGGTATCAGGGTAGTGCAGTCCTCGTAGAATAAGTTATATTCCTCCTTTTTCTTCTACATGAAAGTTGTATAAGATGGAATGATGAGGTCTTTGAAAATGTTATACTGCTCATCTATAAAACCATCTGGGACTGATGCTTCGTTTTTCTTTTTAGGCAGCACTTTCAATTTTCCAAGAATTTGCCTATTTTTTCTCCAGATCGACATATAATTGCTGATAGTATATTCTTATCTTTAAATTTCTATGTGAAGTTACTCCTCCCTTTTCATTCATAATATCTGTTTCTCCTTCCTTTTGTTTTATTCTATTGTTTTTTTTTTCCTACCTTCTTAAGTCAGACATACAGCTCATTAACTTTGAGGCTATCTTGTTTTCTTATTTAAGTTCCACAAGATCTGATATTTAGTATCTTCATAATTTTTAAGATCTAAAGGAAATCAGTCCTGAATATTCTTTGGAATGCTGAAGCTGAAACTCCAATACTTTGGCCACCTGATGTAAAGAACCAACTCATTGGAAAAGATCCTGATGCTGGGAAAGATAGAAGATGGGAGGAGAAGGGGAAAACAGAGGATAAGATGGTTAGATGGCATCACAGATACGATGGACATGAGTAGGCTCCGGGAGTTGGTGATGGACAACCCGATAATGGACAGCCTGGCATGCTGCAGTCCAGTGGGTCGCAGAGTCAGACACGACTGAGCGACTGAACTGAACCGAACTTAAGATCTAAATGTTTTTACACTTCTATTATGACTTTTTCTTGATCTATGAATTAATTAGCAGTGTATTTTTTAAGTTTTCAAATATGTAAGTTTTCTTATTTATCTTTTGGTTACTCCAGAATTGCATATCCTGTGGTTAGAGATCATGTTCTGAGTTTTATATGTTATCTGAAACTGTAAGTATTTCTGGTGTGCTTGAGAAAAATGTGTACTTTCCAATTTTTTATTCAGAACATCATAAATGCCCATTAGATAAAGTTGATCTTTTGTATTATTCATATTTTTATATCTTTGTTGATATAATTGAGAAAATTGAGATCTCCCAGTATGGTGGTAGATTTACGACCTCTCTATTTATTTTGCTTTCTATAGCTATTTGAGATTATTTTGTTAGATGCATCATTAAAATTGCTCTATCTCTTTAGCAAAAAAGAACACTTTATCATTACATTACGTAGTGCTCTATCCATCCCTAATCATGCCCTTTGCCTTAAAGTCAATTTTATTCCTTTGGATATGAATATATATATATTATAGATAGATAGATATAGATATTTGAATACCAATATAGCTATAACTATTGTATTTAGGTTAATATTTGCTGATATATCATTTTTTCTCCCTTTTATTATTGGGCTTGCATTTAGCTTTTAAAGTATGTGTTGTAAATAACATAACATCTGAATTTTTAAATTCCACCTATCAACATTTGCTTTTTACTTGTGAGTTAAGTCCACTCACATTTATTTTTATATATTTGGATTAGTTTCTACCATCTTAATTTTTCAGTTGTCTGACAATATTTCTTTTCAATCCTTTGCTCTCTAATTTGACAAGCATTTTAGCACATTTTTCTATTCCTTTAGTTTTCCCTCCAGCCTAACCCCAATCATAATGATATATCTAGACTTGTGCTTCCTAAAGCCTCAGAGCATCTAGAATTCTTGTTAAAAGGCAGGTTATGGTTCTGCATGTTTTGAGATGGGATGTGAGTTTTTCTAACAAGCTCCCTGGTGATGCTGACGCTGGTTCAAAACACGACACTTTGAAAAGCAAGAATCTATACTTGTGCTGTTCAATATTGTAGCCAAACCTGGGTTTGTATTTCCTCTTTATATACTTCATCCAAACCAGCTTTCAGTGTGGATTTTTTTGTGACAAACCTTCTGAAGCTTTCTGGGACTAAGAATATTTTTATCATGCCCTCATATGTAAATGTCTTAGCTAAATATAAAATTCTAGAGTCTAAGTTCTTTCCTTCTAATATTTTTTAAATGATAATCTTCTGATTTCCTGTACCCAGTGCTTAATTGAAAAATCTCTCAAGATCAATCTAACTCTTGTTTTTTGTGTGTGTGAACTATTCTTTCTCTCTGGAAAATTTTAGAATTTTCTGTTCAACTTTGCTATTCTTAAAATCACATTCACGCCATGGATTGTCTAGCCCATGGGATCGCAAAGAGTCGGACAAGACTGAGTGACTCCCACTTTCTCTTTTACTTTCATTCCATCTTGCCTATCTATTCTCTGCAGTTTCTTTCAATCTAAAGACTTTCTTCTCCACCACCTTCTCTTCTTCTCCCCTTCCCCTTCCTCTTTCTCTTCCTTCTTCTTATCCACCTCTTCTTTTCCCTCTACTTTGGAAATTTTATCATTATTATTTCTTCAAATATGTCTTCCTCTCCATGTTTTCTTTCTTTCTGGTACTTTTATTATCTGAATTGTTAGCACTTCAACTTTATTTTTCCATATGTCTTGGCTTTTCATTTCATATTTTTTGTTTGTCATTTCCCTCTTCCTTAAGGGAGGATTATCTCAGTTTAGCCTTCTACATCATTAATGTATCCCCTCCACATAGATCTTGTCTGCTATTTATCTAAGCTGTTCTATCATTTATTTCAACTGCCACATTTTTCATACTAGTATTTCTGCTTGGTCTTTATCGTCCTATTCTTATCCTAAGATGTTAGATATTGTAAATATCTTCCCTTATCACTTTAGTTTATTCTTATATTCTTATATATTTAGTTTAGTATATTTAATTTATTCTTATTCTTATCCTAAGATGTTATATATTACTAATATCTTCCCTTATCACTTTTAGTCTAGTTCTAAATTATTTGTCTGTCTATTCTAATTCTTCTCCTTCTGAAGGAACCCGTACTCCAGTTATATGTTATTTTTTGTTTGGAATGGCTGTGATTCTAAACTGTAATATTTGGACCTCAGCTTATGTTCTGCTAAGGATGTTGTGGTCTCTGAGTCAGTACAAAGCCAGATCCCTATCTATGTGAGTCCCAGTGAGCTGAGAGGATAAAAGAGATCTGGGTGAAGAAGAAATACACTACGGAGAAATCCATCTGCATCACTACCCACACCACAAAACAGCTCTTTGGGGCTGGGCTTCATCCACCTGTTGCACCCTAGAAACAGCTCCCCATTTCCCACCCACCCAATAGAAACCATCTGTCTTGCCCTTTTGGAGAAGGTGAGGTTGGAAGCAAAAGTCCAAAGTTAATCTCTACCTATTTTTCTTAGTTCCTCAAACTTACACTGCATGCCTGGAATGAACTCTAATTTAGTGGTGTTATTCTTCTTACACAGGAATGTACTTAATTTGCTAATGTTTTATTCAAGCACATATAATTCAGTAGCTTTCTGCTTTGTGCAGTTTTACAGGTAGTGTATTAAGGTTAAATAAATTTTATTTAAAAAATGGAAATCTTTTCCTTCTTTATTTATTCACTAGAGCAATTTAAGTTGCATAGAAATTCTCTCAGGTATGAAATAAATCACAAACAAGCAGATTTACTTTCTGTTCCTATGACGCGGTTTAGAAAAGGAGCAAAGTTCTTCACAAACTTCTTGATTTATTCCATGTTGATTGCTCTGTTCAAACTTTCTTTTTCTTCTTGACTCTATTTTAGTTATATTTTCCTTAAAGCTCAACCAATTCATCTAGATTTTCAAATTTCTTGGCCCTTTAGTCTTTCTTTTTAAACATTAGCTTTAAGTACAATTTACACTTTAAAACTCACCCATTTTAAGTGTCCTGTTTAATAGATGTTAACAAATAAATGCATTCTTGTAACCGCCACAAAAAATATAGAGCATTTCCATTAGGCAAAAAAGTTCCCTGTGGCCCCTTTACAATCAATATCCTCTTCCAACCTGTGCCCCATGCAACCACTGATTTGATTTCTATCACTGTAACTGTGCTTTTCCTAGAATTTTGCAGGGATGGAATCAGATAAAATTTGTGCTTTATATTTGATTTCATTTTCTCAACATGTTTTTGAGATTCACAGATATAAATATCAGGAGTTTGGTCCTTTTTAAAAAGTGAATAGTATTCTATCATATGGATATACCAAAACACACTCATCGGTTCCTAAAAATTTGGATTATGTCCAATTTGAGATGAAGGCTGGGAAAAAAAGAAAAAGCCCTCTAAAAGATATTCAGATACTAATCCCTAGAACCTGTAAAAGTTCCAAAAACATCTTTGCAGATGTGATTAAATTAAGGATCTTGTGGTGGGAAGATTATCCTAGATTATTAGGGTGGGCCTTAAATGCAATCCCATTTATTATCTTTATAAGAATGAGTCAGAGAAAGATTTGACACACACAGCAGAGAAGGAGATGTGCAGACTAAACAGGGAGAAGATGCTGGAGTGATGCAGCCACGAGTCAAGGAATTCCAACCTCTAGAAGCTGGAAGAAGCAAGAAATGGGTTTCCCCCTCGATGCTGGGAGGGACTGGGGGCAGGAGGAGAAGGGGACGACAGAGGATGAGATGGCTGGGTGGCATCACTGACTCACTCGATGGACGTGAGTCTGAGTGAACTCCGGGAGATGGTGATGGACAGGGAGGCCTGGCGTGCTGCGATTCATGGGGTCGCAAAGAGTCGGACACAACTGAGCGACTGAACTGACTGACTGACTTAAGCCTCCAAAATTATTATGGCTGTGTTTATACTTTGATTTTATTCCAGCGAGCTGTTTGGACATCTGTCTTCTAGAACTGCGGGGGGATAAATGTATGTTGTCTCAAGGCATCATGTTTGCTGCAATTTGTTGGAGTGTTACCTAGTCCAGACTCTGCTTGCTGTACAACAAGCCAACGAATTGGGAGATGAGGCGATGAGGCAAGAAGTAGACTTTATTTGGAAAGCCTGTAGACTGAAAAGATGGTAGATTAGTGTCACCAAAAAACCATCTTATTAGGATCTAGATGCCAGGGTTTTTTTAATAAAGCAGAAAGGGAGAGGTGTTGATGAATTAAAGTAAAAAAAGGCCATTTATCTTGCAAAACAGGAAGGGATGTATGTTAATTTCTTCTTTTCTACATCCTTTCACAGATGGAAAGGGTCAGATTGTCCCTCTATAAACTGAACAAAGCCACTTTAGTTTACCCCCTCAGGCAGAGGGGCTTCCCAGGGGGCACTAGGGATAAAGGACCTACCAGCCAGCGCAAGAGGCATAAGATCCAAGGGTTCAATTCCTGCATCAGGAAGATCAACCCACTCCTGTTATTCTTGCCTGGAGAATCCCATGGGCAGAGAGCCTGGATAGAATCACAAAGAGCTGGACAGGACTAAAGTGACTGAGCATGCACAGAGGGGCAGGGTTCCCTGAGGCAAGCCATTATGTACGATTACAAGAAGGAAGGACTTCCCCGGTGGCTCAGAAGATAAAGAATCTGCCTGCTGTGTGGGAGACCCAGGTTCTATCCCTGGGTCAGGAAGATCCCCTGGAGAAGGAAATGGCAACCCATTCCAGTATTCTTGCCTGGAGAATCCCATGGACCAAGGAGCCTGGTAGGTTATAGTCCATGGGGTCACTAAGATTCGGACACAACTAAGTGACTAACACTTTCATAAGAAAAAAGCAACAAAATGCAAGGGTTAAAGTAAAAGAAACAGATCCAACATGGAGTCAAAATTGGCTCTTCCTAGTTAGTAGGGCCCCCTGATGTGAAGAGCTGGCTCATTGGAAAAGACCCTGATGCTGGGAAAGATTGAAGGCAGGAGAAGGGGATGACAGAGGATGAGATGGTTGGATGGCATCACTGACTCGAGGAACATGAGTTTGAGCACGCTCTGGGAGTTGGTGATGGACAGGGAGGCCTGAAGGCTGCAGTCCCTGGGGCTGCAAAGAGTCAGACACGACTGAGCAACTGGACTGAACTGTTACTAGGGCAGCTCAAGAGACCAGTTCAGAGGCTATTACAAATTGAGCTGCTATGCAAAGCTCTGTGTACAAGTCTCTATATGGTCACACTTTTCATTTTTCTTGGAAAATAGTAGGAATGGGATTGCTGGGATATATTTTAAATTTATAAGAAGTTGACTATTTCCCAAAGTAGCTATCCCATTTCACATTGCCATCAGCTATGTATGAGAATTCTTATTGCTTCATGTCCTTGCCAACACTTGGTATGATCAGTCTTTTTAACTGTAGTATGTGCATAGCAATATCTCATTGTGGTTTTAATATATATTATCCCTGATGACCCACAGTATTGAGCATCTTTTCATGTACTTTTTTGAAATTCATCTCTTCATTTTGAAGTCTTTATTCAAATCTTCTACTAATTTTATTCAGTTTTTTATTCTACCTTCTTATTATAAATGAATAAGAATTATTTATTTAACAGATATATTTGCAAGTATTTTCTCCCAATCTGTGACATGATTTTTCAGTTTCTCAACAGTGTCTTTCAAATAGCAAGACTATATTGATGAAGTTCCATTTAATTTTTTATTTACACTTTGTGCTTTTTGTGTCCTAAGCAATCTGCCTAACTTAGTAGCACAGGGTTTCCTTGTTTTCTTTCAGAAGCTTATAGTTCCAGATCTTACATTTAGGTCTATGATCTATTTCATGTTCATTCTTTTACGATGTGAGGTAAGGATCAAAGTTCACTTTTTTAACACATGGATATCCAATTGTTTCAGTTCCACGTGTTGAAGAAAGAATCCCCGTTGAATTACCATGGCATCTGTGTAGTTAATGACCATATATGTTCCATTGATCTGGTAGTGGTGCACAGCTTGGCTGCTCCACACCATGTGAGATCTTCCCAGATCAGGGATCAAACCATGTCTCCTGCATTGGCAAGCAGACTCTTCACCATGGAGGCACCAGGTAAGCCCCTGTTCCTCAGAATTACAGTTGATGCCAGCTTACTAGAGCAATGAGAGATAGACACACATGTTCCTGTCTGTCTGGTGGATTCAAGTTTGCTCTTATTCTTTCCTACTTTACCATCAATCTCCCTTCCTGATTTAACCTAATCTGAGCATTTTCATTGGAATAACTAGAGACTTCTTCCAGTAGTCATGGACAGATGTGAGAGTTGGACCATCAAGGCTGAGCATAAAAGAATTGATGCTTTTGAACTGTGGTGCTGGAGAAGACTCTTGAGAGTCCCTTGAACAGCAAGGAGATCAAACCAATCAATCCTAAAGGAAATCAACCCTGAATATTCATTGGAAGGACTGACGCTGAAGCTCCAAACTTTTGGCCACCTGACACGGAGAGCCGAGTCATTGGGAAAGGCCCTGATGTTGGGAAAGATTGAAGGCAGGAGGGGAAGGGGATGACAGAGGATGAGATGGTTGGATGGCATCATTGATTCAATGGACATGACTTTGAGCAAACTCTTGGAGACAGTGAAGAACAGAGCATCCCGTTGTCCATGAGGTGGCAAAGAGTCGAACATGACTTAGTGAATGAACAACAACAAACCAGAGTCGTTTGGGTGTCAGTTATGACTGCAGATTTCTTTGCACTTTGGTTAGCTCTCTAAAGAATTTTTCTCATTTGATTAAATTTCCAACTATGTTACTAGTAGTCATACATATATTAACTCTAAGTCTTATAATTGTATTGCTTGCCACCATTTCTTTTATAGTGCATCTTCCATATGGGAGTTTTGACTTGGATTCATTTCTTAGTTATATTTCCTGAAACAACTTTTCAGATAGTTTTGGAGAAGAAAATGGTGACCCACTCCAGTATGCTTGCCTGGAGAATACCATGGACAGAGGGGCCTGGCAGGCTACAGTCCATGAGGTCACGAGAGTAGGACATGACTTGGTGACTCAACAACAACAACAATAGATAGTTTACTTTCTAAATCCCAGTGCATCTAAGAATGTCTCTGTGTTGTCTTCCACGTGAACAGTAATTAGGTTGGGTAAGTGAAAAGTTGTTTCTGTTGGTCCAGCACCCATCTCTTCCTTTAAGGAAACACCTCTTCCTCCTTCTGCATTCATGTGGGCTGAGTGAATGAGACTCTATCCCCAGATCCTATGGGTGAACAGATATATGACAATAAAAGCATGGCAATTCTTCGGCCACCTGATAGGTAATGTAATAGGCATTGACTGATGCTAGGACAATGAGATTGATTTTGCTGGAACTATTAGGTTGTGCAAATGTAATTGCAGTTTCAGTGTAATTGACAGTTTTAAATCATTATAACTAGGCTCAAACACATCTTTATTAATCAAGTTAGGAACAATTACAATTAACACATTTTTGCCAATGAGAAATAAGTTTTTTTATCCCTGTAGCATAAAAATCCACACTTCGGGATTTGACGAACTCTTGGAAAGCATTTTCTGCCTCCTGCTGGTTGTGGAAGTGCTTTCCCTGCAAAGTGGTCAAGATTCTTGAAGAAGTTGTAATCAGTTGGTGTGAGGTCAGGTGAATGTGGCAGATGAGGCAAAAACTTCATAGCCCAATTTGTTCAACTTTTGAAGCATTGGTTGTACAACATGTGTTTGGTTGTTGTTGTGGAGGAGAATTGAGCCAATACTGTTGACCAATGCCAGCTGCAGGCATTGCAGTTTCTGGTGCATCTCAGCAATTTGCTGAGCATACTTCTCAGATATAATGGTTTTGCCAAGATTTAGAAAGCTGTAGCGGGTCAGACCAGCAGCAGACCACCAGTGATCATGACCTTTTTCTTTCTGGTGCCGAGTTTGGCTTTGGGAAGTGCTTTGGAGCTTCTTCTTGGTCCAGCAACTGAGTTGGTCATCATCAACAGGTATTGTAAACAATCCATTTTTCATCAAATGTCACAACCGGATGGAGAAATGGTTTGTTGTTGCATAGAATTAAGAGATGACACTTCGAAATGATTTTTTTATTTGTAGTTAGCTCACGAGGCACCCACTTACTGAGCTTTTTCACCTTTCCAATTTGTTTCAAAGGCCGAAGGACCATAGAATGGTCGACACTGAGTTCTTCGGCAACTTCTCATGTGGCTGTAAGAGGACTGATCTGCTTCTATGACAGCTTTCAATTGTCACTGTCTTCTGACAGCTGGCCACTACACTGTTCATCTTCAAGGTTGTTGTCTCCTTTGCAAAACCTCTTGAATCACCACTGAACTGTACATTCGTTAGAAGTTCCTGGGCCAAATGTATCATTAATGTTGTGAACTTTCTCTGCCACTTTACGACCCATTTTGAACTTAAATAAGAAAATTGCTTAAATTTGTTTGAATCCAACCATCTCATCCTCTGTCGTCCCCTTCTCCTCCTGTCTTCAATCTTTCCCAGCATCAGGGTCTTTTCCAATGAGTCAGCTCTTCGCATCAGGTGGCCAAAGTGTTGGAGTTTCAGCTTCAACATCAGTCCTTCCAATGAACATCCAGGACTGATCTCCTTTAGGATGGACTGGTTGGATCTCCTTGAAGTCCAAGGGACTCTTAAGAGTCTTCTCCAACACCACAGTTCAAAATACAATATACACATCAAGTAATAAGTCATTAGCAAAAGCAAAATAAAGTGAGAAATGAGCATTAAAATGATATATAACATAACCACATTTATTCAGAATGTGTTCCAATATCAAATGGCAAGTGTCAACAGTGCAGAAACCGCAATTACTTTTGCATCAAGCTAATATTATAAAAGCAAAGTCTCAGAGCTGCTAATAGCCTTTTGGGCCACCATGCAAATAGGCTGCCTGAGAAAGAAGCCATTCCAAAGTAACTGCAGAGCTGAACAATGACAGAAGATGCAATCAGGAGCACATGGATCCTGCCAAAAAGAAAATGTATTGATTACCAAGTAAAGACAGAGAAAAAAAAAAGAGGTAAAGAGAGATTCAACTACTGTTGGAAACTAATTTCAGACTCCATCTCCCTGGAAATATAAATATAGATTATTTCTTTTTTAAGTTAGGGTTTAAGGGATTAAATTTGTTTCAGATTGTGTTATTTTTTTCAATGAATCCCTTGCTGGGAGCTGCTGAATTTGTTTATGTATCTGGTGATTTTTGTTTGCTTATAAAGAAGATGTACATATTTGTTCAGGACTAGGACTTATAATAAGCAATAATGTAGGTATTTTATCCTATTCAAATTGTTTCATCCTGGTCAAAAAGATTATTTTATTTGCTTTTTTTCTGCTAGATTTTTGTTAAGAGTGGCTTCCAGTTGCCCAAGAGGATAGAGTAGGTGAGAGCCCTGTTCATTCATTTCTCCACAGACCTTGAGCTTACTGAGATGTCAAGTACTAGAGCACCCTTGGAAGTCAGTACTCTAGTTGGCGGAGCTGCCATCAGCCTGGTTCCCTGAAAGATTGGATGGGGTGTGCATAGACCTCCACAAAACACCATTACACAAGAGAAATAAATTGTTTTCAGTTCTATAAATTTGGATTTCTTTTTTTCCAGAAGTTTACCCTTTTACCTTAACTAATACAATGAGATTTTTGGTTAGTCAAAATCAATTCTTCCCCATTCCCTATCTTCCTACTATTTCCATGGCATGGAGAGAATACAGAAATAGTAGCTCAATTGTGCAGAAAACTGTGAGAGAAATTTTGAGTTTTCATGGGTAGCTTGAGAAAGGGATAATGAGGCCACCTGAAATACAGAGAGAAATAGAAGAAAGAAGACAGCAGTTAGGGAGCCAAAGGAGAAAAAACAGTTAGAAATAAATCCTCAGTTGTGGGAAGAACTGAGTATTAAAATATCTAATGCTCAATGTTGAGCTGTATACCCTGTGATGTAGCTCTCCTTCCATTATTACCCTCTTGAACCTTTAGCAAAACATGTTGCACAAAACTGTCTTATGAGAGATGATCATCAGAGGAATGACCGAAGGGTGGGTCAAGAAACAGCCCCAGATTTAGAACCAGATCTGGGTTCAAGTTCTTTCACTGTTCTTGTGGTCTTTACACAACTCACATCCTTTGTGAGCTTAAGTTTCTTCATTATGCCTGCATGCGAAGTTGCTTAGTCATGTCCACCTCTCTGCTACCCCATGGCCTGTAGCCCATCAGGCTCCTTTGTCCATGGGATTCTCCAGGCAAGAATACTGGCATGAGTTACCATGCCCTCCTCCAGGGGATCTTCCCAACCCAGGGATAAAACTTACATCTCTTACATTTTCTACATTGGCAGGCAGGTTCTTTACCACTAGTACCATATAAAATGACTAAATAATGCGCCCTGGAACTTCCAGTTAAACATGGCAGACTTAGCCACTCTCTCTGGAAGTCTCATCTAAAAGATAATGCTGTGAAAGTGCTGCACTCAATATGCCAGCAAATTTGGAAAACTCAGCACTGGCCACAGGACTGGAAAAGGTCAGTTTTCATTCCAATCCCAAAGAAAGGCAATGCCAAAGAAGCTCCAACTGCCACACAATTCCACTCATCTCACATACTAGTAAAGTAATGCTCAAAATTCTCCAAGCCAGGCTTCAACAGTACAGGAACCATGAACTTCCAGATGTTCAAGCTGGAAAAGACAGAGGAATCAGAGATCAAATTGCCAACATCTGCTGGATCATTGAAAAAGCTAGAGAGTTCCAGAAAAACATCTATTTCTGCTTTATTGACTATGCCAAAGCCTTTGACTGTGTGGATCACAATAAACTGGAAAATTCTGTAAGAGATGGGAATACCAGACCACCTGACCTGCCTCTTGAGAAATCTGTATGCAGGTCAGGAAGCAACAGTTAGAACTGGACATGGAACAATAGACTGGTTCCAAATAGGGAAAGGAATACTTCAAAGCTGTATATTGTCACCCTGCTTATTTAATTTCTATGCAGAGTACATCATGAGAAACTCTGGGCTGGATGAGCACAGGCTGGAATCAAGAGTACCAAGAGAAATGCCAATTATGTCAGTTATGCAGATGACACCACACTCATGGCAGAAAGCAAAGAAGAACTAAAGAGCCTCTTGATGAAAGTGAAAGAAAGAGTGAAAAAGCTGGCTTAAAGCTCAACATTCAGAAAACGAAGATCATGGCATCTGGTCCCATCACTTCTGACAGACTTTATTTTTTGGGCTTCAAAATCACTGCAGATGGTGACTGCAGCCATGAAATTAAAAGATGCTTACTTCTTTGGAGAAAAGTTATGACCAATCTAGATAGCATATTCAAAAGCAGAGACATTACTTTGGCAACAAAGTTTCATCTAGTCAAAGCTATGATTTTTCCAGTAGTAATGTATGGATGTGAGAGTCGGACTATAAAGAAAGCTGAGTGCAGAAGGGTTGATGCTTTTGAACTATGGTGTTGGAGAAGACTCTTGAGAGTCCCTTGAACAGCAGGAAATCCATCCAGTCCATCCTAAAGGAGATCAGTCCTGAATATTCATTGGAAGGACTGATGCTGTTGCTGAAACTCCAATACTATGGCTGCCTGATGCGAAGAGCTGACTCAGTGGAAAAGACCCTGATGCTGAGAAAAATTGAAGGCAGGAGGAGAAGGGGACAACAGAGGATGAGACGGTTGATGGCATCACCGACTCAATGGACATGAGTTTGAGTAGGCTCTGGGAGTTGGTGATGGACAGGGAAGCCTGGCGTGCTGCAGTCCATGGGGTCGCAAAGAGTCGGACACAACTGAGCAACTGAAGTGAACTGAACTGAACTGGAAGTCTCACTAAAACAAAAGTGAATTATGTTTTAGGTATAAACCCACAAAGACAAATAGAATAGAAGAGTAAACAGTCACAAAACATTGAAAGGTGAAAGTGGATAACCAAATGGTAACTGACAATAGGTTCTGTAAAGCTGAAGCTCAAACAAATTGTTGACAGAGACCAATGATGGGCTAATCAGGCTGTTGTTGTATAGCAATGTTGTTCCAGCACCTGTGCACTGATGTTTCATTCTGTAGAGCTCCCTGCTTCTGAAGCAGGTGAAATTCGCAAGCTTCTATCTGACTTGAGTCAGCTAACTTCAAATCTGCAGGAGCCAAGAGCCTGTGAATGAGAACTGCCATCGTCAAAACAGCCCTCACCCTGCCCACTTTGACCAGGTGGTTGTTGTCTCATCTGCCTGGGGGCCCAAATACCTGCTCCCTAACAAGGCCGCTGAGCTAGGATTTCATGGTCCCATGAGTGTTCCTGGTGTTTGGAGGACAGCTTATGGATAATACGTGTCATTGACATGATGCTTAACCTATACAGCTTATCTTCCAGCTCCTGAGAGCCTCTCCTGCTGTCTTTGTTAAACATCTGCTGGGCATAGCCTCTGCCTGCAGCACCTGGCCAGCACCTCCCCTTCCTCCCTCCCTGAAAGAGTGCACATCCCAGCTAGGAAAACCAAGGACCTAGGAAAGAGTCACAGAGCAATGCCTCATCTGCAAGGGCAAAGTGAGAGGCTTCAGAGCAAGTCCTGAAAGATGTGCTGGTCAATGAAAGGTGACTTGAAAGTCTCTGCTAGTCCCTGCATTGAAAGTGGAATCTAATCCCTCCTCTTGACTGTGGGCTGGCTCAGCTGAGGCTGTCACCCTTGAGACCACCAGGCTGGAGAGATCAGCTGTAAGTGCTCCAGGTGACAACCCCAGCTGATCTTAGCCTGGCAGCTTCCATCCAAGTCTCTCTGAACACTCACTCTGGGACAAGTCAGCTGGGAGTACCAGATGTCTGAATGAAGCATTTTTGACCCTCCAGACCGACCATCTCATCAGCTAAGGATTGTTAAGAGATTTTAATCAACATCATGGGAAACATTGAAAGGATCGTCCAACTGAGCCCCATCCAAAATTTCCCGACCCACACAATTATGATGTATAACAAAACAGCGGTTGCTTTTGTTGTTTGTTACACAGCAGTAGATAGCTGAGGCAGACCACTCAGGAACAGGACAAGAGCAAAAGATATTCGTGGACTGGAGTGAATGGAGACGTTTGTATTGACATTGGCGGGCACAGGGGATTTGCAGAGGAAGAGACAGAGTGAAATATTTCTGATCTTAAGGGGAGGAAAGCAGGCTAAGGGAAAGGGCACTGAACTGGGAGAAAATGAGCCCTGAAGTTGATGGAAAAGGTTGAGGGGGCACAACTGGTGGAGGAGTCCAGAATGCACGTGGGCCAAAAGAGCCTCCCTGAACCAGGGGTAAAGGGGCAGAGAGCTCAGGGGAAGAAAGCAGAAGGAAGGCAGAGAGGAGCGCCAGCTTCCTGAGCCCTTGTGGGGTTCTAGGCATCCAGTCTGCTGTGTCCCCTGCCTGAGTCAGCAAGGGAAGAGAAGGACCACCCTCATTTGCCAGGGAAACCCTCCCAGAGCAAAGAGCCACACATAGCGGGGTGCCCAGCTCTCCTCGGAGCCCTTCCACCCTTCCAAGCTCTCTGAGGAGGAAAGAAGGGCATGCAAGGTTCTCGATTCCAGGAGAACCAACACAGGGTGAACAAGAAACTGCCCAGGGCCACACACCCCGTCCATGGGTGGAGCTGGATGCAAGGCCTCTTGGATACCCAGCCCTATTCTTTCTACCAGGTTACACCTAAGTAATCACCTCGAAGAAGGTGAGGGGTAGAAAGGAGAGGTGAGTTGAGATGAGGAGGTTCACATCCCAGCTCAAAGATGGTTTCCAGGAAGGACCATGATTATTCACAATTCAGGGAGGGAGCTTACTGTGCTGGCATGCATGTGCAAGCACTCAGACACACACGCACACGCACACACACACATACGTATCGGACTGCAAGGAGCTATGAATCACATACCACATTCTGCTCAGGGGAATGCAGGCTCTGAAAAACTTTCCAAAAACACAGGAGCACCAGACAGTCAGACTCCAAACCAGCTCTCTGCCTCCCTTCATCATGGACACTGATGCTCAGAGCCCAGGAAGGAAGCAGTGCCCAGATGGCTTCCCGGCAGTGCAGACCCACCCCCAGTATCCACCTCATGCCTGGATCACTGGTGAGCAGGGCCATTGCCGGTCCCTCTGTGGATGGGGTGAGGAAAATGAGGGGCCATGGAGCTGTTCTTCAGCTGCCCTGCAGCCAGAGCACATGAACCACAGGCACACCCATGCTCACCCACCAGTGCACGAGCCTGCTGTCGTTCTGAGATTTGTGGGGCTTTTCACTGGCCTGTGAACCCAAGTGACTCAGAGCTATGAGGTTTCCAGATCTCCCTCCCTGTAGCTCAAATGGCATTGCTGAGTAATCACAGAGAGGTTACAAGGATCAGAGCCACCAGTCTCCCTACCATCGAGCTGTTCTCTGGAGGATGGCAGAGTCCCTTTTCCCCAAGGGTCACCTTTCTTCACCATCTGCTCTCCACCCAGCCCCCAGAGCAATGCCTTGGTCCCACCTCAGCCCTGCACCCCATCCCAATCGTGGTCTCCATCTTGGCAAGCCAGTCTGCCCACCCTCCACCCCCCCGTTAGAATTCTGGGAAAGGCAAAGAGAGGAATGGAACAATGGCCTAAAATTAGAACCCACAACAGAAGTGTGGAACTCTGAGTCATGCATTGTTCTGCTTCTGCTGCTCTGAGTGCTGCCGGTAACCACGGTGGTTCTGGCCCTGATGGAGTGCTGACAAGGATCAGAGTGAGCCAGGCCTCAGGGGAGAGGAGTTGTGGGGAGGGATGGCCCATGGAGCCTGGGCTACTGGATGGCAGAAACTGGTTGGAGGACAGAAGGCCAGCACCACCTCAGGCCCAAGGCATTTGGAGACCACCTTGCACCTACCTGGCTGCAGCCTCCCTCCAGCAGTGCGCAGGGTGCAGTGGGCGTGTGCCATTACACCTGTTCACAGGAAATCACAGTTGGCTTGGAGGAGGAATCAGCCACCTTCAGGAGCCACTCCGGAATCGCTGGTAGCTGGTCCCTCCCTCCTAAGACCCCACATGTGTCACCTTCTCAGAAAACACTGATTCATGGGTGTGTTCTCCAGCTTGCATCCCAGGATGAGGACTGTGTCCTTTACCCTTTGGGTTGGGGACATCAATAAGTGGTGGCTCCCCACATGGATCCTGGCCTGGGAGACCTCTTGTCCATCTTCTCCCTTCCCTTAAAGGAAACTGGTATTTTGAGGGTCCCTGCTATTTAAGGCCCTCCTCAGTCACTGCTGACACGAATGTTCCCACCCGCAGGCAGACCCAACCCCTGGAAGCTCAGGTCTCCTGTGGGACATGATTTTCCTTGAGTTCTTGAGTTTGAGATTTTCCTTGAGTTTGTGCTGGGCTTTGAGAGCTAGAGCCAAGAGAATCAGCCCCATCGCCAGCCTTCAGTCTTCGTCAATGTCCACAGGGCTCTTCAAAGGTCTGCAAGAGCCAGAAACACCACCAGGGCAGCTGGCTTAAGAGGTGACTCCAGAGGCTCTGAGTGTATGGGCCCAGGGACCGTGCCGTCTGCCTTGGTACCATGTCTTCCAGGAGAGTCCCATGTGGGAGTCCGGGGTGGGGTACGTGAAAGAAGACTGCACTTTGAGAACAATGAGCTGAGGCCTGGACATAAGACATAATGAGTCTGGACATAAGACAGCCAGATTTGGGAGCAGTGACTGCACGGGCCCACTGCCCCTTGAGAGTATTCAGAGTGTTTGACAGTCCAGAGGAGGAGGCATGGTGGGCAGCATATGGGGGAGCAGGAATCTTAACTGAAAATTAGAAAGACTGTAAAGAGTCTTGAACACTAGCTAAGGACCCTGATTTTCTTCTCTTGAAGATGGGGAGCCACATAGGGACAGGAACGCAATCAGAGCTATATAGGGAAGGGAGCCAGCAGAGTGGAGAACTGACCTGGGAGAGACGCCTTAGTGGGGGAACGTGTCCATTAACCTCAGTCCCTCAAGGGGCAAGGACCACATCATCTCCCTTCCTAGCCAGCTGGCCCTGGAAGAGAAGCTGCTGGAAGAATTTCCCACAGCCGGAGAGTTCCCGGCACGTGGCTGGACTGTGGGAGGAGGTGCTCCAGCCACCGGCATTCAGGCCTGGAGGACAATCAGGTCTGGGCACTGAGGGGAGAGGAGTTTTCTATTTAGATAGAAAACCCAGAGGTTCAGTTCCAGTTCAGACTGGCTCACTGGTTTGTTCTCTTTTTAAGATGCCGTCTTTGTTTATAGAGAGGTTTTGGATTTGTTTCCATTTGGGATCCAGCAGATGAGTGTAGGGAATTCGAGGCTCCGCTTCACGGATCAGCTCTTCTTGGACATACGCACAGTCCTCCTCAGACAGAGCTGTCTCCTGTCTGTCTGCTCCCCAGCATGGGGGTGCCCTGAACATGCAGGGGACAGGGCTGTCCCAACAAGAGCACTAAGGGACAGAACACCACAGCATCTGGCTTGTGGATCATCTCACTTAAATCCTTACATTAACGTTGTAGATTGGGTACAATATTAACCCCATTTTACAAATGGAAACTGAAGCTGAGAGAGGTTTAAGTTGCTCTGTTGGCACCTGCACAGCTAGGATTTAAACTCAGGAACCCAAGTGATCTGGCTCCAGAGCTCATCAGGGACCAGGATTTATTCTGCACTAGGTACTACTGCCCACAGAAGAAAGTGGCTCCAAGGACCTTGTTCTCCCTTGTTAAGCGGATGTGGACTGAGAGGCTGATAGCCCCAGAACTGGGTGATATGTCGTCCCCTATCCAGCAGGGCTGACCCCGTGATGACCTCCTCCAGACAGGTGCCTGGTGGGGCTGGAGCACCAAGGGCTCCCCCAAGCCAGGACAGCTGTGGAGCCTTGGAACTCAGCCAAGTCCCAGGCTTCGGAGGCAGAAGGTGGGATTCATGACCTCCATAGCCCTGGAAGTACATCTCACCTCCCTTCAGTCTCCCCGATATCTCCTCATGAGAACTCTTTTCCGAAGTCCCAGTAAACCCCTGTGAGGTTGACCAGACAGCCATCCTCCAAGTCCATCTCCCTCCCAGAATGTGCCTTGGGGAGAAAGGAAGATCCAGTCTCAGGAGAGAAAGCCATCTTCACAGACAGATATGTATCTGCTTCAGAAATGCCAAGGGAAGAGCAAGGATCCCTGAAAGTAATGACATGAAGCAGTCAGGCCAAGTACTGGGTAGTGAGGCCACTGGGCAAGCTGAAGCTGTGCGGGAGCCCACGAGCTCCCCATCGACCTGGGAAGGTGCCTGGAGGAAGTTGCCCTTTGCCCAGGCTACATTCCCAGCACCACTGTGGGTCTGCTGGCTCCCTCAAGCCCTTGCAGCCCTCATGGACAGGGGCAGGAGGAGGAGAGGGGAGAGAGTGCACCGAGGGGGAGAAGGTGAGATGAAGCTTCATCCCGAGGAACCACCCTACCTCCAAACCTTCAATTCTGCGTAACTTCCACCTAGCATAGCTCCCTGTCTGTGTCCACAGCTTGCAGCCTAGAGCTCCATCCCTCCTCCTACAGGAGAATTTTCAAGGGCCTGCTGGACTCCCAGTGCTACCTGACAACTCCAGAGGGACACCCCACTCAACTGTTCCAAACCAAATTCCTCTTTCTCCAGAGAACCCCTCTCCTTGCCTGTCACTCCCTACAACCTCACCAGGCAGTCAGGAAGTTTCTTTACTCCTTCCCTTCCCTTACTTCCCACACCCAGTAGGGCACCAAGGCTGATCATCTACCCCTCAAATATCTCTCTCATCCATCTTTTCTTACCATGCTGGGGCCAGTGTCCTGACTCACCTGACCCTCTCTTCCCTAGACCACAGCAGTAGCCTCCACCATCAGTCAGCAAGCCTCTGCTTGTCAATTACAAAATGCCTAGCTATGAGCGGCTTAACCAAGTGAAATGTTGAATACTGGTTCTTTCATTATTAGTTGTTGCATTCTCTGTGTCCAAGTCACTTTGGTCTTTTGTATCCAGTTCCTCATCTATAAGGTATAGATAATAACCTACATGTGTTAAATATACAGATGATAATACACATATATAAATTTCCCTATGAGGTTATCAGGAATTAAAGAATCAATACATGCATATTTCTTAAGATAGCACTCAATAAATTTTAGCCTCCCTTATTCCACAAGAGGTAGCCAAGAGGCAGGCAAGAAGGACTGGCTAACTCAGCCACTCAGACATTAGGGATTGGGATCAGATGCACCTTGCTTCCCGTGGCTTTCCCCTGAGTGTGTGAGACAATGGCCACAGATTCTGACATCACATTTGCACAAGGCGAAGTCTAAAGGCAAAGAAGACATTTTTTGTCTCATTTTTCTCATTTTATCAGGGAAAAAAGTTTTTCCCTCAGAAACTCTGTCCCCAGGAGGATTCCCTGGTCCCATTGGCCAATCCAGGTCATATGTTCCTATCTAGCTGCAAAGGAGGCAGGAAAAGCCAGCGTCTGACTTTTCAGTCCTTTACCAGGGAGTGGTTTCGCCTGCAAGAGAAGGAAGACTGCCATGCTGGCTAACTGGATCGCTGCCCTTAAGCTGTGTCCTCTCTGGACCATCCTCTGTCCTGCCACCAGAGAGATCTCTTTAATCTCAGATTTGATTGTATTGTCCCTGCTCAAAAACTCTTAATAATCAACCTCAGGATAAAGACCACAGTCCTTGGCACACCATATGTAATGTCTTTCACTGTGGGATCATAACTTCTCTTCCTCCATTCCCAAAACTCCAGCCAGTTTAAACTTCTCACCATTCAACTGAGATGACCTTCCCCTGCCCCCCACCTTCTCCTAAATCTGCTTGACTAAACGAAACTCCTACTCATTTCTCCAGACACAAACGTCTCTGTAAAACTTATTTGACCTCTTTGTTCTCCTGTGAGACCAAATACCTATCATAGTGCCAGAGCAGAGGTGTTTACTCAATGTTTGATAAAGGAAGAAAGGAAGGAGAGAAGGAAGGAAGGGATGAAGAAAGGAAGGGAAGGAAGAAGGTTTAGAAGATAAGGCTCAAGAAGGAAAGAAGGAAGGACAGATTAGGAAGGAAAGATTAGGATGATGCCCTGGGCACCATCAGCCCCTTTATCCCTCCGATGGAAAGCTCCACTCACTACTAGAATAACCCATAGCCCTCATGGCATTTTGTATCAGGTGGAGGTTGAACCAGAGATCGTACTCTCATTATTATAGGATTCAAACATTTTGGTCTCCCTTTGGAGCAACTGCTTCACTCTGTGGGCTATTTTTCCCGCAGCCAGTGAGACATGCCAAGTATTTTTAAAGATCTGTACTGCTACCATGTGGGTGGGGGAAGAAGTTCCTATTTGTCCTTTGAGTGTCATCACATTGCATTTGGCTCATCTCTCCAGCCTGACACTAAGCCTCTTTGACCCTGATACCCATTCGCTGTCCCGCTCAGTCCTGGGTCACACCTTCATTCGACAAGCATGTCATCTGCATCTCATCTCTTTAGCTACTAGAATCAATAACAAGCCAGGACATTCTGCTGAAAACTCCCTCCATGTAACCACAGTCATCTCCTCAATTACCCTCTGGGTGTGGGCATTCATTCCTGAAGACACTGGGTGAGAACAAAGCTTGGCTCAGGGTAACCTTGGGAGATGGAAAAGAGAAGAAAACCTGCCCTGACGGGGTCTCAGTCATGTCTGGCTCCCAGGTGGAGGAACAGACTGCTATCTGGTACCCAGGAAGGCTCAACATGGCTGCAGAAGGTATCTTCCCCACCTCGGCAGTAAGCAGTTCTCTTGCACTTCCTTTGCCTTTGTTTCTCCTTTTCACTGCCTGACTTATGAGAGTTCTCTCTCTTTCAAAATTCCCAAGAGAGATCTGGTTGAGCCTACTGGTCACTGTCTAATATGTAACTGTCCTGTAAGCAAAATCTTAACCCCCAGGCTAGTTCATGGGATGCTAGACTCCCCATGCCCAGCCAATAAATGGCTTCCTTGGGCTCAAGTCCTAATTCCTGGGCCAATTCACGTGGCCAGAGAGGAGCAAGGTCCCAGACTATAACAGCCAGTATTCACTTGCAAGCAGCTGCCCAAGGCCACTCTCCTCATAAGGAGGCAGAGGGATTGGCAGGCGCTTGGAGTCCCACACACTAGTGCATCTGGCTCCAACCTGTGAGAACAGGAGCAGGCTGCAGAAACGCTGGGATCAGAAACCAGACATGACTTTGGAACAGCCGTTTGCTTGGGACACACCAGCGGTCATGGGGGCAGGAAGTGCGCTTGGGCCAGCGGAAAGAGAGTAGACTGGCAGTCGATACTGCCAAGGCTGGGCCAGCCTTGGAGAGGCCTGGCAAGAAGAGGGCCCAAGAGAGGACCAAGCCACAGACGTTGCTGGCAGTCCTGGTGGACGGACTGCGTACATTTCTCTGGAAAGAGGGGATGCAGCAGACTGGTAAGGACCAGACACAGACCCACAGACCCAACATGTGGATGGACCAGAGTTCCTGAAAGGTCTCAGGGACAAGAGAAACCTTATATTAGATTGAGTTCAAGGACGTCCCTAATCTCTGAATCTGAGTCTTTCGATCAGAACAAGTTGAAAACAAGAGGTAACTGTGCTGACTTAACCAAATCCGTACTGAGCTCCTTACATTTCCCAGGGAATTATTCCTAAATAAATATAAATATAGCTGGACATCCATCCACCTGGCCTCAGCTGTAAGAGAAGGAAAGAGGCGGGTCAGAGAAGGTCATCCCAGCCCCTGGGCCACCATTTGACCGTACAGGGGTGACCTGAAAAAGTCCAGGTAAAACGGACATGCCTGCCCCTTCCTTTTAATTCATAATCCTTCAAACATGAACATGAAGGAATTTCACGGGCGTTTTTGAGCAGAGCCAAAGCAGTTCCTGGCACTGCTGAGCCAGGAGGCAGTTCCTGTCCACTTTCTTTTTTCACGCATCCACAATACCTTCTGCCATAACCCATCTTCTCTCCAGTTTTTAAGTTCAGGATGGCATTGGGCCAGGCTTCCTGATCCCCTCTCAGCTTCCATGATGACTTAGAGTTGTGCAATCTCACAGCTGTCTCTGGGTCTGCAGTCCTGACCGCCACTTACAGGATATCAGCACATTGATTGATTATCCTGGGGTGATGTTTGGGTATCATGTGAGTCATCAGTTCAAAAAGGCAGTGATGGAATTGAACATTTGCTTTTGTTCTGGATAGTTCACCTAAAAGGAGGGAAGATTCAGTCCAGAGGCAGCAGGAGAAGGCCTGCTTACACCAGAGGGTGGTTAGCATAGGAGCCAACTTCTCACTCATATTGTAAGATCAAGTCCAAACTCCTCCGCCTCATGTGAGGAAATGACTGTGTACTATAGGCTTTCAGTGAATTGACAATGCACATTTTGAAACATGGATGTAAAGCAAATGCAATAAATTTCCGGAAAATGATCTCACTCGGAAGGTGGGAAGCCTTGGGCACTGGAGAAGGATGGTGACTTCCGCTGGCAAGAGCTTGCTCATCCCTTGACTTTAGTTTTCACTTCCTCAAATGTGTGAGAAAGTAAAGGGGTTCCTGAGCTGGCAAAAGGAGGCTTCAATCTCCTAGGGGGTTCATGAACTTGGAACAGGGCACTTCATTTTCTCCTGCCCTCCACTAACTCTTTCCCTCACCATGAAAGTTCTGACCATCCAAATAAATAAAAATAACCAAGAGAGAAACAATTACATAAATTATAAAATAATTTCATATATACTAAATCTATAAGATGTAATACATCCATAAATTATTCTTAATATAAATGATTAAAATTAGAGTTTTAAGTAACACATATTGCTTTCTTTTTTCTTTACTGACAAAGCAAGAGACTTTATTGGAAAGGGGAGATCAAGTGGAGAGCAGCAAGATAGGGAACCCAGGAGAACTACTCTCAGTACTACTTTTATATTAATAATAAGAAAATATTAGCTTACATAACAAAAGCTAAAATTATTGGCTTACAAGCATTGATTTTTTTAAAGTCTGTATTAATGCTCACTTTTTTCCTTCAAAGGAAGTCATTTATTAATGCAATTTAGCTCACTGTTAATGTTTTTAAAATTATTTGGTTTTTAGATTTAATGGAAGCAGCTTTCAGGTGTTTCTGAATTTTCTGTCTATCTGACTTTCCCTTCCTCCCGCCATCATCTCCTTTGGCTCTCTTCCCAGTCAAGCTTCTTAGAGGGGTTTGGATTCACCCTATCTCCTCACCTCCCATCCTCTCCCCAGTGCTTTGCAACCTGACTTCCACCTCTATCGCTTTAAGAAAACTGGTTTCCAAGGTCGCCAGCAGCCTCCTGGTGCTAAATTCAACAGGCGCTTTCAAGCCTTATTATACATGATTTCCTGGTAGTGTCTGATTCTTGGCAACTACCTGTTTCTCCCAAGTGTCTTTCCCTCTCTGATTTTCCTCCTAGCCCTCTTTCAGGCTCTCTTTAGCCTGTCCTTAGAAGTTCGGCTTCCCCAACTTTCTCTCCTGAGTTGCTTTCTTTTCCCTTTACACGCAATTCCCCTCCCACCAATTCAGTTCCATTGATTAGATGATGACCCTCCTGAGCTCCAGACCCAAATCCTAAAAGGCCCTCAAACCCAGCAGATTCGAAACCCAACCTACCGTCTCCTCCCCATAGCAACACACCAGGGCTTCCTCTGTACTCCGTTTCCATCGGTTGGTTCCATCACTCAACCAGCAGTTTTGGTTAGAAGTGTGGGAGATATTCTTGACTCTTCTCTTACATCCCTCATTCAACCCATCTCCAAATCCTATAACACCCTCCACCTAGTAGCTCTCAAACCCATGTCCTCCTCTCCACCTCCTTCTTGATCCCATGCGTCATCTGGCCCCACCCAGGATGCTGCTGTAGTCTCCTAACTGGAGATCATCCTGTCCACCTTGTGTCCTTCACCTAATTCTTCCTCGACACAAGGTGTGATGATTACAAAAGGCAAACTGATGCTGTCATTCCCCTTTTCAAAAATTTTACTTATTTATTATTATTCTAGTAGAGGTGATGGAATTCCAGTTGAGCTATTTCAAATCCTAAAAGGTGATGCTGTGAAAGTGCTGCACTCAATATGCCAGCAAATTTGGAAAACTCAGCAGTGGCCACAGGACTGGAAAAGGTCAGTTTTCATTCCAATCCTAAAGAAAGACAATGCCAAAGAATGCCCAAACTACCACACAATTGGACTCATCTCACATGCTAGTAAAGTAATGCTCAAAATTCTCCAAGCCAGGCTTCAGCAATACATGAACCATGAACTTCCTGACGTTCAAGCTGGTTTTAGAAAAGGCAAAGGAACAAGAGACCAAATTGCCAACATCTGCTGGATGATGGAAAAAGCAAGAGAGTTCCAGAAAAACATCTATTTCTGCTTTATTGACTATGCCAAAGCCTTTGACTGTGTGGATCACAATAAACTGTGGAAAATTCTGAAGGAGATGGGCATACCAGACCACCTGACCTGTCTCTTGAGAAACCTGTATGCATGTCAGGAAGCAATAGCTAGAACTGGACATGGAACAACAGACTGGTTCCAAATAGGGAAAGGAGTACATCAAGGCTGTATATTGTCACCTTGCTTATTTAACTTCTATGCAGAGTACATCATGAGAAACACCGGACTGGAAGAAACACAAGCTGGAATCAAGATTGCCGGGAGAAATATCAATCACCTCAGATATGCAGATGATACCACACTCATGGCAGAAAGAGAAGAACTAAAGAGCCTCTTGATGAAAGTGAAAGAGGAGAGTGAAAAAGTTGGCTTAAAACTCAACATTCAGAAAACTAAAATCATGGCATCCGGTCCCATCACTTCATGGGAAATAGATGGGGAAACAGTGGAAACAGTGGCTGACTTTATTTTTCTGGGCTCCAAAATCACTGCAAATGATGATTGCAGCCATGAAATTAAAAGATGCTTACTCCTTGGGAGGAAAGTTATGACCAACCTAGACAGCATATTAAAAAGCAGAGACATTACTTTGTCAACAAAGCCTTTGTCTAGTCAAGGCTATGGTTTTTCCAGCAGTCATGTATGGATGTGAGAGTTGGACTATAAAGAAAGCTTGATGCTTTTGAACTGTGGTGTTGGAGAAGACTCTTGAGAGTCCCTTTGACTTCAGGGAGATCCAACCACTCTGTCCTAAAGGAAATCAGTCCTGGGTGTTCATTTAGAACTGATTATGAAGCTGAAACTCCATACTTTGGCCACCTGATGTGAAGAACTACTCATTTGGAAAGACCCTGATGCTGGGAGGGATTGAGGGCAGGAGGAGAAGGGGATGACAGAGGATGAGATGGCTGGATGGCATCGCCGACTCAATGGACATGAGTTTGGATGGACTCCGGGAGCTGGTGGTGGACAGGGAGGCCTGGCGTGCTGCGGTTCACGGGGTCGCAGAGAGTCGGCCATGCCTGAGTGACTGAGCTGAGCTGAATGGGCTGCACTGAGTGAGCCTTTGCTGCTGTGTGGGCTTTGCTCTGATTGTGTAGAGCATGGGCCACTCTCTAGTTGTGTGTGATGGGAGGGCTTCCTCGGTGTAGTGGTTTCTCTTGTTGTGGAGCCCAGCTCTGGCTACACGGGCTTCAGTAGTTGCAGAGCGTGAGCTCGGTACATGCCGCTCTCAGGCTTCAGAGCACAGGCTCAACAGTTATGGCACATGGGCTTGGTTGCGCCCCCCCCCCATGTGAGACCTTCCCCCATCAGGGATTGAACCTGTGTCTCCTGCATTGGCAGGTGGATTCTTCACCACTGAGCCACCAGGGAAGTCCCTGTCATTCCCCTTTTGAACATCTCTCAAGGAATCCTTGGGGCTTTCCGGGTAGCTCAGCTGGTAAAGAATCTGCCTGCAATGTAGGAGACCCTGATTTCATTCTGGGTCAGGAAGATCGTCTGCAGAAGGGATGGGCTACTCACTCCAGTATTCTTGGGCTTCCCTTGTGGCTCAGCTAGTAAAGAATCCACCTGCAATGTGGGAGACCTGGGTTCAATCCCTGGGTTGGGAAGATCCCCTGGAGGAGGGAAAGGCTACCCACTCCAGTATTCTGGCCTGGAGAATTCCATGAACTGTATGTATAGTCCATGGGGTCACAAACAGTCGGACACGACTGAGTGACTTTCACTTTCACAAGGGATCCTTATCATCTTTGGGAAAAGATGGCCGTCCGTGGCCAGGCCTCCAGCCCTCATATTCTGAAGCTGCCCACCTCTACAGCGCCTCCTTTGCCTCAGACCTCATCCCTAGACTACTGTCCCCAACTCAAGCAGGTAATTGTACCCAAGGCTCCAGCTCTTACTCTAAAATCCTACAATTGTGTAACCTGGACTGGCCAAGGCCTCACTAGCCTCTGGGAACAAATGAAGTCACCCTATTGATAATAACCTTGATTTCTCTGGTCCATGTCCTGCAAGAATTTGGCACCTTACAATCTGCATTCCAAGTATTTCTGGGAGGCCCCAGGAATGCTTTACCCATGGCTGCACATAAGTCCAGTTTCCATCTAGTGGTCCATCAAAACTTGTTGCGGGGGATGGGGGGGGCAGGTAATCATGCTGCCTTCTCAACATCAATTTCATCCTTCCTGCATGCAACAGGCAGGTAGTTGGAAGGTCCTGACCCCATCTCGACTCTAAAGGGGATCCTGATTGGTCCAAGCCAGGGTTTCTCAGCCTCAGCGCCCTTGGCATTTGGGGCCAGATAGCTCTTTGTTTGGAGTGGGGCTGGCCTGTGCATTGTAGAGTGTTTGGCGGCACCTCTGGCCTTTGCCCACTAGATGCCAGTCACATACACATACACCACTTGTGATATGCCTTCAGACTGCCAGATTTCCTCTGTGGGGCAAAACTGCCCTTGGTTGAAAATTGCTGGTTTAAGCCAGTTGCATAATGTTATTCTTTTTCTCTCATTCTCACATTATTAGCTTGGATAAATGGTCCAATGAGAATGAAGTTCTAGAGCTACGTTCAGTGATCTTGTTTTCTCACCTACTTACGTGTGTCAACCAAGGAACTGGAGGTAGCCTAGCCAACTTGCAAACTCAAGAGGACCCATTTGAAGGAGGAAGCTAACCTCATCTAAAACAGAGAGATGAAGAGAAATAGTCCCAAGTGACTTGATTTCTAAATCTAACTGCCTTAATCTCACTGCATTGCTGGACATTTGCATATACTGTCTATAAATATCCTTTATTGTTTTCAGTGTTAACAATCCTGCTACTTGCATCATTGCTATATCTTCTGACTTCCCTGGTAGCTTGGTTGGTTAAGAATCCACCTGCAATGCAAGAGACCCCAGTTTGATTCCTGGGTCAGAAGATGCACTGGAGAAGGAAAAGGCTACCCACTCCAGTATTCTTGAGCTTCCCTTGTGGCTCAGCTGGTAAAGAATCTGCCTGCAATGTGGGAGACCTGGGTTCAATCCCTGGGTTGGGAAGATCCCCTGGAGAAGGGAAAGGCTCCCCACTCCAGTATTCTGGCCAGGAGAAATCCATGGACTACAGTCCATGGGGATGCAAGGAGTCAGACACGACTGAGCTGCTTTCACTTTCATTTTCTGTATAGCACATATCCAGCGTCTAACACACCCTACACAAGCACTGTACTCTTCCCTTTCCCACTGGGCTCTAATCTCCACCCCTGAACATGACTCCTATCCACAGCACTTTCCAGTGGGCACAGACACCACTGTTCTGGTACCCTCAAGATGCAAAGCCATCAGAGGATCAGGGTGGAGAGACAGACTCTTTCTTCTGCCATTGTGCTGCGCTCTGGGAGAAAATCTCAAAGCTCATTGCTCTGGTCACAATACCTTTTAGATTTTTAGTGAAACATTTTGTTTTTACTCGAACTGCAGCTCTCTTTCTCCCAGGGATAAGATGCAACTTCATGGGATGTGGCCAAGAACATGTGTAAGTAATACACATCACTCTGTATTATACTCCCTTAGCCTCTTTAAGACCAACCAAGACCATTATAATATTAGGGCATATTCTTTCCCCAAAATCCCCTCAGTCTCTCATTCAAATAAATTCTGGTTTATTAGACCAGTAGTGGTGTATCAATTAGCTTTTGCTAGTTTACCTTGCAGCAACAAGAAATCCCAAGATTTCAGTGTTGCTTGCAACAAGTTTTTACATTTTCAACATTATATTTAAAACATTAAATATAAACATAATAATTCTATACATATTATGAAATATTCATCACCCACCACCTAGTATAATGGTTTCTCAATTCCTTTGGGTTCTTTATTTAGACTCCTCCATTGATTAACTGGATTCCAACCCTAGGTAGTTTTTCGAGAAGTACAGGATGTAATAGTCCTGGCATATTTTCAGGTTTGTGAATGACTACTGCCTGTAGACTTGAGTGACAATTTGGCTGAGTGAAACTGTGTTGGGTCATACTTCCCTCAGAACTCAAGACAGAACTCCACTCTCTTTTGCTACTGAATGTCACTGAAGATAAGCCTCAGGCCAGCTAACATTATTTTCTCCTTTGAGTGAGTTGCTTTTTCTTCCTGGTTGCCCAAGTGACTCTTTAGCTTTAATACCTAATTACTTCACCAGGATGTGTTCTTTCAGGAACATAAACGTGCCTGTTCAGACTGCACATTCAGGTCTTCCTTAGTTGGACAGTTTTCATTTACTTTTGAATTTTTCCTTTTCCTTTTACTCTGTCACTATTAATGGAACAACAGTTGCATACATGCTGGAGTCCTTTGATCTATTTTTTATATTTGTTCTTCTCATTTCATTTTGTAAATTTTTCTCATACTTATCTACTATGTATCTTACTTTGCTTGCAAAAGTATGCTCGGTTTTTGTGTGTTGTCGATAAGATTTTCTACTTTCAACACATTATTATCGTATATTTCTATTTTTTAATCTTCATTGGCTCACTTTTTCTCTCTCTCCATTATCTTAATGTTGCTTCTTCAATCTTTTATCTCCTCTCTGTCTTCCATTTCCCTCTTAAGTGTTCATGTTCTCATTAATTTCTTTGAGATTGTGGACAGAGTATTTTACTGAAATGTCCTCTGTTTCCGGGAGTAATTCTTTTTCTGATACGCGTTTGTCATGAACGTTTTACTTTTATGTGTCTTTTCTCCCTTCTCTGTTGTACCAGTTTTCTTGATGATTCCTTTCTGTTTACTGTTTCCCCTTTGAATGGGGAAAATTCTGTCTAGGCTAGCATTTTTCTGGAGAATTATATTCGTGAGGTATGGCCACAGTTGACAGCTTTAATTTAGGCATTACTCTAAGACCACTTTCTTACCAAAAGCACTGTGCTCTCTGTCTCAGGACACACTATCACTAAGGTTCCAGTGGCCCCCCCCCCCCCACAACTCTAAGGATGAGCAAGAGGTCTTCTTGCAGTCCCTTCTTCTTTGAATGTCCTTCTGATTATTTTTCTATTTTCCCCCCATGATTTTTAAACCAGCCTTATTAGAGTATAATTTATACACATTAATATTCATTTTAAGTGTAAAGCTTCATCAGTTTGGGAAATTATATGCAGTCATATAACCACTGCTACAATCAAGATAAACAGTGTTTTCATCAACCTAAAATTTTCATGGTGTCTCTTTATATCAATCCCCTCCCCAAGCCCCACAGGCTCAGAGAATCACTCATCTACTTTCTGTCACTATAATCTTGCATTTTGTAGAACTTCACATAAAGGAACCACATAGCACCTGGTCTTTTATGCTTTACTTCTCTTATTTAGCATAATTCTTTGGGGATTAATTCATGCTATTGTATGCATCAATATTTTGTTCTTTTTCTTGCTAAATTCACTACATAGAAATTCCACAATTTGTTTACCCATTTGCCAGCTGATGAACATTTAGGCTGTTTCTAGTTTGGGACATGTATGAAAAAAAGGTGCTGTGAACATTCACATACAAGTATGTTAGCGGACAAATGTTCTTTCTCTCGGGTAACTATTAGGAGTGGGATTATTGGATAGGTGGCGCGGTGGTAAAGAATCCACCTGCTGGTGGGAGATGTGGGTTTGATCCCTGGATGGAGAAGATCCCCTGGGGTAGGAAATGGCAACCCACTCCAGTATTCTTGCCTGGAAAATCCGATGGACAGGAGAGCCTTGCAGGCTGCAGACAATGGAGTCGAAACGAGTCAGACACGACTGGTTAATGTGATAAGGTGAACCATCCTGTTTACCAAAGTGGGTGCATTACTTTACATTCCCAGCTAATGAATCTGACTGTTAGTTGATTGTCCTCAATAATGTTTGGTACGGTCAATCTTTCTAATTTAATTCTAGCAGGCAGATAGTGCTCACTGTGGATTTAATTTGCATTTCACTGAAGACTGGTGATGTCAGACATCTTTTCCTGTGCTTATTGATCAGCCAGGCTTCTCTAGTGGCTCAGGAGTAAAGAATCCATCTGCAACGCAGGAGATACAGGAGACATTGATTTGATTCCTGGCTTGGGAAGATCCCTTGGAGGAGGAAATGGCAACCCACTCAAGTATCCTTGTCTAGAGAACCCCATGGACAAAGGAACCTGCTGGGCCACAGTCCACGGAGTCACAGAGCTGGACACAACTGAGCAGCTAAGGACACACACTGATCCGTCATATGTGTTCTTTAGTGAAATGTCTCTTCAATTATTTGCTCACTTTTAAATTGGGTAATTTGTATTATTACTAAATGGTAAGAGTTCTTTGAATATTCTGTATACAAGTCCTGGGCCAGACATGTTTAGTAAATATATCCTCTCATTGTGTGACTTGCCTTTTCATTTTCTTAACGATGTCTTTAGAAAAGCAAAATTTTTAGATTTTGATAAAATTCATTGTATCATTTTTCTTCTATGATTCGTGTTTGTCATATTCTGTTTCAGAAGTCTTTACCTAAGCCAATGTCACAAATATTTTCTCCTGTGTTCTTTTCTAGAAACTTTATTATTTTAGGTCTATGACTCATTTAGGATTAACTTTTCTGAGAGGTAAATGTGGAGATTTATTTTTTCCTAATAGATATTCAGCTGTCCCACCAACTCCTCTTCTTCTATAAGTTTCTAGATCATTACTTTAGTAATATGTGCTCAGTATAAAACTTTCAAAAATTCTTATAAGATAAAGAGAAAAAAACACATTCATAATCTCATTACCCAGAAATTAATACACCAAGCAGTTCAAACAGCCTTCCTAAAACCAGCTATTTCATCATTTTAGTCTTTGCCAACCTGAGAAGTAAATCTTTTCCTATTTTGGATTTATTTGATTGCTATTAAAGTTTTCATGTTTACTGGTCATTGTATTTCTACTTTGTGAATCTTTATCTGCTTGTCTTTACTTGATTTTTTTCTTAGTATATTCAAGTTTTTCTTAATGGTATATGCTGGCTCTTTATATTTTAAGGCTTTTCATTACATGTGATATTTAATATAATTATCATTTGCTTTATCATTTATCATCTAGTTTATTATTTGGTTTGTATTCATCTATAAATATTTGCTAAGTACCTATTATGTGCCAGACACTCTAATAGATACAGAAATATCATTAGTGAACAATATAAGGTTAAAGAGACATGACCTCATGAAACTTAAGCAAACCTCCTAAACTTTTTTTGAAAAGGACTAGATAATACTACGGAGAAGGCAATGGCACCCCACTCCAGTACTCTTGCCTGGAAAATCCCATGGATGGAGGAGCCTGGTAGGCTGCAGTCCATGCTAAGGGTTGGACACGACTGAGCGACTTCACTTTCACTTTTCACTCTCATGCATTGGAGAAGGAAATGGCAACCCACTCCAGTGTTCTTGCCTGGAGAACCCTAGGGACAGGGGAGCCTGGTGGGCTGCTGTCTATGGGGCCGCACAGAGTTGGACACGACTGAAGTGACTCAGCAGCAGCAGATAATACTAAATGCTTTAGGTCAGTAGACAAGTTTGAGGTAGGTACTTATATAATGATAAAGTTCCCTCTCCTCCCCACCCCACCCCAGTTGCCAGGGTGATGGGCCCACTTGGCGCTGGGGGCCATCCACTGCAGACATTCTTGGGAAGAAGAGTGACCGTCGCAAGGAGGGGATGGCAGACAAGAGCGGGTGCAGCTGCAATGAAGCGTTTCACCCTCTGCTCCAGTGACAACCAAACCTCAAAACAGTTTGCTTTTCCAAGAAAATCTGCCATCTCAACCAGAGCAGCGGTTGGTGGGGGTGGGGGTGGGTTGCTGGCTGAGTCACTGTCTCCCAGACTGATATTCCTTCCGCCAGTCAGTGCCTGGTTGTTGCCAAGAGCACAGAGATGTCAGCCAGAGGATCTTGGGGGCCTGGGAGGTGGGACAAGGGAGGCAGTCCCTGGAGGCTAAGGGGGAAATGGGTGCAGGAAGGGCACTGAGTAGGTCTTCTTAGCTTACCGAGCTGACCCATAAAAACCCAGGCTGCAGCTGAATTTGACCTACGTGCTGTGGTTTGCTAACCTCCTCTCTAGAGTGAGACATACAATGAGTACATAAAAACGTACGTATATAAACTGCCAAGCTATTGAGGTGCTAGAGAAAAAAAAACATAAAGCAGGGAAGAGGGACAAAGTGTACTGGCAGGGAGACGGACTGCAACTCTAAACAAGGGAGATCTCACTGAGAAAGGGCATGTCTTCAAGTCAGGGCAAGACTTGAAGAAAATGAGGCAGCCAAACCACTCCAAAGTCTGAGGGAATAGGTTCCAAACAGGAGGAAACAGCCGGTGCAAAGGCCTTGAGGCAGGAGCATGCCTGGTGTGCTCAAGAACAGTGAAAAGCCAGTTCAGTTGGAATGGAGTAAGCAAGTGACAAAGGAGAAGCTGTAGGAGATGAAGCCAGAGAGGCAACCGCAGATGGTGAAGGGCAGGGCTTCTCCACTCCATCTGCTCATTAGGACCCCAAAGGGCTTTCCTACACTCGCAGCGCTGATGACCCACTCTCAGAGACTCTCATTTAACTGGCTTATTCCAAGATCTCTACTTCTTTTAAAACTTCCAGACGATTCTAATGTGTAGCCATAATTAAGAACCAGTGACACTGAGGCATGGTGGCCATTATAAGGACTTGGGTTTCTCTTCCAAGTGGTGTGAGAGCCAAAGGGCAATGGGGATTCTGATGCAGGGGTGATGTGATATGAGTGAGCGAGTGTGGGGTAGAGACGTTTGCGACTCATAGTGGACAGCTAAGTGAAGATCCTGAATGTGCAGTTGAGCACACAAGGGTGGGATCCAGGAGCAAGATCCAGGCTAGAGATGCAAATTTGTTAAGTTTCAGAATATACTAATCCTTAAAGCCATAACGTCACATGAAATCACCAAGGAAAGGAGTATGGAGAGAGAAGAGAAGAAATCCAAGGAATGAGCTTGGACCTTTTAATATTTGTTTATGAAGACTTCCTAGGGAAGGCCCTAAATTTATATATAGTTAAATCTATGAGTTTAGGCTTTGATAGTATATTTAAAAATTCTTTCTCACCCAAAGATTATATAACTCTTTATCTCTGGTTCATGATTTAACTTTTATATTTACTTATGCCCTGATCTTTATTTCTCAATACCATTTCCCAATAAAAAGAACCAAAGTTCCTTAGAGAAATGGCTGACTCCAAGTCTGGGACAGAGAAAGTATAAAATAAGCCTGGAACACCTTGTGCCAGAAAGCAAAGAAGAGCTTTAAAAATGATGGGAACGGGTCCCCAGGGCAAAGGACCCACTGCCAAACAGGGCACAATTTCAGCATCAAAATGAATTATGATGGTAATGGGTGATGGCCCATTGAATAACATAAGAATCCACGAGTTCACACTGACAGAGGAGAAAGAAAGGAAGGAAGAGAGAAGAGAGGGAGAGAGGAAAACAGGGAGAGAAAACTCTTTGGTACAAGAAGGGCCAACTAATAAATACAGAAAGGATAACAGAATTGGAAAATCACCACCTTACAGCAACCCTAGCAGCAACTAATTTAGCCAAAATGAGTAACAAATATTTAAATAGCTTCCAAGTATTATGTCACAGATTTTGTATTTCTCACAAAAGAAGATAGAATAACTGCACAGTGGAGAAATCCATTAACCACTACTTCACCAAGTGATCAATCAAAGTTGACAGCACAAATAATGGAAAAACCTACATCATGTGCCTCCCAGAGTGCACCATTGGGAAGAACACAACATACCTGTGCAGTATCCCACACAAACACACAACTTGACTCCAGTTATGAAGAAGTGCCGGGTATACACAAATGGAGAGAGGCTCCTCAAAACTACTGCTCTGCATATTTCAAAAAATAGCAGTAGCATGAAAGACAAAGAAAGGCTGAGGAATTACTCCAGATCAAAGGAAACTAAAGACGTGACAACTGAATATAATGAATGACCCCAGATTCCAGTCCTGGATAGAGGAAGGGGGGTGTCTAAAATGGATAATAATGGGAAACGGCAAAATTTGAATATGCATGAAACATTTTGTTGTTACTATTGTTTAGTTGCTAAGTTGTGTTAACACCTTGTGACCCCATGGACTGTCTCCCCTGTCCATAGAATTTCCTAGGCAAGAATACTGAAGTGAGTTGTTGTTACCTTCTCCAAGGGATCTTCCTGACATAAGGACCAAACCCATGTCTCCTGCTTGGCAGGCAGATTCTTTACCATTGAGCCACCTTGGAGTATTGTCTTAATGTTAAATATTCTGAATTTGATCATTGTGTTATGGTTACATAAAAGAATACCCTTGTTCTTTGGAGAAGTTCACACTAGGATAAAGGGTACATGTAGTCTGAAAATTACTTTCAACTGTTACAGAAAAAAAATGTGTTCCTTTGTGTCTGTGTGTGTGTGTGTGTGTGCATGGCACAGTCAGGAAGTGGAAAAAAAGCCAGGATTTGAATTCATAAGATTTATAAGTTTATTAGCTTAAAGTTATAAACATTGTAAAATATTAACAATAGGTGAATCATCATGAAGGATAATGGAATTTATTGTACTTTTCTTGCACCTTTAAAAAAAAAATCTTGAAATTTTTTCGAAACAAAAGATCAAAAATAAAAACATATGTAAGTAGAAGCTGAGATTTGCTTATTGACTGGTCTATGAAATAATAAATTTTCGTGCACATTTGGATTTGCTCCTCCCTTCCTACTCTGTCCCATGAATCCTGTCTGTTTTTATATACCAGTGAATCGGTTTTAATTGTTGGAGTCTTTAATTATATTTAATACCTGGTAGGGCCAGTCTATCCACCTTGCTCTCCCGCACCATTTTCCTCTTCACACTTTTAGTCTTCCAGACAAATTTACAATAATTTTGTCAAGATTTCCCTAAGGAAAAAAAAAAAACCTCATTGAGATTTTGATTGAATTTGTTCGTTTATAGATTCATTGGAACAGCTGAAAGCTTATATTGTTGATTCTTCTTAGAAAAGAGTGTTTGCATCTCCTTTTAAGTTTCATCCTAAGTTTCTTTCTAAAGGTCTTTCTGTTTTCTTTGTGTAAATCTTGTCCATTTCTTGTTGAGTTAATTCCCATGAATTTTGTTGCTGCTGTAAATGTGATATAGTTCCACGATATGTTCCTAACAGCTTGCTCATTATCATAAAAAAGGTATTGGTTTTTACATCTCTAATTCTATATTTTGTGACTGCTACCCTACTAAACTCACTTGTTAGCCCTTGACTTTTTCCATTTTTTTGAGAGGTTCAAAGTACAAAAGAAAAAAACCCATATCTCCTGAAAATGATGATGATAATATTTCTTCCTTGGGAATATTTGTGACTCTTATTTTATTCTCTTGTTAAATCCATTATTAGAACTTCTGGAACATTAATAAGTGGTAGTGGGGAAACAAAGGCATCCTTATCTTGTTCCTGAGTTTAACCAGGATGTCACTAATGTTTCCACAGTTAATTATTGCTTTGGTTTGAGAGAGACTATCTTTGTAATACTAAAGGACTGTTCTTCAATTCTTGTTTTATTTACAAAACATCACCAGAAATGGATGGCAATATCTTGGAATTTTTCTAAAATTCTCATTTACTAAGCTCTGCTTATGCATTCAGCACTGTGCCAAGAGTTATATTCATTATTTAATTTAATCTGTATATGACCTTGACTTCAGACAATATTTTCCAAACTTGAAGATAGGGAAAGTGTACAAGATTCACAGTTAGGAATTGAAAAAAGATAGAATTTGTACTCAGACTTTCTGATTTCAAAACCTAAGCTCATAAGACAGCAATAATGTGGTTGTTCTCCTTGATCTACAAACATAATTGATCACATTAAGAGATTTCCTGATACTGTACAACTGTAGGGAAAAGCAAATTAGCCAAGACTGCGTGGCCAGGCTCTCTCACCCCATGGCCTTTTGCTCTTGCCCCACATTTTGTAAGTAAGATGGTGTACCAGTGGAGCGCTTCTAGAGCGCCACGCGTGCACGTCAAGAGGTCCGCCCCTTGTCAGGGGTTGTGTGGTGCTGGTGTGTGAGCTCCACCTAAAACGCGGTGGCACTACTGCTGCACCACGGCTGTGTCCACTGGGTCAAGCACAGGAGGGGAGAATACAGCGTGTCTGCTGCTACAGCTGCTGTGCCAGCCAGGAGAGCACAAACATGTCTGCAGTTCCTGCGGTTTCTTGAATTTTCTTCCAGCTTCCCGCTTGCGCCTTGCCTACCCTGAGTTTAGCGACTCGGCATCACGAACAGGATCAGCGATACAATACCATTTGTTTTGCTGACATTGGTCCTGCTTGTACAATAGTGTATTGTTAGTTTGCACATCTGGTTGCATTCAGTTTTCTGTTACTCTGTGTCTGTCCTGGGAAGCTCGGCTGCAGTCCTTCTCTGGTCCCTCTGACAGGTTCGCTTTTGTTGGGGGGTGGGGAGCGGTGTGCAACGCTGGCTTACTAAAATGACTTGGGCTGCCCCTCTTTTCCCACATGCTAACCCTATTTAAACAGCATGGAGATGATCAGTTTGTTGATTCACTTCTGGTGAAATGGTCTGGGTAATACATTTTTGGACAACTTTCTCAGCTTCTTCTAGGATTTTTCATCTATGCATCTTCTCTATCACTTCTTCAGTCAAATGAGATAATTTTTATTTTCCCAGAAAACTATCCTCTTCATTGAGATTTTCAAGCTTATTAATATAAAGTTGTAAAACCTACTCCTCCACATTTTTCTTTAATGGCCTACCATTTCTCATTTCTGCCCAATCACATTTTCCTTTTCTTGATTAGCCTTGCCAATGGTTTCTCTAAGTCATCGACCTTTTTAAAGAGCCAGATTCGGAATGCATTTATCAACTTATGTTTCCCATTTTCTAATTCATTAATTTCTGGGGCTTTTGTTATTAGCTTCACCGCCTTCTTTCCTTGGGTTGTGGTGGTGGTAATCTGCTTTCATCTCTTTGGCATCTGAAAATAAATGTTTGGCTCATTTATTTCTCTGTGTTGTCATTCATGATCACTGGTTTTATACTTCTTGTTAGGGATGTCTGTCTGTATTCCCACCTAGACCCAACCAAGAGTGACTTAGAAAAGTGATATTTAATTTCCCAAGTGGTTCAGAATTTTGTTGATTGTTTATCATACAAGTTTTAATTTCTAGTTTTCTTAAATTCTAGTCAGAGAATGTAACCTGTACAGTTTGTACATTTTAGAGGTTATTGATAACGTGTTTGTGACCTGGAATAAAAATGATTTTTGAAAATGTTCTCAATAGTTTGAAGAGAGTGTATATCCCTGCTTGTAGGATTCTCTCAGATGACCCCTGAGCAAGCTTGAAGGATGGAGAAAACATGACTTTCAAGCCCCCTCCGGGACAGTCAAACCAGCTTTTTTAACACTAGAAAGAGATCAAGGGTGGGAGTCTGTGGATGGCAAAGGCACAGGAGGAGCTGGGAAACCCACCCCAAGCTGTCCAGAACCTTCCCAACTTCCAGGTGGCCTGGAAGTTCTTCCTAGAGATACCCGGGGCAGACAGCGGGTGGTGCCACAGGAGCCCCTCAAAGAGCACTGTTTTGCGGCTTGGGGGCCCGATTTTGCTTGCTTATTGAACAGGGAAAGGCAGAGAGGCCAAGTGGACCCTCAAGGAAGCAGCCAGACTTGCTGAGAACAGGTCTGCTCCTCACTGGCCTCTCTCCCCCAAGTGTGACAGTGGGTAGTGGGGGTTCAGGGAAGAGAGGGGTCATTTAATCCTGACACGAACTCAAAGAAAGTGAGTGAAAGTGAAGTCACTCAGTCGTGTCCGACTCTTTGCGACTCCATGGACTGTAGCCTACCACTCTCCTCCGTCCATGGGATTTTCCAGGCAAGAGTACTGGAGTGGGTTGCCAATTCCTTCTCCAGAGGATCTTCCTGATCCAGGGATTGAACCTGGGTCTCTCGCACTGTAGGCAGACACTTTACCCTCTGAACCACCAGGGAAGTCCAAAGTTCCAGGGAACTCAAAGAAAGAAAGAACCTTATTATCCTTGGTTCAACTGCTTTGTCTTGCTTAGAAAAAGCCAAAGTGCAGTGACGTGGTTCTAGACATCCAAACACGCACGTGTGTGGCCTGTGCGACTCTCAGAGTGGTGCCCTGGGGCACACCCCATGCACAGGGCCCCTGGTCTGTGTCTCAGGAACCAGCCTGTGCCCTTGCCTTGTACTTGAGTCTCTTCTCCCAGCCCTCTGTCTCAGACCCTCACCCCAAGACCCCTCCTTCTGTGCTCTGTTACACTCGATTACATGGAGGGATGTAGCCCTCTTTGGTGAAATTCCCCACCCCCTTCTAGATGGAGCCCTTCTGTAGCCCGCCCACTGGGCTGGAATTACACAGTGAGTTCAGGAGTTTCCATTACTCCCATCTCCCAGCATCAGCCCTTCACGATCTATTCAGTGAGCAGTTATTTAATCCCAAAGCCTTGGGTTAAACACTGGAGCGTTTTTTTTTTTTCTGTATCTCACTTTCAAATAATCAAAATCACTTGAAGTTCCAAATACTGACTCAGTTGGAAGTGTCCAGGCCCCCAACTGAGAATAAAATCCTCAAACCTGATTTTTATTTTCACTCCCATGCAGGAAGTGGGTGCTGTGCAAAGGGGGCCACTGGGGGTGGGCGTTAGGCATGCGACTTGTTCTCTCTTTCATTATCTGATACTCCTCTCCCTCCTTGGCCAGTAGCTGTGGCATCTGCCCTTCCGGGACTGGGGGTCTTGAGAGGAAGGGGAGGAAGGAGGAGTAAGGATACGAGCGAGAGCAGAGTACCCACCTGACAGGTACTGTCGCAAGAATGCTTTACACTGTGATTTAAAGGTGACTTTCTGCGCCTGCACCTCCACGGGAATGCCCTGCTGCACTTGCTTTGAAGGGGAGATGCATTTTCTCCCACAGCCTTTCCAGTCACACTGAAAGTGCGAAGAGGCTATGGGAGAAATTTTCCCTTAAGCCAGTTGGTGAACCTCCAAGGTTCACTCTGATTTCATGAGAAATGGCGCCCCTAGATCAGCCCTGGGTGGAAGCAAGCTCAGTCTCCTTGTAGCCAGCCTCCTTCTGCCTCTTCTCAGGCAGAAGTCAGACCCCAGGCCACTGCATGCCCGCACCCAGGCTGCACAGCCAAGTCTCCCAGGCCCAGAGGTGAGGGGACCCGGAGGCTCACGCATGCCCACATTCTCCAAGGAGACCCTCCCTCTCAAATCCCCTCCAACCCTCACCACCTGGCCCTCACCAGTGGCTTTTATAAAGGGCCCAGGTCACAAAACCAACTTTTTAACTGTCTTTAGTCACTCCTGCATATGATCCCTGCAATGCTACACTACTTGGGTCCACACTGAAATCACCCGAAGTGTTTGTAAAAATAGTAATACCTAAACCCCAGCCTCCAGATTTTCATTTAATTGGCTTGGGATGTGGCCTGGCCATTGAGGTTTTTTAAAACTCTCCAGGTGGTTCCAATGAACAGCCAAGAATGAGAACAGTGTCCTGGCCCAGTGCTTCTCAAACTCGTGTGCTTGTGATGGGCCCAGGACGCCATTAAATAGTAAGCCTGGGGTCCAGAGCCTGCATTTCTAACAAGCTCACTCCCAGCTGACGTGACATATCTGATCTGAAGACCAGGATTTGAGCATCAAGGAGCTAGAATATCAATGTGTTTTGGTGAAACTCTGCTGCATTTTTTTTATAGGCTTTATATTTTTAGAGCAGTTTTACCTTCACAGCAAAACTGGGTAGAAAGCACAGTATTTCCTCATATACCTCCTGCTCCCACACATTGCACAGCTTCTGTCATTATCAACATCCCACACAAACGGTGAGTCTATGCTGACACATTATAATCACCCAAAGTCCATGGAGGGCTCACTCTTGTTGTACAGTTTTAACAGAAGTATAATGACTAATATTCACAACTATCATAAAAGTAGTTTTGTTCCCTAAAAGTCCTCTGCACTCAGCCTATTCATCCCTCTCTACCTCCTAATCTCTTGTAACCACTTAAAACTGATTTTTAATCTTATACAGTTCAGGTCTGGAAAAGGAAATGGCAACCCATTCCAATGTTCTTGCCTGGAGAATCCGATGGACAGGGGAGCCTGGTGGGCTGCTGTCTATGGGGTCACACAGAGTCAGACATGACTGACATGACTTAGCAGCAGCAGCGTTTCAGTTCAGTTCACTCACTCAGTCATGTCCGACTCTTTGTGACCTCATGGACTGCAGCACGCCAGGCTTCTCTGTCCATCAAGCTTGCTCAGACTCAAGTCCATCAAGTCAGTGATGCTGTCCAATCATCTCCTCCTCTGTCGTCCCCTTCTCTTCCTGCCTTCAATCTTTCCCAGCATGAGGGTATTTTCCAATGAGTCAGCTCTTCGTCATCAGATGGCCATAGTATTGGAGCTTCAGCTTCAGCATCAGTTCTTCCAATTAATATTTAGGACTGGTTTCCTTTAGGATTGACTGGTTTGATCTCCTTGCAGTCCAAGGACTCTCAAGATTCTTCTCCAACACCATAGTTCAAAAGCATCAATTCTTCGGCCCTCAGCTTTCTTTATAGTCCAACTCTCACATCCATACATGACTACTGGAAAAACCATAGCTTTGACTAGATGGACCTTTGTCGGCAAAGTAATATCTCTGCTTTTTAATATGCTGTCTAGGTTTGTCATAACTTTTCTTCCAAGGAGCAAGTGTCTTTTTAATTTCATGACACTGTTTCCATTGTTTCCCCATCTACTAGCCATGAAGTGATGGGACTGGATGCCATGATCTTAGTTTTTTGAATGTTGAGTTTTAAGCCAACTTTTTCACTCTCCTCTTTCACTTTCATCAAGAGGCTCTTTAGTTCTTCTTCACTTTCTGCCATAAGAGTGGTGTCATTTGCATATCTGAGGTTATTGATATTTCTCCCAGCAATCTTGATTCCAGCTTGTGCTTCTTTCAGCCCAGCATTTCTCATGATGTACTCTGCATAGAAGGTAAATAAGCAGGCTGACAATATTGGTGCACCAAAACTAAATATTGGCGTACCCTTGATGTACTCCTTTTCTAATTTGGAACCAGTCCATTGTTTCAAGTCTGGCTCTAACTGTTGCTTCTTGACCTGCATACAGATTTCTCAGGAGGTAGATAAGGTGGTCTGGTATTCCCATCTCTTTAAGAATGTTCCACAGTTTGCTATGATCCTCATAGTCAAAGCCTTTGGCTTAGTCAATAAAGCAAAAGTAGATGTTTCTCTGGAACTCTCTTGCTTTATTGATGATCCAACAGATGTTGGCAATTTGATCTCTGCTTCCTCTGCCTTTTCTAAATCCAGCTTGAACATCTGGAAGTTCTCAGTTCACATACTATTGAAGCCTGGCTTGGAGAATTTTGAGCACTACTTTACTAGAGTATAAGATGAGTGCAATTGTGTAGTAGTTTGAACATTCTTTGGCATTGGCTTTCTTTGGGATTGGAATGAAAACTGACCTTTTCCAGTCCTGTGGCCACTGCTGAGTTTTCCAAATTTGTTGGCATATTGAGTGCAGCACTTTCATATCATCTTCTAGGATTTAAAATAGCTCAGTTGGAATTTCATCACCTCCACTAACTTTGATTGTAGTGATGTTTCCTAAGGCCCACTTGACTTCAAATTCCAGGATGTCTGGCTCTAGGTGAGTGATCACACCATCATGGTTATCTGCGTCATTAAGATCTTTTTTGTATAGTTCTTCTGTGTATTCTTACCACCTCTTCTTAATATCTTCTGCTTCTGTTAGGTCCATAACTTTTCTGTCCTTTATCGAGCCCATCTTTGCATGAAATGTTCCCTTGGTATCTCTAATTTTCTTGAAAAGATCTCTAGTCTTTTCCATTCTATTGTTTTCCTCTATTTTTTTGCACTGATCACTGAGAAAGGCTTTCTTATCTTTCCTTGCTATTCTTTGGAACTCTGCATTCAGATGAGCATATCTTTCCTTTTCTCCTTTGTCTTTAGCTTCTTTTCTTTTCTCATGTATTTGTAAGGCCTCCTCAGACAGCCATTTTGCCTTTTTGCATTTCTTTTTCATGGGATGGTCTTCATCACTGCCTCCCATACTATGTCACGAACCTCCATCTATAGTTCATCAGGCACTCTGTCTATCAGATCTAGTCCCTTAAATCTTTTTCTCACTTCCATTGTGTAGTCATAAAGGATTTGATTCAGGTCATACCTGAATGGTCTAGCAGTTTTCCCTACTTTCTTCAATTTAAGTCTGAATTTGGTAATAAGGAGTTCATGATCTGAGCCACAGTCAGCTCCTGGTCTTGTTTTTGTTGACTGTATAGAGCTTCTCCATCTTTGGCTGCAAAGAATATAATCAATCTGATTTCAGTGTTGACCATCTGGTGATGTCCATGTGTAGAGTCTTCTCTTGTGTTGTTGGAAGAGGGTGTTTGCTATGACCAGTGCATTCTCTTGGCAAAACTCTGTTAGCCTTTGCCCTGCTTCATTTTGTACTCCAAGGCCAAACTTGCCTGTTACTCCAGGTGTTTCTTGACTTCCTACTTTTGCATTCCAGTCCCTTATGATGAAAATGACATCTTTTTGGGGTGTTAGTCCTAGAAGGTCTTGTAGGTCATTATAGAACCATTCAACTTCAGCTTCTTCAGCATTAGTGGTTGGGGCATAGACTTGATTACTGTGATATTGAAGGGTTTACCTTAGAAACAAACAGAGATCGTTCTGTCATTTTTGAGATTGCACCCAAGTACTGAATTTCAGACTCTTGTTGACTATGAGGTCTACTCCATTTCTTCTAAGGGATTCTTGCCCACAGTTGTAGACGTAATAGTCATCTGAATTAAATTCTCCCATTCCGGTCCATTTTAGTTCACTGATTCCTAAAATGTCTGTGTTCACTCTTGCTATCTCCTGTTTGACCACATCCAATTTACCTTGATCGATGGACCTAACATTCCAGTTTCCTACACAATATTGTTCTTTACAGCAGTGGACTTTACTTCCATCACGTCACATCCACAACTGGGCATGGTTTTTTGCTTTGGCTCCGTCTCTTCATTCTTTCTGGAGTTATTTCTCCACTTTTCTCCAGGAGCATATTAGGCATCTACCGACCTGGGGAGTTCATCTTTCAGTGTCATATCTTTTCGACTTTTCACACTCTTCATGGGGCTCTCAAGGCAAGAATACTGAAGTGGTTTGCCATTCCTTTCTTAATCTTATTACATTTTCATAATTTGTTGAATCCTAAGAAGGTATCTTCCCAAAGAAAGGTGATAATGGCTCTATAGCTGACTTAGCCATTAAACAACAAGCTGAGTTTCCTTTGTGGTGGGAGTGTAGGATATTAGCAACATCCCCATTTTTTACCTACTAGCTGCTGGCAGGTAGAAATACCCTTACCAAGTTATGACAACCAAAAATTTCCCTAGAAGTTACCAAATGTTCTGAGAAAGAAGGAGGGTGCAGAATCACCTTTAGTCAAGAACCATTGATTTATAGCAACACAAAGAACTTGAAGAAGTTTAAAATTTTTTACACTTGTAACTTCATTCATTTACAAATTATATGATTGAGCCAGTGCTATTGTATGCTAAACAGAGTTCTAGTACTGGGGATATAAAGGTGAACAAACCAAATGTTTATATAATAATATAATGTCAAATAGTGATAATATTATGTGCAGAAAATAAACAAAGAAAGCACAATAAGAGATAGTGATGGCCTAGAGCCAACAGGGAGAATCCTATCATGAAGAGAAGTTGAAGGCCTCTTTGAGGAGGTAGCTTTTGAGGTTTCAAGAAAATGCAGTGAGGATGAGTCAAGTAAATACAGTTCAGGCAGAGGTCAGGTTTTTCCAGACTAAGGGAAAGCTGGAGTAAAGGCACTAAGGTGAGAGTATGATTTAATCCCAGAACAAAGTCTTGGGCTAGGTTGAGGATGAAGTATTGGTGTTCCTTTCTGACCCAACAAAAGCTACAGGGAGCAGTGCAACCTTAAAAGGTGATTCTTCCTTATTCAAATGAAACCTCAGGAGTCTCCACTTACCCCACTCCCTTTACTGTTATATTCGTAGTATTCAGTTTTTCTATAGCTCTAAGAGTTTCCTCACTCTGTCAAATACAAAGACCATATTGTTTAAATCCCCACTAATATGATGGGTTTGTGAATTTCTTCTTTTGTTTGTAATAGCTTTTGTCTTGTTTTTTTTTAATGAGATGTTACTTGGCTCATAAAAGTTTACCATGTATCTTTAACGTAGATTGACACTTTGACCATCATTTTTGGGGTAATATTTATTTATTCACTTTTGGCTGTGATGGGTCTTCGCCGCTGCATGTGCTTTCCCTAGCTGTGGCAAATGGGGGCTACTTTCTATTGTGCGGTGTGGGCTTCTCATTGAGCTGGCTGCTGCTGTTTTGGCATGCAGGCTCTAGGTGCGCCGGCTTCAGTTGCGGCTCCTGGGCTCTAGAACACAGGCTCAATAGTTGTGGAGCAGGAGCTCTGTGGCTCCATGGCATGTGAAATCCTCCAGGATCAGGGATCAAACCCATATCTCCTGCACTGGTGGCAAATTCTTTACCACTGAACCAGGGGGAAGCCCACTTTGATTACTATTAACATTCTCTTATTGGCACTTTCTCTTGAATTTTACCCCATATGCTTTCAATATCACTACTTCTGCTGTTTTTGTTTGCATTTCCTGAGTATAATACTTTTATATTCATTTATTTTTCACTTTTGCATAACATCTTATGTTTCTGATGAACAAAATACCTTAATTTTCAATACAATCTAAAAGTTTTCAACTATTAATAGTAGAATCCATACTCCCATACTTGAATGAAACATTTCTGTTTGGTATTATTTTTGTAACATTATTTTTCACTTGCTTTTTTTCCCTTGCCATTTCTTTTTCTGAATTTTTGTTAGTTGATCAGTTTTCCTTGGCTTGCTTTTCTGTAATAATTTGAAAGTTATATACATATCAGTTCAGTTCAGTTGCTCAGTCGTGTCCAGTTCTTTGTAACCCCATGAACCACAGCATGCCAGGCCTCCCTGTCCATCACCAACTCCCAGAGTCTACCCAAACTCATGTCCATTGAGTCAGTGATGTCATCTAACCATCGCATCCTCTGTCGACCCCTTCTCCTCCTGCCTTCAATCTTTCCCAGCATCAGGGTCTTTTCCAATGAGTCAGTTCTTCACATCAGGTGGCCAAAGTATTGGAGTTTAAGCTTCAGCATCAGTCCTTCCAATGAACACCAAGGACTGATCTCCTCTAGGATGGATTTGTTGCATCTCCTTGCAGTCCAAGGGACTCTCAAGAGTCTTTTCCAACACCACAGTTCAAAAGCATCACTTCTTCAGTGCTCAGCTTTCTTTATAGTCCAACTCTCACATCCATACATGACTACTGGAAAAACCATAGCCTTGACTAGACAGACCTTTGTTGACAAAGTAATGTCTCTGCTTTTTAATATGCTGTCTAGGTTGGTCATAACTTTCCTTCCAAGGAGTAAGCATCTTTTAATTCCATGGCTGCAATCATCATCTGCAGTGATTTTGGAGCCCCTCAAAGAAAGTCAGCCACTGTTTCCACTGTTTCCCCATCTATTTCCCATGAAGTGATGGGACCGGAAGCCATGATCTTCGTTTTCTGAATGTTGAGCTTTAAGCCAACTTTTTCACTCTCCACTTTCACTTTCATCAAGAGGCTCTTTAGTTCTTCTTCACTTTCTGCCATAAGGGTCGTGTCATCTGCATATCTGAGGTTATTGATATTTCTCCTGGCAATCTTGATTCCAGCTTGTGCTTCCCCCAGCCCAGCATTTCTCATGATGTACTCTGCATAGAAGTTAAATAAGCAGGGTGACAATATACAGCCTTGATGTACTCCTTTTCCTATTTGGAACCAGTCTGTTGTTCCATGTCCAGTTCTAACTGTTGTTTCCTGACCTGCATACAGGTTTCTCAAGAGGCAGGTCAGGTGGTCTGGTATTCCCATCTCTTTCAGAATTTTCCACAGTTGATTGTGATCCACACAGTCAAAGGCTTTGGCATAGTCAATAAAGCAGAAATAGATGTTTTTCCGGAACTCTCTTGCTTTTCCGATGGTCCAGCAGATGTTAGCAATTTGATCTCTGGTTCCTCTGCCTTTTCTAAATCCAGCTTGAACATCTGAAAGTTCATGGTTCATGTATTGCTGTAGCCTGGCTTGGAGAATTTTGAGCATTACTTTACTAGCGTGTGAGATGAATGCAATTGTGTGGTAGTTTGAGCATTCTTTGGCATTACCTTTCTTTGGGATTGGAATGACAATTGACCTTATCCAGTCCTGTGGCCACTGCTGAGTTTTCCAAATTTGCTGGCATATTGAGTGCAGCACTTTCACAGCATTACCTTTTAGGATTTAAAATATCTCAACTGGAATTCTATCACCTCCACTAGCTTTGTTCGTAGTGATGCTTCCTAAGGCCCATTTGACTTCACACTCCAAGATGTGTGGCTCTAGGTGAGTGATCACACCATCATGATTATCTGGGTCATGAAGATCTTTTTTGTACAGTTCTTCTGTGTATTCTTATAGAATAAGACAAAATGTTTAAAAAAAAATTCTACCAATTTCAAGAATTAAACAGTATCTACAACTGCATTCAAATTGGATGAGAAATCGTGGTCAATTCCTCCTTTACTTTTCCCTCATCTTAAATTTTTGTCAGAATAATTCCCTTAAAGATTATTTCTGATGTTTGCATTTGGTTTCATAACCATGTTTCAAACAATGATTTAGACACTAACTATTCTTTACCGGCTTAATTACTCATGGTTGTTTCTTTTGTACCACCTCTTCCATTCCTGGGTTCTTTTTTTTGACTCATTTCTCGGTTGATTGGTGGACCTTTGAGGGCATTATTTTTCAGGCAGATAATGTGAGTCCTTACATGTCTAAGAATTTCTTTCTCTTGACCCATGTATGAATGACATCATAGCTACTTAAAGAATTCTTTACATTTGTTGCTTCTAAAAATTCAGCAGATATTGCTTCATTGTCTTCTAGAATTGAGAGTTACCTAATAAAGTCTGGTACAAGTCCATTCTTTTCTATGTGAGTAAACGTTTTTCCTAAAAACATGAAAACATTTTTCCTTTATCTTTGAAACTTGAGATTTTATAAAGACACAAATACGCATGGGTCCCTTTACATTAATTTCAGCCATTAAATCTGATGGCTTACACCCGCCACATCAGAGAAGAAGTTTTCTATTAATTCTTTGATTATAGAAATAGTAAATTACAGAACATATTTAGAACTTAAAAAAATTTTTTCTGTTCAACTCTATTGAGATATAATTAACATACAGCACTCTGTAAGCACTCTGTAAGTTTAAAATATACATTATAATGACCTGTTTTACATATATGGTCTTCCTTGGTGGTTCAGATGGTAAAATACCTGCCCGCAATGCAGGAGACCCAGGTTTAATCATTGGGTTGGGAAGATCCCCTGGAGAAGGAAAAGGCAACCCACTTCAGTATTCTTGCCTGGTAGATCCCGTGGACAGAGGAGCCTGGCAGGCTACAGTCCACGGGGTCGCAAAAAGAGGAGGGCATGACTGAGCTACTAACACTACCACCATACAGCACTCGAGAAGTTTACAATGTACATTATACTGACCTGATTAGCGTATATTGTATGATAATTACCATAGTAAGTTTAGTGAACATCCATCATTTCACATTATTGCCAGAAAAAGAGAGAAAGATAAAATGTTTTTCCTGTAGTGAGAATGTTTAAGATCTACTCTCTTTGCAGTTTTCAAGTATACCATACAGCAGTGTTAACTATAGTCATCGTGTTCTACGCTACACCTCCAGAGATTTTTCTTATAACAGAAAATTTGTACCTTTGACGCTCCTTCCAGTCCCCTCACTCACCAGCCCCACCTCTGGTAACCAGGTCATCTTCTATGAATTTGGCTTGTTGTGGTTTTTTTTTGTTTTGTTTTAATTTCTCATATAAGTGAGATTATATGGTATTTGTCTTTCTCTGTCTTGACTAGAATTTTTAAATGAGCATAAAAAGTCTCCTCTAGTTGTTGACTCATGATAGACTCAATAAATATATGTTAAATGAATGACAAATGGATGAAGAGATGAATCTTCTTTTCCTCCTTCTTTGCTCCCTTCATCTCCCAATTACACAAATGCTCCGTCACCTGTATTTCCTTCATCCCTTTAGCCTTCTCCTCTGGTATTTAATAGAAAATTTCAAGCTAGCTTTCTAATAGTATTTGTTATTATGCTATCCAATTCTCATACTTTTATAATTTTATAATACCAATTTTTCATATAAAATAAATTTTTGTAATTGTAGTTACTCTTTTCTCACAGGTGCAATGAAATTTGTAAAAACTATAAAGACAGATATAGTATTTTATTTCATTCCTTTTTTTTTTCCTCTTGTTTCTTGCAGTAGCTCTCCTCCACAGTAATATTTGTTCAGTTTCCTTTTTTCTAAGTGAAAGTGAAAGTCGCTCAGTCATGTCTGACTCTTTGTGACCCCATGGACTATACAGTCCATGGAATTCTCCAGGCCAGCATACTGGAGTGGGTAGCCTTTCCCTTCTCCAGGGGATCTTCCCAACCCAGGGATTGAACCAAGTCTCCCACATTGCAGGTGGACTCTTTACTACCTGAGCCACAAGGGAAGCCCAAGAATACTGGAGTGGGTAACCTATCCCTTCTCCAGCGGATCTTCCTGACCCAGGAAATGAACTGGGGTATCTTGCATTGCAGACAGATTCTTTTCCAACTGAGCAATCAATAGCTACAATAATAAAGACTCTTTGCAAACCCCATGGACTGTAACTTGTTAGGCTCCTCTGTCCGCGGGATTTCCTAGGCAAGAATACTGGAGTGGCTTGTCATTTCCTTCTCCAAGGGATCTTCCTGACCCAGGGATTGAACCCAGGTCTCCTGCATTGCAAGTGGATTCTTTACCAGCTGAGCCATAAGGGAAGCCCTCCTCTTTCTGACCAGCCTCCAAAATATCTCCCAAAGAGATATCTCCCTCCTGCTATTCCTGACATCTGTGTTCCCCCCACACAGTGAACCAGGGCAGCCTGTGAGACCAACGGTGTCTCACCACAATGCAGACATTATTGTGCCTTACTTTTGAGGCTAGGTTATAAAGGCATTGTGACCTCCTCCTGGTCCTCTGGGATCTCTCCCTCTGGAGGAAGCCCACCATCATGTCATGAGGATGCTCAAGCAACCCTGGGGAGAGGTCCACCCGGAAAGGAAATAAGGGGTCCTGCCAACAGCAGCCAGTGCCAACTGGTTAGCTGTGTGTATGAGCTACCTTGGAAGAAGATCATCCCAATCCATCAAGTCTTCTGATGATAGCAGCCGATCAACATATTGGAAGACCACCCTTATGACAGTCCCCAAGCCAGAACCATCCCTCCATGGGTCTCCCAAACTGCTAACTCACAGAAATTTCAGAGATTATACGTATTTATTATTGTTTTACGCCACTAAGTTTTAGGATAATTTGTTAGGCAGCCATAGATAACTTTTCAACTGATTGGTCATTTCAATAAATGTTACTTTTCCAATATTGGGGCTTGAGATAGGTGGTGCTAGAAAGCATGTGGGTCTCTGTTCAACTCTTTCATCCTCGAGAAAGAAGAGAAAGGCTGAGCTATTCTGTGGCATTACTTTTTCAGTCAAGAGGTCTATTTGTTACTGATGAATACAGAAGTTTCTACAGCTTGGTGAGCCTGGTGCCAGGTGTTTCCTCACTGTGCAGAAGGGCTTTCTGTATGGCTATATTGGAATATTAGTGGTAGCAAGGGCCTCTCCCAGCTCCCAGACATTAGAACCAACAAGCTCCCCAGCCATCCTTTTTATCATCTCTGCCAGCCACAGGGTCATAGTAATGGTCTTCTTTCTTGCTTGGTATAGATCTCCCCGGAACCTATATTGAATCTCTGAGGGGCTATTACAGGCCCCAACAAGTTTACATTCCAGAGCATTGAAGAGCCAAATGCCTCCTCCATTAATCTCCATCAAATTAACTCATCAGACCATAGTGTTAAACTATGGTCTCAATGGAAGCATGAGGACAGTATCAGGAAGGAACAACCACACAGGAATAACATACTTTGGAAAACAGTCTTGGCATCATCTTGTAAAGCTGAGCACTCCCACTCATGTATCCTACAACTTACCTCTAAAGAAACTCTGGAATTTGTTCCTCCGGCCACAGGAATATTCACAGTAGCACTGCTTAAGGTAGAAAAACACGTGGAGATAATCCACTGTAGAATGGATAGATAGATCGAGGTATATTTTCATATATAATAGGATGTCATAAAGTAGTGAAAAATTAATCACAACTCCACATATCAACATAATTTTGTGGAATCTCAAAATTCATAACATGGAGCAAAAGAAACAAGTAGAACAAAAATTCTGTTTACAAAATGGTCAGCAGCGCTAAATAGTGTCTTGCTTAAGGTTACACTCCAAAGTGGGAAACAGAGTAATAAACTCAAAATCGAGAAGGATTGGAAGGGAATTGTGTGCAGTTGGGGTGAGTTTCACTGGGTTGGTACCAGACCTGGTGGAGTTCATTTTCCCATCCCCTAGTGGTGGTTCCACAGAATTTGCTTTATTGTTATTCTTTAATGCTCTTTAATATGTAAGAAATATCAATGCTTCACAATGTTATAAATCGAAAAGATTCTCACAACTTCATGCCTCAGGACTTTACACTGAGGGCTCCTTCCAGACGCAGCAACTGGGCATTTGCTCCCCTTTTCATGCCTCCCTCTTCAACTCACACAGCAGCACCCCTCCCGCTGCCAAGAACCCCCACCCCTTTCCCTAGGAGGAGCTGCGTTAGAAGACCAGGTCCTCAGTCTCAAGCAGCACCTCCATCCATCCAGACTGGCACCAGCCTGACACCTCTTGGTCAGCACCTCCCTGGACTGCCTTGAACAGGAGGCAATAGACTCCCTCTTGTGCAAAAACTATTTTGAGTGGGTATTCTGTCATTTGTAACTAAAAGAATCCTGACTAATACACAAGTGTTTGCTTATTAAGCCTTTCTCAAAATGGCCCTTTGTGACATGTACGGGAAGGTCTGAGAATTCTTATTTGATCCTTCATGTGGCTGGTTCTGAGGGGACTCATTCACTGAATCAGTTCCCCAGGCAGCAGGGGCAGGTGGGCAGACACTGCCCTGAGAGCCAGGACAGGCAGGTCCCTCAGAGTGTTCCAGCCTCAGCTGCTAGCTGGTTACAGGCAAGTCGCTTTTCCTGCCTGGCCCTCAGTTGCTTCATCTGCCAAGTGGGGAGTCTGGTCCCTCTTGGTGAGCATTTACAGAGTACAGGTGTCTCTGATGAGTGGCCAGGTGACTTTAGTGAGCAGGATCGCTAAAGAGGTTGTGTTCTCCTTGAGAAGTCAGGACCACAGGCAGCAGGCCAAGAGCACTACAAGCAGAGGCCGACTCAAGGGCAGAGTCCCCAGCACAAATGCAGACGGGCGCTGAGACCAGCCACTGGGGAGGGCATTGAGCGGGGACAACCCTGGAGCCGTGTCCTAGGGGCTCAGAGAGGTCTGAGAAGGTCAGAGCCAAGGAGAGGGGATAGTCACGAGTCAGGTCTGGAAGACCATGGGCCGAGTGCAGCGTCAGGCCAGCAGGGAACGGAAACTTGTAGAGCCACGGGGTGGGGGTTGTGTGAAGCTTCACGGAGGGGGTGCTGTGTCCACTCCTCAAGCGAGAGGCCCTCTTAATGGCTGCAGGATGCAGCTTCCCCCTCAGCCACTCCCTAGGTGTTCAGTGTGCAGGAAAGCTGCGGGATATTCTAATCCCAGGCCTCTGGCAGGTGCTGCATTTGACCCCATCCAGTGGCTGATAGAGCCCGTGACAGAACACTGAGGCTCCGAGCCCCCTGACCTACTCCATCAGGCACTGGCGGGCTGTTTGGGAGATGATTATGCAGGATCTGGGGGTTTGTGCCTGGGCCAAGGGAGGGAAATGGCGGGTGAGAAACACGCCGTGGCCTGGTCACCCAGAAGGGGAGCTGGCCTCCTGCAGGGCCCAGTGCTGAGGGTTAGTTCCGGGAGAAGACGGATAAGGCAGAGAGCTGCATTCCCCCGTGGGGATGGTCCTCGCCCAGACACCGCATTTGGCCCTGCTGCCCCCCAGTGAGGTGAGTGACAAGAATTCAATCACCCCAGCTGGCCCTGGGGCTGGAGTTTCCCCACAATCATCTCCCCCAGAAGACCCAGCAAATGTACGTAGGTTTGCTGGACACAAGGCAAAAGGTTTCCCTGGGACAGGCTGTCTGCTCAGGATTGGATTGAAATTCTCTTTGTTACGGAGACAGCAGTCCTGCTATAGTCTCCCACTATGTCCCCTTAGGTCTATCACCTCCCTGAACCATTAGCCTCTCAGCAGGTCAGAGCTCACCCAGGCACACAGCTAGAAGGGGTCAGAGCTGCAAATGACCACGTGCACAGGCCCAGCATCCAGAGAGGCTAGGAGAGACAGGCTTCCTACCGCCCCCTCAGTCATCTCTCCTCAGGCATTCCAGGTGGAGCCAACAGTCCACACCCTCCATCACCCCAAGGGGGCTAGGATGTGACCCCAACCACAGACTCAGTCCCTGCCTCCAGCCAGAACCTTCCTTGCATTTTGCATCAACAGCGAGAGAGCTCTTCTTCCACCAGGGTTGCATGGACCCCAGCACATGGCCAACCACCTGCCCCCCTACTCGCTCAGAATGGAGCCAAACACAGATACTCAAATGAGGGATTCTATTTGAACCCCAGACCCGGTGTGCCTGAGCTAGACTTGGAGTCAGTGGGTCCTGTTTCCTGCTGCTTGTAAATGAAAGAGCCTTGGCTGACGCAGCTCTGACGCTGACGCAGTCTATGCCGCATACCTGGACCTTCACTCAGCTGTCACTGCAACATGCTGGCTCCTCAGCCTCACCCACCACACAAAACCTGTGGCCCTGCAGCCCTGGCTTCCTCATGGTGAGCACCGTGGTCCTAGACTGGCCCCCCCTGCAGCTCAGGGCAGACGTGGCACCCGCCAGTGCCAGGGGCTGGGTTGTACAGGAGCATGGCTGCCGGGCCTCAGCCTGGAGCTCTGGGTCCCCACCTCGGGAATGCAGCCTGCTCCGAAGAGCTGCACCTGAGCACGTACACTCAGAGGCTCACTCCCTGCCCAAGCCCTTCATTCGATTTGTCTCCTTAGCATGCTAGCTTGGGAGTTATTTCTCATTTAAATAAAATGTGAAATCGGAGCTAATGAACGGTACTAATGTTAGGAAGATGACTTTTTGGACCAGGGCACACGAATGAGGGTTTGCCACTGTCCGGAACTGAGGAAGCTGGGATCCACACGATCCTGAATGGGTGGAGCGTCGTTTTCCTCCAGCAGCGAAGAGGGCGGCACGCATCCGGTCACCGCGCAGGTTCTGCGCACGTGCACGGTCTGTGTCAGGCTCTGGGGTGGGGAGAAGCCCACGTGGCGGGAGGGCCTTTCTTGCCAGCCATCTGCGGTCGCAGTGGCAGGGGGTGGTCCTGTCCGGGAAGCCCGGTGCTCCTTGCTGTCTGGAGGAGCCTCCTGGGAGGGAGAAGCCCTGTGCTCCCCCGGCCCTCACCCCTCAGCGTGTCATGACAGGGAGGTGCAGAGGTGGGGAAATCAGTCAGCCATCCTCAGTGAGTCAGGCCTTTGGCAGGCGGCCCCCAGCCCCGGAGCACCTCTGACTCAGCCTGCTGACTGACGGACAGGGGACCGACAGACAAGAGGCAGTGAAAGTGCCGGGAAAGGGCGGCACCAAGGGCGGCCTCCTGACACAGGTCACCCTCCAGGCCCGGCCCCGTGGGGCTCTCGTGTCCCTCCTCACTCGCTCCTTCCCCTCACACCCCTCCTCAGTCCGAGAGGCTGAGCGTTTGAGGGAAACCTGAGGGACAGAGAAGGGCGCCCCCTTTCCACACACCGGCAACAGACTGGTGGTCCCCCAGCTCCAGGCCAGACATCAGCCTGCCCTTCAGCGGACGGGATACTCCGGGGAGGGTGGGGCTGATGCTGAGGGCTGAGGAAAGATCACTTCCTGGCTCTCGGCTCGCCCACACCCTGCCGTGGGCCCCACCCACAGGCAGCTCTCTCTAAGTGCTGCTCACTGCCAGCGTGGGGCCTGCCCTGACCCCCAGGTCGTTTTCTTAAGCATGCGTGCCTCACCGGCTTCTCCCACCCTGTATTAAAGCTCCGGGTTCGGCCCCTCAGGACACACCTCATGCTGTTTCTCCAGTGTTAGCCCACACATGCCCTGACTCTTCTCTGTGTTCACACTGCTCTTCCCAGCCTCCCAGGCGCAGAGCCCAGCCTGCCACTCCGAGGAACCCCCTGGGTCACCCCCAGCCCCAGAGCCCCCAAGCTCCTCAAAGGCCAGAGAAGGGTCTACATGGAGCTCTTCTTCACCCTGCTATCTCAGAGCCCTCAGAGGGACCTACTTGCCCCTTTGTTTAGCCACTTCTCTGCCGCCATACAGAAGGGAAGGGAGGAGCCATGCCTGACAGCTTTGCACCACCCTGGAGCTTCTGCAGCAGCGCCCCAGGCCCGTGGGCAGCCATCCCAATGTGGCATCCGCGCTGAGCCAGAAGAAGCTCCTGCTCGCTGCACAAGGGTCGGGCCTGCTCCCCCATCTCCAGGAGAAAGCCATAGAAACCGCCTCTCTCCCAGGACTCCAACTTTCCAACAGTGAGACCCTAAACAAAGCACCCAGCACGCCAAGCCTCAGTTTCCTCTTCTGAAAAAAGAGAGAATGGGGCCTGGGACACAGAAGGAGCCGAGTAAGGATGGTCTCTGCTTGTTTCATTCTTGCCGGCAGAAGCTCAGAGCACCAACGCCTCACCTCTCTCTAGATCTGGGGCCCCCTGAAAAGCTCTGGAGGTTATGACCTCTCTCCTCTGAGAAGGCAACCACACCAACATTGCACAAACAGTGCTCAGGCTGAGGGGCCTCTGCAGCCCTCCACTGCCCCTGCGTCGAAATCTGTTCCACAGATCCAGTCTGGGTGGGGCTCGGAGCTCAGGGCTATCTGAGGCCAGCCTTAGTGGTCACGCTGGGCCCACAACAAAGCACTTGTGCTCCAGCTGGCCCATCCAGGAGCACACTCTCAGGGGCATGCAAGGCAGAACAAAGTGCATGGGGCTCTGCTCTCCCTTCTAAGCAGGGCCTGGAGATGGCAGCATCTCTCCTGGCAGAGCAAGCTGTGGCCTGTGGGATGTGCAGTGTCCCTCTCCCACCCGGCTCCTGCCAACCCCCAGCATCTTGGCCCACGTGCCTCCGAGCAAGGTGGCTGTCCTCGGAAGGACGTGGTCCCACGCCCTGCTCTCCTTCCCTTTGTAGCTCTTACCTGGGACAATCTCACATTCTTTTGAATGTTAAGTTTTCTGTGTGTGAACTATACCAGACCAATGAAAATAGCACACAGAAATATATAAACGTAAAGATAAGAAAGGCTTAATAAATCAGACCGCCTCCTCCAGCGCCCAGCACAGTGAGAGGCTGGGGGAGGCTCTCCAGTTCAGACCTCTAGGGCATGGGCACTATTAGATTTGGTTTTTAGCTCTGGGTCCTGATGCAGAAAAGATACCTGTGCATCTGCCCAGATTTGCGACAAAGGAGACTGCACAGAGAGCCAGGGATGAAGCCTCCTGGAGAGTATTTGACAATTTCTGTACTGTCGAGTGACCTGGGCGGTGAATTCCTCACAGGCGAAAGGGAGGGGGAACACACAGCTTCACTGGTCTGTGAGGTCTCTTGGAATCCTTGACATATTCCTTGTGAGGACATCAGAGAGACATTCTGAGCTGCCAGACTTTAGCCAGTGCTCCTGCCTGGGCAGCCTTAGCACGTCCCAGTGTGGAAGTTCAGGAGGAGCAGTGCCTGGAGGTGGAGAGGCAAGGAGGTGACAAGAGCAGCAGCTGCTTCCCAAGGAAAAGCTGTGAGGCTGTGGCAGCCGGCCCCTGGTGTCCTAGAGACGGGGGGGACAGGATCTGCCTGCTTTCCAGGAGATAGGAGGTTGGGTTAGCCTGAGTGCAGACTGGGTGTAGATTCCCCAGGAATGTGTGCCAGGTGGGGATGCTCTGACCCCTGCTTTAGAAGGCAGCACTTTCCATCACGCTAGATACCCTTCATCACTGAGGAGTCCTCTATATTGTATTCAGCCAAACTGTGAGCCCCAGACTGTTCAGCGCTGCCCTTCAAGTGGGTTAGAAATGACTTTCACAGCCACTCACAGAAATCTGGTAAAAAAACAACAACAAAAAACCTGTCCCCATTTGCCCAGGACTGAAGCATTTCCTAGGAGACAGGACTTTTTACCTGGGCAAACAGGGGTGGGTGCTCACCTACACAGAAGCCAGGAGGACTGGGGGGATCCTACTGGAGGGCTGGGCCTTCTCTGTGTGTCCAGAGAGCTGTGCCACCAAGGGTGGCAGGAGCAACCCCTCCTGTGAAACTGATTTGCTCAGCCACTGCTCAGCAATGCAGAGGAGAGTGTGTCCTGTGCCAAATGTCCTCAGAAGCCAGGAGGAATCAGTTAAGCTGGTGACCTCTGCTTTAGGGCTCCCTGCTTGCTTATCTCCACTTCTGGGCCTTTCTGTACTTAGGAAAGATTAATTCAGACCTCTCTCCCCACTATGCCAATCTTCCCAGGACCACCTGCCTGGAATCAGAGTACCCAGGTGCCCGTGGACAGGACCAGGCTTCTGGACATTCCCCTCCACCCCACCCCTCCACCAGCCACCTGCTCGGAACTGCCCTGAATGTTGACGGGAGAGGGGAGAGGTAAGCAGAAAGGAGAGTTCTGGACAGTGTTGTCTGGGCCTGCTCTTTTCTCAGCTAGCACTGTTCCTACCTATGGGCCCTGACATCATCTTGACTGGCTAAAGAGTATACATTTGCAGTATACATTACAAATTAGAAATTTGTAATGCTTTTTAGAACCAACTCCTGCATTAACTAGGGCATTGAGGTAGTGAGTTACTCATGAGTTATGATGTGAATAATGAAATTATTCATAAGTTATGATGCTTATGGCAGGCAAAAGGGTATGGGTTATGTCTCAAGACCATGGGACAAGCTTGGCATCTGTTGGCCTGAGCTTGGGGAGGGTTGCCAGGTGACTGGTCTCATGGAGGGGGTTGATATATCTTCCAATCTCCATAAAGGGTAGAAATGGCAAGGATGTTCAGACTTGAGGATGATTTTTCAGGCTTGCTACCACCTCCAAAAGGCTCTTTCTGTCCCTAATAGAAATCATTCGGTCACATCTGACTGAATTTCACCCTCTTTTTCCCCATTTACTTTTCACACTAGTAGAAGACTAGTGGGGAATTTCCAGTTCTGGTTGTTTTTAGAGAAGAATGGGAGCAAATAGGTCAGCTAGCTTCCTCTGCTCTTGAGAAATAGGTTTAAAAAAACCCCTTAGTATCTCCCATCCACACTGGATTTATAAGTGACAAGCCATGGGGTCCCCAGGGGCATACATTCTGCCTACCCTCTAACCTGGGACCTGGACTCCTGTTCCTATGTATCTCTCATGCATGCTAAGTCACTTCAGTGTTCGACTCTTTGTGACCCTATGGACTATAACCAGCCAGGCTCCTCTGTCCATGGAATTCTCCAGGCAAGAATACTGGAGTGGGTTGCCACGCCCTCCTCCAGGGGATCTTCCAGACCCAGGGATCGAACCTGAGTCTTTTATGTCTCCCGCACTGGCAAGCAAGTTCTTTAACACTAGAGCCACCTAACACCTCGGTATTCAGAGACACTGATGTGAAACTCAATCCTGCTTTAATGTTTTAAACACACACACACAGAATCACACAAAGCCCTTGGCACATGGTAGGCTTAATTTTGAAAGAGGAAGATTTGACATCATAATAACTCAAATAATTTCACATGCAGCAGCAGCAGCTTCATCTTAGAGCTTCTCCACCTTTAAAATGTCATTTCCCACTCCCAGCCCACTTGCTGTCTTTTTTTTTTTTCTCCACTCACTGTCTTGCTAGCTCCTTCCTCTTCCTCTGGAATAATGTTAGTTTCCATCTGTCTCTTTCCCCTATTCCACCCCATCTCGACCTTGGACGGCCAAGATGTACTTATCCTCACATTGATACACAAATTTAGTGTAAGACCTATCAAAATCCCAGCAAGAATTTTTGTAGATATATAGAAAAAATTATTCTACATTTTGTATAGAAAGGCAAAAGAATCCGAATAACTAAAACAGTGCGGAAAAAGAGGAAGAATGTAGAAGAAATAATTCTACCCAAGTTTAAGACTTTATAGCTACAAAGACTCTTTGCAACCCCATGGACTGTAACTTACTAGGCTCCTCTGTCCATGGGATTTCCCAGGCAAGAATACTGGATTGGGAAATACATTTCCTTCTCCAGGGGATCTTCCTGATCTAGGGATTGAACCCAGGTCTCCTGCTTGGTCAGCAGATTCTTTTTACCTCTGAGCCACCTAGATAAACCAAGTAGACCAAAACAACTCTGAAATTTAAATTTTCAATGAAGCTACAACTCACAAAAGCAAGCCAAGACCTTTGTGCTAAACAGAGCAACCAAGTACTGAAATTGAAAATTTGTATAAAACCCAGAGTCTCCTAACATGATAGCCAAAACATACAAGATAGAATAAAAAACCACCCAGCATACCAAGAGTCAGGGGAATTACAATTTGAATGAGGAAAAACAATCAACTGATGTCCAAATAAGATAAGTTATCTGGCAGGAATTTTGAAGCATTAGCATTATCTTGAAACAAATGAAAAAATTTTAAAAATTCTGCAAATAGACATTATAAAAACGAAGCAAATAGAAATCATAGAACTGAAAAATAATAATTTTAAAAAAAAATCTCACTGGATAAGCTAAATAGTAGAATGGAGTTGAGAGAGAAAAGAATCAGTGAGCCTGAGGACATAATAATAGAATTTATCCAGTCCAAACAACATATAGGAAAAGTACTAAAAAAATAATAAGCAGAGCTTCTCCTATGTGAAGATGACAAAAAAGACCCAATATTCACATAATTACCATCCAAGAAGCAAAAGAGGAGGGGAAGTGCTGAAAAAGTCCTCAAAGAAATAAGCTAAAATCCTAAATTTGGCAAAAGATATAAGCCCACAGATCAAAAAAGCTGAATGAACACCAAAGGATAAATTCAAAAGAAATCCATGCCAAGATACCTAATTAAATTTATGAAAACTAAAGAAAAGGGGAGGATCTTGAAACTGTCAAATAGAAATGACACATTAACTGTAAAGGAACACCAATTTGAAAAACAAATTTCTCACCTGAAACCAGTGAGACCAGAATATTTTTCAAATGCAAAAACATATCTCAATTGTAGATCCTCCACTGGGTAAAACCATCTTTCGGGAATAAAGGAGATATATGCCTTCTCATATGACTTAAAATGGGAAAAGGAAGTTCTCCAGATGGAAAGGAAAGGCTATAAGGAAGAATCTTGGAACATCAGGAAGGAAAATAATAGAACAAAATAAATATGGGAATATACAATAAACTATTCTCTCCTTGTAAGCTCTCTAAACTATATTATATTACTGAAACAAAACATATAACACCATCTGAAACTCAAGCTAATAATATTTAAAAGTGAACTAGGTGAAAGGACTTAAATAGATTTAAGGTCTCTATGCTTCACTCAAACTGTTGAAATGTTGATACCAGCAGACCTTGTAGGCGACATATATATTAAAATACCCAGAGCAACCACCAAGAAATGCAAACCATAAAGTTCAGTTCAGTTCAGTCTCTCAGTCGTGTCCGACTTTTTGCGACCCCATGAATCACAGCATGCCAGGCCTCCGTGTCTATCACCAACTCCAGGAGTTCACTCAGATTCGTGTCCATCGACTCAGTGATGCCATCCAGCCATCTCATCCTCTGTCGTCCCCTTCTCCTCCTGCCCCCAATCCCTCCCAGCATAAAGAAATACAGTCAAAAACACTAGATAAATTGAGATGAGAGACCTCTCTGAGGTCTCTTTTATATGGGTCTCTGGACAGAGGAGCCTGGTAGGTTGCAGTCCATGGGGTCGCTAAGAGTTGGACACGACTGAGCGACTTCACTTTCACTTCTCACTTTCATGCATTGGAAAAGGAAATGGCAACCCACTCCAGTGTTCTTGCCTGGAGAATCCCAGGGACGGGGGAGCCTGGTGGGCTGCCGTCTATGGGGTCGCAGAGAGTCGGACACGACTGAAGCACTTAGCAGCAGCAGCAGCAGCTCCCTGATAGCTCAGTTGGTAAAGAATCCACCTGCAATTCAGGAGACCCTGGTTCAACTGCTGGGTCGGGAAGATTTGCTGGAGAAGGGATAGGCTAACCACTCCAGTATTCTTGGGCTTCTCTTGTGGCTCAGCTGGTAAAGAATCTGCCTGCAATGCAGGAGACCTGGGTTCAGTCCCTCAGTTGGGAAGATCCCCTGGAGGAGGGAAAGGCTACCCACTGTCCTGGAGAATTCCATGGACTGTATAGTCCATGGGGTCACAAAGAGTTGGACACGACTGAATGACTTTCACTTTCTCATCTCTTCTACTAACCCCCAGAAGAACTGGCATTGAAGGTCAGTGGGCTTACTTTCAGCTTCCCAGGTAGCATTAGTGGTAAAGAACCCACCTGCCAATGCAGGAGACATAAGAGACGTGGGTTCAATCCCTGGGTCAGGAAGATCCCCTGGAGGAGAGCACAGCAACCTACTCCAGTAATCTTATCTGAAGAATCTCTTGGACAGAGGATCCTGGTGGGTTATAGTTCATAGGGTTTCACAGAGTCAGACACAACTGAAGCGACTTAGCATGCATGCGTGCAAAGGGCTTACTTTCAGAAGAGCCAGAGTATAGTGGGAAATAGAGACTCCTCTCTTAAGGAGCACACACAAAATCTTTCAAGCTCTAGGACCCAGATTAGAAGAGGTAATTTGAAAGGCGCCTTGGTCAGACCCCCCTGCTGATCTTAGCCTTTCAGAGAGGCAAGAGGCAATTGGAGCTCACCTGGGGACACAAACACTGGCAACAACCATTTTGGGGAGCTTGTTCTACCACGGACACTGGTGTTGGCAAGCACCATTTTGAAATCCTTTCTCTGGCTTATTAACACCAGAACCTGACTCCTCCCAGCAGCCTTTTGGCACCAGCACTGAGACACCCCAGGCCAAGCAATTAGCCAGGGAGAGACACAGCTCCACCCACCAGCAGGCTGGCTGCCTTAGGACCTTCTGAGCCCCCAGCTGCCCCAGGATCACACCACCCACAAGTGCACTGGCTAGCCTCGGGAGCTTGCCTTGTCCACTGCAGGGCCCAGAACTCAGCTCCAAACACCAGTGCTCAGCACAGTCTCTAGGCCTCTAAGGCCCTACAGCCAGATACCCTGGGATCAGTCTCCCTCTGACAGTAGGTAGGCACCACCCCCAGGACCCCCAGAGACCTGAAACCACAGGTTCATAGATTCAGTTTCATCCACCAATGGGCCAGCAGTAGCTGCAGTATCCAGCCTCACCCACCAGTAGGCAGGCACCAGCGTGGGGAATGCTCCAGGCCCCAGCCCCAGGACCAAAGCAAGCTCTGCAGGTGGCCATATCAGGACCCAGCCCGCCCATCAGCAGGCCAGCTCCAACCCTGAGACCACCTGGGCCACAGCACTGGCCACCAGGTCAACCACGGTCCTGCAGCCAGAGACTCAAGAACCAGGTGCTGCCCACTAGTGAGCCAGAACTAGACCTGGGAAAACTGAGCTCTAACCCTACCCACCAGCAAGCTCTGAGACACCTTGTACCATTCAGCCCATCACCTCAGGATCCAGCCCCAATCTCCAACCGGGCAAGGCCAGCTTTAGGGCACCCTGGATCCTGCAGCCAGTGGGGTCAGGAAACAGCCCAAGCCACCAACCAGCCAAGACTAAATCCAGGATCGCCAACCCTGCAACCACAGGCAGAACCAGGCTCAACCAATCAGCTTACTGTCACTAGCCCCGAGACCTACTGGGGCTCTGCAGTTACCTGCCTGGTGACACAGCCCTACCAACCAGAAGCCAGCAGCCTCCACTCAGGGCAGGGCCTGGCAACCAACCAGACGAGGGCTGGCCATCTCCCAGGTTACCCACAGCAGTCAGCCCACCACCACAGAGGGACCCACAACAGAGGCCCACGTAAGGTTCACCCACGTAAGGGTCACCATATAACTCTGGTGACCAGATAGGAGGGTGCTATTGGGACACATACGGTGTCTCCTGTAAAAAGCCGCAACTCCAAGGTTGGAAAACACAACCAACCTAACAACACATAGAAATAAAAGCATCAAATAAGGCAAAATGTGGCAACAGAGGTATACGTTCCAAACGAAGGAACAAGATAAAACTCTAGAAGAACTGGGGTTCTCCTACACTCTTGGTGGGAACGTAAACTGGTGCACCCACTATAGAGAACAATTTGAAGGTTTCTTAAAAAATTAAAAATAGTTACCATGCTGCTATTGCTAAGTTGCTTCAGTCGTGTCCGACTCTGTGCAACCCCATAAACGGCAGCCCACCAGGCTCCGCCATCCCTGGGGTTCTCCAGGCAAGAACACTGGAGTGGGTTGCCATTTCCTTCTCCAATGCATGAAAGTGAAAAGTGAAAGTGAAGTCACTGAGTCGTGTCCAATATGATCCAGCAATCCCACTCTTGTGCACACATCTGGAGAAAATTCTAATTTGAAAAGAAACATGCACCCCAATGTTAATACCAGCACAATTTACAACAACAAAGACATAGAAGCAACCTAATGACCACTGAAAAATGAATGGATAAAGAAAATATGGTGTGTGTATATATGTCTATATACATATGTATATACACACACACATATACGTATACATACAGGGAGTTGCTGGTAGCTCAGCTGATAAAGAATCTGCCTGCAATGCAGGAGACCCCGGTTGGATTCCTGGGTTGGGAAGATCCCCTGGAGTAGGGATACGCTACCCACCAAGCTCAGACAGTAAAGAATACAGGTGCAATGTCGGAGACTGGCATTCAATCCCTGGGTTGGGAAGATCCCCTGGAGGAGGTCATGGCAACCCACTCCAGCATTCTTGCCTGGAGAATCCCCACGGACAGAGGAGCCTGGTGGGCTATAGTCCATGGGGTCTCAAAGAGTCAGACATGACTGAGCAACTAAGCACAGCACAGCATAGCACATATATACGTACAATAGAAGACTACTTTGCCATAAAAATAGAATAAAATAATGCCATTTTCAGTAACATGAATGGACACAGAGATTATCATATTAAGTGAAATCAGACAGAGCAAGCCAAATATTATATGATGTCACTTATATAGTGAATCTAAGATTTGATATAAATGAACTTATTCACAAAACAGTAACAGACTCACAGACATAGAAAACAAACCTATGGTTAGCAAAGCGGAAAGACAGGGAGAGGGATAAACCAGGAGTGGGATTAGTAGACACAAACTGCTGCATATAAAATAGATGATAAACAAGATCCTACTGTACAGCACAGGGAAATATATTCAATATCTTATAATAAACTATAACAGAAAAAATATTAAAAAGAATATATATAGATATATGTCTGAATCAGTTTACCAGTTTGCTGTACACCAGAAATTAACACATTAAAAATTAACTATACTTTCATAAAAAAAGATAAAACCTGAGAAGAAAAACTAAGTGGAGATAAGCTATGTGAAGGATAGAGTTCAAGGAACTGATCATAAAGATATTTAAAGAACTTAAAGATATATTTAAACGTATATTGAGATACTTAAAGATATATCGAGAGAAGATTGGATAACAGTGAGAATTTACGAATTGTAACAAGGAGTTACATAGTATAAAGAACCAAACAAAGATGAAGTATACAATTACGGAAGTGAAGAATACACTAGAAGTCAGGTGCAGGTTAGATGATACAGAGGAACAAATCAACACCCTGGAAGGCAGAATACTGGAAATCTCTGAACAGAAAAAAATTTAATAAAAAGAAATGAAAACAACTTAAAAGACTTCTTCTAGGACACCATCAACCCTACTAACATTAACATTATAGGGAGAGAAGGGTAAGAGAGAGAGAAAGAACAGAGAACATTTTGAGGAAATAATAGTTGAAAACATCCCTAAACTGGGAAAGGAAATAGACATCCATGTCCAAGAAGTATCAAGATTACCAAACAGGATCAATCCAAAGAAGACCACACCAAGACACACTGTAATTAACAGAGCAAAAATTAAAGATAAATTGTTGCTGTTCAGGCGCTCAGTCATGTCTGACTCTTTGTGACCCCATGGCCTGCAGCACACCAGGCTTCCCTGTCCTTCACCATCTCCCAGAGTTCGCTCAAATTCATGTCCATTGAGTCTGTGATGCCACCCAACCATCTCATTCTCTCTCATCCCCTTTTCCGCCTGCCTTCAATCTTTCAGCATCGGGGTTTTTTCCAATGAGTTGGCTCTTCACATCAGGGGCCAAAGGATTAGAGCTTCAGCTTCAGCATCAGTCCTTCCAATGAATATTCAGTGTTGATTTCCTTTTCAACTGACTGATTTGATCTTGCAGTCCAGTGAAAGTGAAAGTCACTTTGTTGTGTCCAGCTCTTTGCAACCGCATGAACGATACAGTCCATGGAATTCTCCAGGCCAGAATACTGGAGTGGGTAACCATTCCCTTCTCCAGGGAATCTTCCCAACCCAGGGATCAAACCCAGGTCCCACACATTGCAGGTGGACTCTTTATCAGCTTAGCCACCAGGGAAGCCCGAAATGTTAGTCACTCAGTCGTGTTCTACTCTTGGGACCCTATGGACTGTAGTGCTATGGACAGGTTACTCTGTCCATAGAATTCTCCAGGCAAGAATACTGGACTGGGGTGCCATGCCCTTCTCCAGGGCATCTTCCCAACCCAGGGACTGAACTCCGGTCTCGCCACATTGCAGTCAGGTTCTTTACCACATGAGCCACCAGGAAAGCTCCATGCAGTCCAAGGGACTCTCAAGAGTCTTCTCCAACACCACAATTTGAAAGCACCAATTTTTCACCACTCAGCCTTCTTTATGGCCCAAATTTCACATCCCTACAGGACTACTGGAAAACCCATAGCTTTGACTATATGGACTTTTGCTGGCAAAGTAATAGCTCTGCTTTTTAATACACTGTCTAGGTTTGTCATAGCTTTTCTTCCAATGAGCAAGCCTCTTTTAATTTGGTGGCTGCAGTCACCATCTGCAGTGATTTTGGAGCCCAAGAAAATAAAGTCTGTCACTGTTTCCATTGTTTCCCCATCCATTTGCCATGAAGTGATGGGACCAGATGCCATGATCTTCATATTCTGAATCTTGAGTTTTAAGCCAGCTTTTCACTCTTCTCTTTCACCCTCATCAAGAGACTCTTTAGTTCCTCTTTGTTTTCTGCCATTACAGTGGTGTCATCTGCATTTCTGAGGTTACTGATATTTCTCCTGGCAATCTTGATTCCAGCTTGTGCTTCATTCAGCCTGGCATTTTGCATGATGTATCCTGTATATATATTAAATAAGCAGGATGACAATATATGGTTTTGATGTACTCCTTTCCCAATTTTGAACCGGTCTGTTGTTCCATGTCTGGTTCTAACTGTTGCTTCTTGACCAGAATACAGGTTTCTCAGGAAGCAGGTAAGGTGGTCTGGTATTCCCATCTCTTGAAGAATTTTCCAGTTTGTTGTGATCCACACAGTCAAAGGCTTTAGCATAGTCAGTGAAGCAGAAGTAAATGTTTTTCTACAATTCCTTTAATTTTTTCTATGATCCAATGGATGTTGGCAATTTGATCTCTGGCTCCTCTGCCTTTTCTAAATCCAGCTTGTATATCTGGAAGTTCTCAGTTCATGTACTGTTGAAGCCTTGCTTGAAGGATTTTTAGCATTACCTTGATAGCATGAAAAATTAATTGTGCGGTTGTTTGAACATACTTTGGCATTGCCTTTCTTTGGGATTGGAATGAAAACTGACCTTTTCCAGTCCTGTGGCCACTGCTGAGTTTTCCAAATTTCCTGGCATATTGAGTGCAGCACTTTCACAGCATCATCTTTTAGGATTTGAAATAGCTCAACTGGAATTCCATTACCTCTACTAGCTTTGTTTGTAGTAATGTTTCCTAAGGCTCACTTGACTTCACGCTCCAGGATGTCTGGCTCTAGGTGACTGATCACACCATGGTGGTTATTAGAATTATTAAGATCTTTTTTTGTACAGTTCTTCTGTGTATTCTTGCCACCTTTTCTTAATATCTTCTGATTCTGTTAGGTCCATACAATTTCTGTCCTATATTGTGCCCATCTTTGCATGAAATGCTCCCTTGGTATCTCTAATTTTCTTCTAGAGATCCCTAGTCCTTCCTATTCTATTGTTTTCCTCTATTTCTGTGTGATGTTCACTTAAGAAGGCTTTCTTATCACTCCTTGCTTTTCTTTGGAACTCTGCATTCAGTTGGGTCTATTCTGCCTTTTGGTTTTTTTGCCCTTTTGCGTCTCTTCTCTTCTCAGCTATTTCTAAGACAATCATTTTCCCTTGTTGCATTTCTTTTTCTTTGGCATGGTTTTGGTCACCACCTCCTGTACAATGTGACAAACCTCTGTCCATAATTCTTCAGACACTCTATCAGACCTAATTCCTTGAATCTATTTGTCACTTCCACTATATAGTCATAAAGGATTTGATTTAGATATTACCGTAATGGCCTAGCGGTTTTCCCTACTTTCTTCAAATTAAGTCTGAAGTTTGCAATAAGGAGCTCGTGTTCTGAGCCACTGTCAATTCTGGGTCTTGTTTTTGCTGACTGTATAGAGCTTCTCCATCTTTGGCTGCAAAGAAGAGAATCAGTCTAATTTCACTGCTGACCATCTGGTGACACCTACATGTAGAATCATTTCTTGTGTTGTTGGAAGAGGGTATTTGCTATGACAAGTGAGTTCTCTTGGCAAAACTCTGTTAGGCTTTGCCCTGCTTCATTTTATACTCCAAGGCCAACTTGCCTGTTACTCCAGGTATCTTTTGACTTCCTACTTTTGCATTTCCCCTAGGATGAAAAGGACATCTTTCTTGGGTGTTAATTCTAGAAGATCTTGCAGGTCTTCACAGAACTGTTCAACTTCTTTGGCATTGGTGTTTGGGGCATAGACTTGGATTACTGTGATGTTGAATGATTTGCTTTGGAAATGAACAAAGATCATTCTGCCATTTTTGAGATTGCACACAAGTACTGCATTTCGGACTCTTCTGTTGACTATGAGGGCTACTCCATTCCTTCCAAGGGATTCTTGTCCACAGTAGTAGTAAATATAATGATCATATCAATCGAATTTGCCCATCCCATCCATTTTAGTTCCTAAGATGTTGATGTTCACTCTTGCCATCTCCTGTTTGAACATCCAATTTACCTTGATTCATGGACCTAACATTCCAGGTTTCTATGCAGTATTGTTCTTTATAGCATCAGACTTTACATTCACCACCAGACACATCCACAACTGGGTGTCAGTTCCACTTTGGCTCTGCCTCTTCAGTATTTCTGGAGCTATTTCTCTCCTTTTTCCCAGTAGCATATTGGACAGCTACCAACTTGGGGGACTCATCTTCCAGAGTCATACCTTTTTGCCTTTTCATACTGTTCATGGGTTCTCAAGGCAAGAATACTGAAGTAGTTAGCCATTCCCTTCTCCAGTGGACCACATTTTGTCAGAACTCTCCACCATGACCTGTCTGTCTGGGGTTGCCCTACATGACATGGCTGATAGTTTCACTGAGTTTTAAACCCCTAGCTAAAACTCAATACTCAATGGTGAAAACTGAAACTATTTCCTCTAAGATCAGAAACAAGTCAAGGATACATACTCTGGCCACTTTAATTCAATGTATTATTGGATGTCCTAGCCACAGCAGTCAGATAATAGAAAAAATAAAAGGAAAACAGATTGGAAAGAAAGACATAAAACTGTCACGGGTTGCAGATAACATAACATGATACTATGGGTAGAAAATCCTCAGTTCAGTTCAGTTCAGTCGCTCAGTTGTGTCCAACTCTTTGTGACCCCATGGACTGCAGCACACCAGGCTTCCCTGTCCATCACCAACTCCCAGAGCTTGCTCAAACTCATGTACATCAACTCAGTGAGGCCATCCAACCATCTCATCCTCTGTCATCCCCTTCTCCTCCTGCTTTCAATCTTTCCCAGCATCAGGGTCTTTTCCAATGAGTCAGTTCTTCACATCAGGTAGCCAAAGTATTGGAGTCAGCTTCAGCATCAGTCCTTCCAATAAATATTCAGGATTGATTCCCTTTAGGATTGACTGGTTGGATCTCCTTGCAGTCCAAGGGACTCTCAAGAGTCTTCTCCAACATCACCATTCAAAAGCATCAGTTCTTAGGTGCTCAGCTTTCTTTATGGTCCGACTCTCACATCCATACATGACTACTGGAAAAATCATAGCTTCAACTAGAGGGACCTTTTTAGCAAAGTAATATCTCTACTTATTAATATCCTGTCTAGGTTGGTCATAGCTTTTCTTCCAAGGAGCAAGCATCTTTTAATTTCATGGCTGCAGTCACCATCCACAGTGATTTTGGAGCCTAAGAAAATAGTCCAAGAAAATGGAAACACTGTTTCCATTGTTTCCCCATCTATTTGCCATGAAGTGATGGGACTGGATGCCATGATCTTAGTTTTTGAAGTTGAGTTTTAAGCCAACTTTTTCACTCTCCTCTTTCACTTTCATCAAGAGGCTCTTTAGTTCTTCTTCGCTTTCTGCCCTAAGAGTGGTGTCATCTGTGCATCTGAGGTTGATATTTCTCCTGGCAATCTTGATTCCAGATTGTGCTTCATCCAGCCTGGCATTTCACATGATGTACTCTGCATATAAGTTAAATAAGCTGAGTGACAATCTTCTTCAAACCTTTCCCCAAAATTGAAGGGATGGAAACATTTCTAAACTCATGCTATGAGTCCAGCATTACCCTGATACCACAGTCAGACAAAGACACTACAAAAAAGGAAAACTATAGATCAATATACCTGATGAATATGGAAGTAAAAATCCTAACAAAATACAAGGAAACAAAATTCAATATCATAATAAATTCCATGTGATCAAGTGGGATTTATTCATTAAATGCAAGGATAGTTTGACATATACAATTCAATCAATGTAGTACATCACATTAATGGAATGATTGTGGGGAAATGACAATATCACCTCAACTGATGTTAAAAAAGCATTTAACAAAATTTTACACCTTTTCATTGTAAAAACTCAACAAACTAGGAATAGAAGGAAATAACCTCAGCATAACATTTGTAACAGCCAAAAACTGGAAACAACCCAAATATCCTTCAACAAGTGAATGGTTAAACAACTGTTATACATCCGTACCATGGAATGCTGCTGCTGCTGCTGCTGCTGCTGCTGCTGCTGCTGCTAAGTCGCTTCAGTCGTGTCCGACTCTGTGCGACCCCACAGACAGCCTCCTACCAGGCTCCTCTGTCCCTGGGATTCTCCAGGCAAGAACACTGGAGTGGGTTGCCATTTCCTTCTCCAATGCATGAAAGTGAAAAGTGAAAGTGAAGTCGCTCAGTCATGTCCGACTCTGTGCAACTCCATGCACTGCAGCTTACCAGGCTCCTCCGTCCATGGGATTTTCCAGGCAAGAGTACTGGAGTGGGGTGCCACTGCCTTCTGAAATGCTACTCAGCAACAAAAAGAAATAAATTAATGATATATGCAATAGCTTGGCTGGTTCTTCAGAGCATTATGATTTCTCAGGGGGGAGGAAAACAATCTCAAAAGATCCCACACTGAATGATTCCACTTATTTAACCTTCTTGAAATGACAGAATTATAGACATGGGAAGTTAGTGGTGGCCAGGGCTTAGAGAGAGAAGGGACTGGTGGGGAGGTATACCACGAGTGACTATAAAGCTTTATGCAGATCTTCCTGGTGGTGAAATAATCCTGTATTTGATTTCACTGATGACTCTGTGAATCTATAGTCGATAAAATGGCATCAGACTACACATAAACACTGTGCCAGTGTTAATTTCCTGGCTTGATATTGTACTATAATTATGGAAGAAGCCATCGGGAGAAACTGGATGAGGGTACATGGGGCCTCTCTTGTACTATCTTTGCAACTTTCTGTGCATCTATGATTATTTCAAAATAAAATACCAACATACACTGTCACACAAAGCCCTTGGAAACATGGCACACTTTATTCTGATGGACGAAGAGCTGACATCGTAGCCATGCATTCTCACCATAAGTGTGTGAGTCTGGCACCTAAGAGCTTCTCTTCTCTTAAACTATCCTTCATCACACATCCTCCTACGGTCCTGGCACATCACTTCGGCAGCCAGGACCTTCCTCCATCTTGCTTGTTCCTTTCTCTCCCTCCTCGACTGTGTTCTGGAGTAGAGTTTACTCCCATCTGTCCCCTCCAACAATTCCCTCACACCTCCACCTTGGGCTGCCAATCATATGCGATGTCACCACGCCCACGGCAAGGTAACCAATCAGAGGTAGCCATCCTCCTTCCATCGGGATAAACATGTGACTCAAATTGGACCAATCAGAGTCCTCGCAGGGAGTTGCTCTGTGAAAACTGCCCTACTGGTTCAGGGTGGAGCATTCTCGCTGCTGCGTACCTTGGGAGCACCACTCACAACGTGTTTTACAAAACATTTCTCTCAGAGGGAATCTAAGGGTGAGTCCCAGAGGAAAAAAGCTGTGGGAAGGAAGGACTTACCAAAATGTCAAGTCTAAAAAAAAAGTCTACACGAGGCAAGGCAAAAAGGGCTTCTCTGGGTGGAGACAAGCCAGGAAGGAGAGGACTATAGCCAAGCAGGTGGGCCTTGCCCAGGCACATCTGCCTCCCAGACCACCCACATTCCCTCACAGGAGCATGATGCCCTCACATGGGCCAGCATCCTGGCCACATGGCTGCCAGCAGCCAAGGATGCCCCACTGTGCCTCTGACAGCCCCCCGGGGCAGACCCAGCTGCTTCCAAAGTTGATGTCTTAGTGCCACACTTCCATGGAAGTCTTTGTGGGCTCACCCATCACTCCACTGCTGTGCAGGATGGGGGATCTGATGGAGGGGGCCAGAGGCTTAGAGCACTAGGGTTCAGGAGGGTTATGCAGAGGCATTCTCATCACGGGAAGGCCAAGGTTGCAGGGACTAGAATAAGTATCTCCTGGGAGGCCAGAGTCCCTGGGGGTGGATGAGGCCAGTGGGGCAGACCAATCTAGTGAAGGGGAAGTGGGGCTGGAGATAAGGAGCGGAACCTGAGTCCCAGCCTGCTGTTTCGCCATCACTGACTCCACACCAAGCTCAGGGCTTCAGAGCCTCTGTGAGGAACAGAGCCTGGCTGGCTCAGCTGAGGACTTAGGCTTGTTTTTCCTTTAGCCCCCAACGCAGACACACACAGTCCTCCTCCCTCTCCCCCTGCCCCAGTCCAGGGCCCAGCCCCCAGACTGGCTCTGGCAGAGTGCTGTCTCTGCCCTCACCTGGCCACCTCACTCACTGGCCCTGAGGCCCTGCTTTCCCCTGCCCTGTTCCTGGCGCCCAGCCCCCGGCCACCCCAGGCAGCCAGGCCCAACCAAGGCAGGCTGTTTTGGAAAAGTGCTGGGAGGTGGCAGAATGTGCGGTCTGTGAGTTCCCTCCAACCTGGCGCCCCAACCCCTAGACAAACAGCGACCGTGTCGGCCTGTCCACAGTGGCCTGTGTTCTCCTTCCAGGCCAGGAGATCCCAGGGGCAGGCAGCCGTGCGGGAGACGTCACTCGCCCACTGGGCCCACGGGGGAGAGGCCAGGACAGACTGGGTGATGACAGGCCAGCCACCCGCCCAGCCGGGCCCTCCCACCCCGTGGCAGGGCGGTCAGACCGAGGGCAGCTCGAGGACCAGGCTTCCTTCACCTCTGCTGCCACACAGGACATTCCACTGGGAGAGATGGAATTTACACTCTGAAAAACTACTGCCTTCCACTGGCACATTTCCTGGTGGAAGCTGGGGATGTCTGTTGCTGCTTCTTGCTGACCCTGGAGGCCTCAGTCTGAGAGAGCCCTTGGGTGGGGCCTGTGCTGTTCAGGCCAGGTGACCCCCGTTCTGGCACAGGACACCCTCTGCTTCTGTGTGGCTCTGCGAACATCCCTGCTATGCTGAGACTCTGCTTCAGCTTAAGGAAACAGGGGATCACCTTGCTCTCCCCTCCCCAGGGTGGAGGTTAGGGCTTGGGGAGTACAGATCCAGGGTGGGGAAGCAGAGCCAGGGTGAAGCAGCCTACCGGTGGCACTGCCCAGGAGATGCTGGTGATGCCCCTCTGGGTGGCCGGGCTCTGTGACCCAGGTTGTAAGAGGCCCTGTCTGGGCTGAGGTTGGGTCTGACTGACTGTATCAAAAAGAAACACTGCAGCCACAAAACGGCCTTTTTCAGGCCAGCTCAGTGGGGACTTTTACTCCCCAGGCTCCGAGGAAGGGCCTGGGCACAGACAGGGTCTGGGACTGGCCTGAGCACTGTGAGGCTTGGCACTTGCCAGGGTTGGGCCCCTCGGTGCCTGGTATAGCTCCATGGGCCACGGCTTTGCTACTCACTGCCCTCCCTCCCTCCCCACCCCCAGCCCCTTGTTTTAGGGACTGCCCTGGATGTTCCTTGCCTGGCACTGGACAATGTGCCTTTTGCAGGGTCATCTCTAGGCTCTATGACAGTCACAGAGTGTGAGAATGGGCAAAGAGGACATGGTTTCAGTCATTAAGTGGTCTTGGGGAGCCCTGTAGCTTGTGAGCTCTTCACTGTCCAGCCCTCAGCGTGCCTGAGAAGGAATCTGTGCCTGACTCTGTTTAAGGCCTTTGGCAAACTGATTTGGTCCCAGAATCAATGCGTTCCTGCAACACCCATGAAACAGCCCTGAGAAGTGCCTCGTGGGGTGTGAGACTGGAAATCAGGAGAACTGAGTTCTGCTCTCCTATTTGTCGTGTGGCTGTGAACATCCATGTCCTGACTCATGTAAACAAGCTGGACTCTGCAGCACTCTGGTTGCCAAGACACCTGGCCCAGCCACATGGCCAGGACTCAGCTCCCAGTCACTCCATCCCACATCAGGCTTCTGGGGCCAGTGACCATCCAAGTACACCTCCCACTCCCCGGGGGACCTGCTGCTCCCAGGACACAGACACTGTGTGCCTTCACATGGGGAGGGGCGGGGTATGGCCTTTCAGGACCAACTCTGAGGAGAAGACCTTCCTCCCTGAGAAGTAGGTGGGACTGGGTGTCGACGAAGGGACTGTAGGTGGCCAGGAGGACCCTTTCAGGGAGCTGAGAAAGCAGAGGCCAGAGAGCCAAACGAGGGTGAGTCTTCACGGTTTATTATGGAAGCCTATAAAAGAGCCACATTGAGTATTTCCAAAATCACAAAACGCACAACATTTTTTTACTATGCAACATGGAATATTATATACAGAGTAAAACCACATGACAGCAAAAACACTCACACGGCACCAGGTTCAGATCAAAACACAACACACAAGTGCTTCTTTTCAATATTAAAACAACTGTGATAAAAACATATTAATATTTTGAACCATGTTTACAATAGAGGAAACAATTCATATTTTACTAAATAACAAATATTTAACAGCAAAAACTTTATACTAAATATCTATTTTGAATTATAACAAAAATAGTACTTATAATAGTTTATAAAGACAGACACAAAATTATAACATTTATGAAAAAACAAGTTTTGTGTATAAAATTAGAGCGATCTGGGCAGAGTCAAGATGATGCCCAGAACACAAATGCCAGCGCCCAACATTGAAAGTGCTTCAATCTGCAAGCCCATGGCGTGAAGAGCTTTGTGGGGTTCTGTCTCTTTAATGTCAAGTAGGAATGGTAAGTGAGAACACATCACCCATCTAATGCTACTACTATAAAACCTACAACAAGCACACAGACACGGATGGATGTAAAGAGGAGATGGATGAGTCTCGACATTGAAACCCTCCTGTCAGCCAGTCAAGAGCTTTCTTCAGTTCTCTTCTTAACCCCTTTGAGACCCAGTGGGGTAAGTAATCCTTCTTCCCTCCCTCACAGGGATCCTGTCTTGCCTTCTCTGCCCCTCCCAGGCTGGTGGCCGAAACTGAAGGCCACTGAAGCTTCTCACAGCCCTCCAGCTCCCTGCCCCTTGCCAGGTCCAGGCCTGGCGGGCTTCCTGATGAATCTGCACTTACTGCAATCCTAGATAGCAGTCAAAAAACAATTGGTTCAGGGTAAGATGGGTCAGCATAGAGGTGCATGGACCTTTCAGAGACTGGACTTTTTGTAGGGGACAAATTCTGGTGCATTGTGCAGCTGTTTCACAAGCTTTGATGAGTCCTTAACATGTTTTTTTGTGGGGGGGGGGTTGCCTGTTTTTCAGAATGGTGTGGCGGGAAATTGAGAATATTACTCTTTTTTAATGTCAAGTTTTGTCAATAATGTCTGTGCTGCCCTGGCTTCTTAAATGATGAAAAGGTAGAAGCCGAATGAAATACTTGAGAACGTCCGTGGGCACAAACCACTCCCGTAAAGCCCAGCACAGGGTAGGTGTGAGCGGGGGCAGGAGTGGAGGGCTGCCACCTGCCCCCTGGACGCCACGGGGAAGCCACTGGGTCACTGCTGCGGAGAGCCCACTGAGGGCACTGGTGTCCCGCATTATTCTGTGTGTTTTTTATTTTCTCCTAAAGAGGATTCATTGCTTTTATAACATCAAACACCAACAGAGAAACATGAAAAGCAGAGAAAATTTTGGAAACAGACAAAATCACTGAGAGACTCACCAGAGGCCCAAAACCATCCCGGGAGGCATCCCTCATTGCCAACACTCAAAATGCCAGTGGCAGGAGCTATTCCTCCTCCATCCCCTGACCGCTCATTTTCAACCAAATCACTTGACAAGTCGCACGTACCCTCCTCCTCAGCTCTTGCTGCAGCGCTCCCCACAGCCACCTCAAGCCACCACGGCTGAGGGAGGGCTGCCTTCTGCTCTCACCTCCCCTGGCTTTCATCTGGTCCCCACACCCCTGAGCTGGGCTAAGCAGACAGTGGCATAGAGGTGGGAAGGGACTTCAAGGACACCTTTCTAAGGGCAAAGGGCAAAGGGAGAGGGTCAAGGGAGGGATGACGGAGGCCCTGGCTCCCCGTCAGAAGAACCCGTATCCTTCTCCATACTTACCAGCCAGAGCGGGGGGCACCACGGTGGACAGTGACCATGTGGGAGGCGGCAGCGGCCTCCTAGGCCCCTGTGCTCGAGGTTTCCGACAGAGCGGGCAGGGAGGCAGTGCACCATTTCCCCATCTCCCCCCAGGACAAAGGCAGACCCACTGGATTTCACCCCGGGAGTGAGGCTCCGAGGTTGAACCCACAGAAGGTCTGATGCCTGGGGGAGCTGCTTGACCCTCGGCCGGCGGGGGCAGGGGCTGGGGGCTGGGTCACTTGCAGAAGTCCTGCCTGGGACAGCTGGGATGGAAGCCAGGGGACGGTGGAATTCTTGTTCCAGTCCCAGTAACACCAATAGTCGGTTATATCAGTGAATAAATACGGGGGATGGGGTGCAGGGGTCAGCCCATGGGCAGAGGGCCTTGGGCGTGGGTGTACAGGGAGCAGGGTGGGCTCTGAGCCGCCTGGTAGAAAGGTGGGGGTGTCAGTGCGCGTGCCCAGGGCCACCAGGGAGGATGCTGGGAGAACAGGCCTGGGGCTCCTTTGCCCCAAGGTCAGAGAGAGAAAAAGTAGCAGCAATAGGTAATTTCAAACGTCCCAAATGGCAAGGGGTGGGCCTCCAGGCTGGTGACAACCCATCCCCGCTCTGCCAAGGGTGACTGGTGTTCTATTACCCACGATGCTGTTCCCCACGGGCACGGGTGGCCAACACCGGGAGGGGCATTCGCCTGTCTGAGCCGGGGCGGGGGGTGGTGCTGAAGAGAGGCCCAAAGGGGGCACCTCTTTTTCTCCCTCCCCATGTCAACCACCTGACCTCAAACTAAAAAGGCCAAAAGAAAAGGGAGGGGAGAGACCAGTTTAGAATGTCACAAGCAAGGGCCGCAGCACAGCGGACGGTTAACACTGTGAGGGGCATGCGGGCCCGTGGCGGGGCCGGGGCCGGGGGACTAAGCTGCTGGGAGCCAGAGAGACTGGAGAGGGGAAGGGGGAGGGCCCAACCCCGGAGGCTGGGCCCCTTTTGATTTGGGGCAGGTTTGCCAGGCAGAGGAACAGGGGAGAGCAAGGCCTGGGGGGCCCTCCCCCTCCCCCGGGCGCCAGCCCCACCGGCACACAGGTTACTACCCTCCCATCGCTCCCACCCCGAGGCCTGGAGCCTTAGACCGTGGCGCTCAGCATGGCCTCGGTCTCTGGCAGGATCTTGTTCTGGTTGGAGTCCAGGCCAAAGAACTTGACGCTGAGGCCGTCCACAGGGTGCAGGACGGGGACTAAGGTGATGCGGGGGAAGGTCCGGGTGGCCAGCTCGAAGCGGCTGGTGCTGGCCAGCTCCACCGCTAGCACCTTCAGGAACAGCTTGGCCAGGTGCTTGCCTAGGCAGGTCCGGACACCGCCGCCGAAAGGGAGGTAATGGAAGCGGCCGTCCTTGTCCTCGCTCCGTGCCTGGCCGAAGCGGTCGGGGTCGAAGACGTTCACATCCTTGAACACAGGCGCCGTGTCGTGTGTGTCCCGGATGCTGTACATGACACTCCAGCCTTTGGGGATCTGAAAACCCTGGAGGCAGGTAGGGGAAGGGACGGGGAGGGGTGGTGAGAACCAGAGGGGGTCTCAGAGGACCCAGGACCTTCTGCCTGCCAGCCCCCGCCCAGATGTTCCCACTGTGGTCCCGGGGGCCTGGCCAGGCTCTCCTTTGGGCATGTCAGTCCACCTATTTATAGATGTTTCCAGGCAGCTTCACAGGACACCCAGGGGGGCTGCATCTGACCCAGCATTTGGGGCAAGGACCCTCCCACTAGCCTGAAAGCTTCCTGAAAGACAGCAGCATCATCTCCCCCCTGAGACTGAGACTGAGGTACCCCAGGGGGAGCTGATCTTTCCCATCGGCCCCGCCCCACTGCCCATGGGAGTCTCACATCGAGCTCGAAGGTTTGCAGCACGGTGCGGTAGCCGCCGGAGACCGGTGTGAACAGGCGCATGACCTCCTTGATGACGCAGTCCAGGTAGTGCAGCCCACTGAGCGTGTCGAGGCGCAGCGTGCCCTCGCAGGGGCAGCCGCCACTGTGCAAGAGGCCCTTGGCCCGCAGCTCCTCCCGCAGCTTCTCCAGCACGGCCGGATGCTTCAGCAGCTGCATGATAAGCGAGGTGCTGGCGCTGGCAGTGGTGGCGTAGGCAGCAAAGATGAGCTCCAGGGTCCCGTCCTGCAGCAGCGGAGAGGAGGCGCCGCTTGTGACCTGGGTTCAGCCTGGCGGCAGCCCCTCCCCACCCACATCCCCCCCAACCCTGGGGCCATCTATTTGAGCCCTGGTGCTTCCTCTGAGCCTCACATTGCTGGGGCATGTCAGCCACGGCGGACATAGGTCCAGTCCCCTGACTGGGCAGAGGTACTAGCCTGAAAGTCCCCTGGGGCATGGCTGCTTCCCCCTCACTACTGGATTCCAGGGCTGGCCATCAGCCCTCATCAGTGCAGTGAGCTCACAGGAAAAAGAGCAAATCCCAAGGAGCGGGCACTGTTCGGGCCAGCAGAGTGTGGTTCAGGGTCTCCAGCTGGGCCTCCAGACTGGCAGCCCCAGCTTTTCCTTCCTCAGGAGAAGGAGGGAGGTGGTAGATGGTCAGGAGAGCTGAGGGGCTAAGGAGGCAGGAAGACCTGGGATGGGACCTGCAGTGAGAAGGCTGAGGCGAGGTGGCCCCCCGATGACTTAGAGCCCTTCCAGGGCCCTCTGGGGAGCAATGGTGCCCCATGAAAAGGCCTCCCCAAGCCGTCTCATTCCAAGCCCTGCATTTTACAAATATGGATGCTGAGCCCAGAGAGCGGAGTGAACGAGTATGTCCCTTACATGCTGGGGCACTACCTACAAGTCACAAAACTTCTTATGAAATGGGGAAGTCTTCTGAGCTCCTTTCTGGCTCATCAGAGATTTAAAAACAAAAAACAAAAAAAAAGGGAAGCAGAGACAGGGATGGAGCAGTCGGCAGTTCATTGTCCACGGGCACCTGGGAAGCATGTGGGCAGCAGAGTTTAAGTGAGGATGAACATCCACCTCAAGAAAGGGTAGGCAGGAAGACTTTCTTGGAGCCCAGAGAGGACAGTCCCGGGGCTGGCAGCCCAGCTGGATTTGGCCCGTGCCAGGCAGGCTGTGCCTCCAACTTGAAAAGGTTGCTCCTTCCCAAGGGCTGAGGCTTGCTCTCCAGCAAGTGGCTTCTCCTTCTGGGCCTCATTTTCCTAGGTGAGCTCCTAAGGCTACTGTGACCATGAAAGGCACTGCAATAGTGAATACTGGACGGGGGGAGGGTTGGGGGTGAGGAGCAGATGAGGGGATCGACAATGCCCCTGATGCCACATCTGTTCAGGATTTCTAGGATCCAATTGCCAGCATCTTTTCCAAAATGGTAGAGGGAATTGTGGTGGGATGGAGAGCCTGGACCCCAGCTGCTGTGGGGACCAGTTCATCACCAGGACTGTGTGCACAGCAAGTCATGGGGAGGGAAGGGATGGCCCCACCCATAAGGGTGGATATGCAGTCCTGGGGTGGAGTTCGCGCACTTGCGCTTCCCAGGGCCCGGGGTGGGGGAGGGGCCCACCTTCAGCTCCTGCATGGTCATCTCCTTCCCGTGCTCCTTGCTGCTCTCGATGAGGATGTCCAGCGCGTCTGCGTAGTCCTTGCCCTGCGTGCACTGCAGCTTCTCCCGGATTGCCTTTTCTAGGCCCTTCTGTAGGGTCTGTCTTGCCTGAATGCCCTGAGGCAGGGAGGAGGTCGTCTGGTTACCCAAGGGGAAGGGCAGGGTCACCAAGGGCCTCCTCCCAAGTTCTGGCAAGGTGTAGTGGGGAATCTTCTGAGAATTTCCCATCTAAGCAGCAGAGACCCCAAGTGAAGGGTCCACCGTGCCCTCCCACTGAAACCCCTCTCTGCCAATGGGACCAGTGACCATCTTAGCGGTCAGCTGCCCCTCCCTGAGGGGAGCTCATGGATGCCCATCTCTTCTCTGCCCAGGCCCTGCGTGCTCACCCGCCGGTAGCCACTAAAGGGCAAGTCGACGGGCAGGGAGAAGACGTTCTCCACAAACTGCTGGTAGACCTCGAAGAGGTGCCCCAGGTCCTCCTCGGGGATGCTGAAGCCCAGCAGCACGCGGATGGCCATACGGAAGGTGAGCTTCTGAGCCTCCTGGTACACGTTGATGGCTTCGGGGTGGCTGCTCCAGGCACGCAGCGTGTCCTGGATCACCAGCTGGATCTTGGGCAGGTAGCTCTCCAGGGCCTCGTGGCTGAAGATCTTAGAGAAGACCTGCAGGGGAGTGAACTGGTCAGACGGACTCAGGCCTGCCCAGCCAAAGTGCAGTCCCCATGACTGCGATCAGGGAAACTCCAGGTCCTTGCCCTGACTGGCCTCAGGCCTTCCCGTCTCCAGTCACAGTCCCTCTGCTGGCTCCTCTGCTCTGAGCCCCCCCTCCCACTGCCCATGTCTTGAAGGGAAGGCGGGGGAAGGACGGGATTAAAACAGTTCACAGAGTTGGGGGATTCAACATCACTCACAGGGTGACCTGAGCTGTCATTCCTTACTAAAGCCCCAGAAAAGCATGTGCTCCAAACAATGGCAAAGCCCGGAGACCCGGCAGTCCAGCTGCCAACAGGTCTGTAGGCCATGTGGCCATGCCAGCATGAGGGGCGACACAAGAGGGAGCTGGGCAGGGCTGGGGGGGAGGCTGCCCCTCCACTGCGGGGGCCATTCCCAAATGCCTAGGCCACAGCACAGATGTGCCCAGCAGGAACAGCACACAGGTGAGTGGACTGGACAAGGAAGAGGTGGGAAGCAGGAGGTGGGTCTTTTATTCCACTGATGGGAGAACAAGAGAGTCTAAGGCTAGACTGCAAGCAGAACTTCCTGAGACCCAAGGTTGCTCTCACTCCGTGCGAAACACCTATTGGGTGGAGATCCTAGGGTGTCTGTTACTGTGCCATCCAGAAGTCTTCACTGTGACCAGGTCTGGAGGCAGGGGAATGGAGGTAAGGCTTTTCACCTCAAAAGATGAGAAAGCCAAACAGAAGGTCTTTTAATTCCTTGCATCTTCCCAGTTCATTTTAAGTAGCCAGTGAGTCTCTGCTTCCACCTCCCTTGCTTTCTGTCCTCGCAATTCCTGAGCAAAGAAGTCCTTAGTCCCCCTGCCCCTCCTCACCCAGATGCCCCTGTGCACGGTTTCACGTTGCTGCCCAAGGTGTAAAGGAGAGGGTAAGATGTGAGTTTATTTACTGGTGGCCTGTGGGTCTCACTGGCAACCAACAACCTCTAGCCCCAACCCCTGGAGACAGAAAGAAGGGGTGCCCCCACCAATGCGGAGGGAAAGGTCATCAGGAAAGGCAGAGAGGGGAGGGGCAGAGCAGAGGAAGGAGACAAATATCCCTCTAGCCACCCCCAATCAGCCCCACGCAAACCACACACACGCGCCCGCCCTCCCCTCCTGCCCCCAAACACAACCACCGCACAAACTGTAAATGTGAGAATTTCCCCTGCAGTCAGCTCAAGAAGGAAAAGGTAACATTTTCCTGGCCTCGGCCCTGCATGGCTAATGGGAGGGCTGGTTTGCAGAAATAACAGTGCTGGCCCTTCAGTGGCCCAGCCAGACGCTCACAATAGCACTTTCATTCCGAAATTCCCGGTGGGCAGAGGGAGGGAGGGAGGGAAGGAGGCCGCTGAGGGGCAGAAAAACCAGCACTGTTTGGGGCTGCTCCTGCTACTAAGGGACGGCTGAAATGTAGAAGGATGAGGGGAGGCGGCAGGGGCAGCCCAGGCCTGGCCAGGTCACTCACACCTTGCTCAGCTGTGGGGGACCGGGGAATTTCCAGGGCCACCTCCCTCCAGCATGCTCTCTGCCTCAGCACCCGCCTCCAACCCTGGTGTTCTTAGGATTCCAGGTTCCACTCCTGGTCCAAGAGTTTTATGGGTAGGAGCAGGGCACTGCCCCAGAACTCAGCACCAGCTGACTAGGGGCCCTTATAAAATAGCAAAGAGCCCACAGAAAGTGGTCCATGGAAGCCGAGCAGGCTCCTGAGGGACACAGGATATGTGGCTGCCAGGCCTCCGTGAGGAGGCTGGAGGTAGGGCAGGCAGGGACGGTGGGGGCACCATGCCTGGCCAGAGCCAGCCAGTCCAGAGCAGAGTCAAGGGCACTACCCTGAAGGAAAGGGAGCAGAGGCTGGCCAGGGGCCCCTGCACACAGAAGATCTAGGCACAAAAGTGGGCATGTGGAGGGGGAGGGGGAAGCAAGCAGAGGCCCACACTGACGAGGATCAGCCAAAGTCAAAGCCAGCGAGGCTCCTAAGACGCAGTGGTGGTGGTGGTTTAGTCGCTAACTCGTGTCCGACTCTTGCGATCCCGTGGACTGTAGCCTGACAGGCTCCTCTGTCCATGCAGTGGGTGGTAGAAGAAGGCAGGCCTGGCACCTGGAAACCTGAGTTTTAATCCCAGATCATCCACCAACTCACCGTAATACCATGGCCAAATCACCTCCCGGCCTCACAGTTTCCTCATCTGTAAACTGGTGAGGCTGAACCAGGTGACCTCTAAGGTTCCTTTCAACGTACAAATCACATAAACACCAATATCCACGTGTCCCTAAGTAGACACTATCCCTTCAAAGCCCAGAATCTGGTATAATCACATGATATAATTGCCTGCTGGGCCTCTACTCACACACTCTGTATGGGCGACAGTGACTCAGGAGGGGTCACTCCATGGCTACCAAATGGGGAGCTCTGAGGGACCCCACTGCACCCAGAGGAGTGGCCAGGCAGGACCCAGGGACAAGCCCTGCCCTGTCCCAAAGGTTACATTCCCTGCGCCCTCTAGTGATGGCTGGCTGAATTGCTCCTACTCAAGCCTTGGGAGCCATGGACAACAGGAAGGACCCAAGGGGACCTGGGACTGAGCAGAGCGATTCCAGAGCAGGGGGTCCACACCTGACGTCCAAGTGGGAAGGGGCCCTGAGCAAGGCCAGAAGCTGAAATGACCCCAAGATGCCTGAATCTGCAGTCTCTTTGAGGTGGGGCTTCTGAAAGAATTGCAGCCCCAACCAGGGCCCTTATCTTGACCCATCCAGGAGTCTAACTGGATGCTCTGGGATCCCTTTCCTCCTGGCAGTCCCATGATTCTCCTTAGAGGCCCCCTGAGGGGGAAAAACTACCCAAACTAGAAGCTAAGCAAAGGCAGGTTGCGGGCACTCCAAGCTCAAGGGGCTTTGCTTATGGTCATTAAGACCACGCTCTTGCCTCCTGCTCAGCTGTTCCACAGGCATCGGGGCCTCCCAGGCGCCGGGAAACTCCAGGGCCTCATCCCTGGGACCGTGCCCAGGGTTAACAACGCGGGCGCTTCCCAAAGCTGGGGCAGCCCAGAAACCACCGCCCACCACAAAGCCCAGGAGGAGGCGGAGGTGCTGGCCAGGGCAGAGGAAGGCCGGGGCTCATGGGGGCGGGTAGGGTCAGCACTCGGGCACTGGGGAAGGCGCCGGCGGAGCAGCTCTGGGTGAGGAGGGGAAGGGTGTCCCGTGGCCCCAGAGCCCAGGGCCTGACCGCAGTCGCAGCAGGAGCCAGGACTGCTTTGTTTCCCTCTGGGGCTTCCCTGGGAATTCCCACAAGTGAGCCAAGAATGCTGGACAAAGGTCACCAGGAACCAGCCCGGCTCTGCAGAGCCCGGCAGAGAGAGCAGCAGGTAGGGAACGCCCCATCGGGTCGGTGCTGGGAGGGCAGGGCGCGGGAGACCTGGGAACTTCAGGGAAGCCGAGCAGGATAGGCTCCGGCCTTGAAGGATGATGTCCTTGGAAACCCTCCCCCCACCTCTCCCGGCTTTCCCAGCAATGCAGTTGGCTCAAGAACCCCCATCCCTGGTTCTTCCTCTCCCTGGAATAAAAGTGGATTCCACAGCGGGGGCTGGGGTAGTCACCAGGGAGCTTGTCAAGGCTCAGATTCCCTGTGACTGTTTCTGCAAATGTCTCCCTCACACCCCGAGGCCCCCCTCCCCATGTCTCACCCAGGGAAGGGGAGTAGCTCACCGGGCCCCCAGAGCCCTGTGCTGACCCACTCAGCCAGATAACTGCCCCTTCACAACTGGATGGATGCAGAGAAAGATGGGCAGCCTCAGAAGCTGGAAGAGCCGGAGAGGGAACCCACTCCCCGGGCCAGTGACTCAGACTGGGAGGAATGGAAGCGGCTGCCCGGGAGGGTGGGGGCCCGGGCAGGCCACCCCGCCAAGCCACCGGAGCCGCAGCCTGTGAGTGGAAAGAATAACAGAGGGCGGGCAGCCGCCGAGGCAGCTGTCCGCACAGCACAGGGGTGACGCCAAGGTGTGTACTTTATACTCAAGGAAGGGGGAGAACAGGAGAGGACGTCACCCCTTGGCTGCCTGGCATTTCCACTGGACCTCCACTTCACCCTGGCTGCCTCCTGAGTCAGGCCCCACTCAGACCCTCTGATGAGGAGGTGCTGGCCAGACATACCCCCCACCCCCGCCCTGCCCAGCCTGTGCATGCCCCTTCTGGGACCTCAGCACCTGTGGGAACAGAGTTTCTGTCCCCTGTTTGAGTCCAGCTCTGACTGTCTCCCCTAATTCTTCCACACACAACAAAAGCACCCAGTGGGGTGAGGGGAGGGCAGCACTTGGTACATTCGTACTGAGCCACAGACTCTGACAAGGTCTTCCCAGACCCTTCTAACCCTCCTCCAGCCAGAGACAAACCCCCTTGGAAAACTGAGGCCCAAAGCAGGAAGAGCCTCCCAAGGTCACAGTCCCAGGCATGACTGGCCACACTCACCAGGGTCCCTGAATACCTGGCCTCCCACCACTCCAAACCCACTGAGCCAGCCTCTACCAGTCCTGGGGACTCCAATGTATCTATGAGCCTGGGGGACACTCCTCAAGGGCCCAAGTTTATTCTAAGGGTAAGGCCAGCTGTTTTGGCTACTCTGGTTTACTCTCAAACTTTGTCAACCCCTCCAACCTCTGCCCTTCAGCCTGGGGCACCTGGAACAGATGTAGCAACCGGCATAGAGGGCTCAGGGCCGGAGCAGACCCCGGCCAAGCCTCCCTGCTGCCAGCCAAGGCCACAACTGCCTCCCAAGGCTGGGAGAGTGAGCACATACCTCAGCATCACAGTCTTGGATCCATCCCTCCCTGGGAGGAGGACGCAGGAGGGAGAGGGAAGGGAGAGGACAGCCCCCACACCACTTGCCCCTGCCCAACAAGGGTACACAGAGGGAGGAGACCACTCCCAGGCACCCTGGCAGCCAGCCCATGGGCACCCTCCCCCGCTGACCTTCAGAGACATCCGCTCCTGTCAACCGCCCCCTCAGAAGCCCCTGATGCTACAGTAACTTTTGGTGAAGGACCTCCACAGGCCGAACAAAGGCTCTGAGCCTATGCCGGAGGTGGGGGATGCGGGGGCAGCTCCCAGGAGTGGGGCTGCCTGGCCATTCACTGTCTTCCCATTCAACCCAGGTAGAAACTTCTGCCCTGAGCCAAACCTGATGGACATGACTTTGGAGCCAGAGGCTGTGCATTGGTTCAAAGGCCACCTGGAGCCGGTCTGAGCTGGCCTCCCGCAGGATCCCGCAACCGTGGGCCCTCTTGGCTCTGCCCTCCTGCCGAATCACCTCCTGGTCTCTCTATCCTGACACAAATCCCAGCATACACAGGATTTCTGAAAGAAGTACAATGAGCCTGACCCTGAGCTCCATCCCCACCCAGGGGGCTGAAAGGCTGTCTGTGAGGAGCCATAGGTGGGTGCAGAGATTCTTAATTCCTACCCCAAAAACCTGAGAAGCTGTTCCCCTATCTCAGTCATGGACACAGAAGTCCCTGAGCCAGGAAGCAGAGTAGGAGGGGCAAGAAGACCACTCCTAAGGTCTCTCTAGTCCAGAGTTCCAAAGCTAAGTTCATCCCTGGGATGCACTCTGATGCAGAGAACTCCAAGTTCTCTGGCAGAATCTCAGGGCCACTGCCTGAAATGCCCTGAAGATGCTGGCTCTTCGGTGTAAAGAAGCCAGGCCCTAGCTCCAAAGAAAAAGAGGAAATGTCTGATCTTGGTGGGTGGGGTTTGGCACCAGATGCTTCCAGGACGACCCATGACAACTCCCTGTCCCCCTCCTCTGTGTCTCTGGTAACCCTCCCCCGATCTTCTCTACTTCTCTCCATGCACCCTTCCAGGGCACCCCAGCCTCTCTGAATACATAGAGAGAAGCAGTCCCTCCCCTCAAAATCAGAGACTCCCCAGGCCCCAGGTAGGGGAGGCCTAACAGAGGAGGGGGACGGAATCTGAGGTGGTGGCTATGACGACACTGGCCTGGAGTCCAGAGAGGACTCTGTTAGACTGGGTGAGGTGTTCTCCCTGGCAACCCTACCCCTCTGGGCCCTAGACCACCAGGGCAGCCTGGACAAACACCTGGACTTCAGCAATGACTGTGAGGAACCCCTTCCCAGCACATCTGGTCAGACCTCCCAGAGAAGGGGTGGGGTACCTGCCCCAGTGGAAACAGTGACGCTCCTAGTTCCCCACCAGCAGGGCCTCACTACACCTGGGCCCCACTTCCTGCGGGTACATGCTTACCCTCAGCAGGCCAGGGTCCCTGCTTGCAGTGCGGGCTGGATAAGGCAGCAGGAGTGCCACAGGGCAGCCCTAACCCTGGCCAAAGTGGGTCTACCAGGCACTGGGTCCAGCAAACAGGCCATTCTCTCCAGGACCCCATATGTGTGCCCCTGAGTATTCTCTTCTCATCCCTCCAGCCAGATTCTACTCTTCAAGGGCAAGGACCTTGCCTTTATGTTTGTATTCCTACCTTCTATGTTTGTTTCTAGCCCAAGCCCTGCTATTTAACTCCGTAAACTTAAGCTGATTGAACACCAATTAACGATGTGGGGGAGAAGGACCTTTTCATCTTTTAACATAAGACACACCCATGCCACATAACAAGGCCACCACCAGTACACGCAGAGTGTCCCCAAGTCTCTGTCAGGATGAACTGGTCTGTGGCTGCTCCCGACCCCCAGGGAGCTAGAGGGCAAGGGTGCCAAGAAGAGGCACTATCCATGCCTCCTCGGTGATCCAGCTTTCTAGCCTCTCTCAGGACCCACCACCTCACCCTGTCCCTCAGGCTTCCTTTCCTGAGTATTCCTCCAGCAGCATTCATTGGGTCCCCCCTCCCCTACCCTCCCTCCAAATGGACCACAGAAAGCCTAACCCTCGGGGACTTTCCAGGAGCGCCCTGCCCCACCTGAAGGCCTACAGCCAAGTCAGGCAGAGGGTGAATGCAACCGCAAGGCCAGAGCCTCCCCGCAAACCTCCCACACCCCCAGGGGCTCACACTCAGGTCCCGATCACGCTTTCTTCCTCCCAGCACCGCGCCACCCCCCCACCCCGCCTCCATCTCCACCCTCAGCTTCTGGCAGCCCCAGGTGGGCAGGGCTGAGTAGGCTGTCCTTGATGGCTTAGAAACGCTCTTCCCAGAGACGCCAGTTTTGCAGGCCCTGCCCTGCCTTTTCTTCCTTCCCGACCTGTTTCCCGACCTCTGGGAGTTAGTGATGGACAGGGAAGCCTGGACTGCATGCAGTCCATGGGGTCGCAAAGAGTCGGACACGACTGAGGGACTGAACTGAACTGAACTGAACTGAACTGACCTGTTTCAAGTCCCTCAACCTCTCTAAGCCTCAGGGTCCTCTTCTGTGAGCGGCGGACAAAAAATGGCTTTCTAAGTCACATTCTTTGGAGCTGGGTTTCTGAGTCTCAGGCTCTCTCCTAACTCTTTAAAACAAACTTTTGGTGGAGTTACACCAAAAGAAAAAAGTGTTTGGCAGCCCCCTCCTCGCCACTCCCGAGAACCCTCCCCATCTGCCCCCGGGCTCTGTTAGCTGCTTCCGGCTCCAGTGAAGCAGCTGGAGAGACTACTTCAGAAGCCCCTTTCCCAACCCCTGAAAGGCGTGCTTTTCAAGGGCGAGGGCGGGGGCGGGGGTGAGGGTGGGTATGTGCAGACCAGTCCCCTCTGATTTTTCCTCCTTTTGTCTGTTACGAAGTACTCTTCGCGGGCCGTTCGCAATACATCGAATTCTACGGGATGAATTCCTCCGTTCGCACACAGACTTCCGGCGGAGGGGGCTGCCCACCGTGGCCCTCTCCTGTCTCCCGGGCTCTGCCACTTTTCCCGGAGATCACACGCTGCCTCTCCCTTTCCTCTAGGTTTCAAACCTGGTGAGTCCTCTGACCCAATGGAAAAAATGAAGGGAGGGGAGGTCGTGCAGCGCCGCCTCCCCCCGTCGCGGCCGCTTTAAGCCTGCGGGCCGGCGCCCCGCCCGCCGGCGGCTCAGCTTTCGGGTTACTGCAGTTCAAACAGCACGTGCCGCCCGCGCTCGGAGCCGCGGCGGCGGCGCAGCCCTGGGAGGGGGCGGGGGAGGCTTGCTCCGTGCGCGCTGGCTCGCCTCCTCCTCGCCTCTTCCAGGCGCTCGGGAAATCCACAGGATAAACACCCACTTTCTCTTCCTCTTTATGGGAGGAGGGTAGGTGCGCTTTGATCCCTCGCCGCCCCCTCGGCTGTTATCCCACCCCTTGTACTTCCCCCTCGGCCCAGATCCGAGCGCGGTGGCCCAAATTTCACCTCGCCCCTCCCAAGCAAGGCCCAGCAACAGCTGCCACAAGGTGCCCCCAGCCGCCCGCGCCTGCTTGCGGTGCCCTTAAAGCAACCTGCAGCAGGGGAGGCTAGGTGTGATTTTAGAATGAGCCGTTTCTAGTCCTCGGGATTCCAAGAGGCGATAAGGAGGAGCGCTGGCCACCGTCCGCCCTCTCTTTTTGTCCAGGTTTGTGGAACACGGCGAGGACAGGCTTTGGACGCCCCTATCGCCGCATGTTCAAGTTGTCCAAACCAACTCCCAATGACACTCCCTTTGGGCCTGGTAGCGCGCACGGTGCGGTGGGTCATCAAAAGGGCAGACCCGAAAGAGGCCTGTGCAGGCCCTGGATCTGGGGTCGCAGCTGTCTAGGCTGGGAGCTTCGGGATTCTTCTGCGTGGTGTGCAAATACGGGCGCGGATTCTGGTGGGGACGTCCCCGGGGCGCCAAGAACTCCTCACTCCGAGGGGCGTGCACGCGAGAAGAGGATCAGAGCACGGTTGCGAGGCTCTTACCTTGCGCTTGTTCCGGTGGATGTCGCCGATGGAGTTGGACACCGTGTTGGGGCCCAGCAGCATGCGTGTGCTTCGTGGCCACTCGGTGCTCACGAGGTGGTGCTCGCCCATGAGGATCTTGCGCACATTCTCCGCGCCGGTCACACGGATTAGCGGCCGCCCGAGCAAGTGCGTCTTGAACACGTTGCCATACTTCTCCCTCCGCGACGACTGGAAGCCAGAACCCTGCAGGGGCCACGCAAGAACTTTCTCAGTGCCCACAGAGCCAGATGGGACGTCCAGGAGGCCCAGCCTCGAGGGCCCTCGGGGGAGGGGCGGAGGACCTCACCTCGGGCACCAGTTCCCTACCCTGCCGTATCCCACTCACACACATACGCACGCACGCACGTAGGTTTTATTTTTCATAGCATGCACGAGAACTGGGAAGTGGGGCCTAGAGGATAATAAATAATGCAAGGGGGCGAGAGGCCCAGGGCACCCCGCGGGAAGTTTTTTTAGTAATGACTTGCGGGAGGGAAAAGGTATTACGGACCGCGAGACCCTAAACTAGAGCCTCCGCCTCCCCCCTCCCTCGCCTCGCGCTCGGGAGACTCTCGGAATAAATATTTCCAGGCTCGCGGCCACGGGCTGGCGAGACCCCGCGGGGTGGCCGCAGGCCAAAGATTATTTATAGCGGCGAGCGGTCGGTGCCCCGAGGCAATCACTACAGATGGGGGTTGGGGTTTCTTCCGTTCGCGGGTGTGGGCCTCGAAGGGATCGGGAGGCCCTCTGAGAGCTCCGCAGGGTAGAGTCACGGGCCCGGAGCCGCGATTTTCCGAACGCAATTTGCCCCGAAATAACTGAGCAGGACTTTCGTCGCCGCCTTGGAGTTTGGAACGCGAGCGCAGAGGAAGGCGCTTCCCGCGGGGCGGGGCGGGGCGGGGCGGGGCTGGGCGGCCGTCACAGGTAACCGGATCCCCGGCGGCGGCGCGAGCGGAGCAGAGCCAGGCCCCGGCTCAGGCCGGGCGCTCGGAGGAGCTGGCGGTGCTGGCCCCACGAGGGTACCGGAAACCGAGGGGACCTCCGAGGGGCGGGGGCAGGGGCGTCCCGCTCACCTTTGACGTCGTTGCTCGCCACCCAACCCCGCATTAACCCTTCTCCGGCCGCGGCTGCAACCCGGTGAAGGGGGAGGGGCGCCACCTGTCAGGCTGTCCCGCCTGCCCGCCAGCAGACGTGCGGATGCGGGCTCCAGACCTGCGGGGTCATGCACCCCCCGAAGGGACCCTCGGCTTCCTCTTTTCCCCGGTTGGTCCCCCTCCTCACTTTCCTTTCTTCGGCGGAAAAGTATTCGCCAGTTAGATGTGTACACACCCCAGCCCCGCCGAAAAGTGACTCTGCAGAACCCGGAGCCCTAATCACTTTTCCACATGTGCCTCCGGCCCGGGCGCGCGACAGGGAGCGAGCCCGGAGCGCCCGCGCCTCGAGGTTGGCGGGTGGGGGAGAACTCCCGCCACTCTGCGGCACTTCTAGGCGGCGTCTACCCCTTTAAGAGAAATCAAGGCGAGGGTGGAGGTGCGACCAAAGTGGGGTGAGGAGCGGGGCTCCCTCGCTCTGCCAGAGGTACCGGTCTCTCTCACTCCGTCTGACTCTCCTTCGCTCCTCTCCTGCGTTTCCTCTGTTTTTCTTTTCTTTCGACACAAAAGTTGGGTTGTGAATTTTCCGAAGTCGCCGCCGCCTTTCTCCCGCCGCACCACCCCCCCCGCCTCTGATCTGCCTAACTATAATTAAAGTGCGTTTTTTGTGGTATTAATAAAGGGTTATTTGTCCGCCGTTTCCACGGTCTTCACAAAGAGGACTTTCATAGGGGCGGCCGCTCGGGCCACGAGTCCAATTTATACAAAAATGTTGTATTTTTAGCCCTGGGCTCTGTTTAGATGGCGCACGGTGGAAACGGAGAGCCCTTGGAGGTCCCCCAGTAAAATCTGATAAATGACTCCGAAAAAATAAAGCTGGGATTCAGAGGGATCCCATTAACCCCTTCACTGCTCCTCTACAACGCATCTCTCATTACCCGCCCGCCGGGAGGGTCAAGGGCCCCCCGGGGGCGGACGGATGGGGAGGCGTAGGTCTGCTTCCCCCTCCCCATCTTACGTGCGAGTTGGACGCGGAGCCCCGGAGGCCCTTGTGGGATTCGGAGAAAAGGTCAGGGGGACGTTGGTGGCCGGGGGAGGGGGGTGTAAAGAAAGGGGGGGCCAGACCGCGAATTCGGCAGATTGGCTATAACAAGGCAGGGGCCGACGCCCCTGTGAATTATTTTATTTCCTAAATTCTCGGCCAAAAGCCTAGACCACCGCTGCAGTTAACCCTTTAAGTGTGTTGGCACGGGAGAGGCTCTAGGGATTTCTTCACGGCGGTGGGGGAGGGGTATGTAGGTCTCACTGGTTGAGATGAACCCTCCTTGCTGCACGAACCTCAAAGAGATGAGTCTGATTCCGGGACTTGGGAGGACCACTGGGGAGAGGAACCTCCCGCCCCAGCTCTGCTGTCAATTGGCTCCGGGCGGGGCGGGGCTGCGCTGGGTGTCTGTGTGCACGCGCGGATTGCACGCGTCTGTTAATTTCAAGCCAAGCTTTCGCACTTCTAAACTCACAGGTCTCTGCCTTCACCTCCCGCCTCAGCTTTCCTGGGCCTGGACTGTCTGTTTCAGAACAGCCATCCTTCTAATTCTCATCAGCATCTGCCAGACAAACCCGCGTGCACACGCGCACGCAACACACCTCCCGCAGTTAACCCATAGGACCCCCATCCTAAAGAAAAACCTACTGTTTAACACATTGCAAAACCGATTGTCTAGCGCTTGAGGAGGTTAATTCCAGATTAATTTCCCCATTACCTACCTGGGTCTGGTCCCCGACAGGCCCACCCCCATTATCGCCGGCAGTGTGGTTTGTGCGGCGTCTAACAACAAACACAAACGCTCTCTATGGATCTCACACACCTCTCCCAAGTTCCTCTCCGCTGCTAAACTGTCCCCACCCAGTAAGTAAATAGACCCTTTTCTCCGAAAGTAGAGAAACCTCGGGTCTCAGGCTTCTCATTTTCCTTGGGTTACCTCCTTCTTCTCCCACCACAAAACACACACACTTTCTCAAACCGTGGACCACGGCAGTAGTACCTGGCGTGGCCAGTACGGGACGCGGCGGGAACAGAGCGGCAATCCCGGCTGCCACTGGCCCACTCTTTCCCTGACTCGGTTTTCGGGTCCCAGGTACACCGACAAAGACCGGGAAGTCGACAGCCAGTGGGACGGGAACGCGAAGGAGAGGCGAAAGCGGCTCAAGACGGGACGCCCCCTCCAACTCGCGCGGCTCGGGAAGCCCCCAGGACACTAGACGCACCCCTGCTGAGTCGCCCGCGGCTGGAAATAGTCGGTCTTGGGAGCCCTCTGGGATCCAGGGACCTCTCTTACCACCCCCTTGAACCTGCGCACCCGGCGCCAGCGGGCTCAGAACCACGCCGCAGGCGGGCCGGGGAAGCCCGGGCGGCTCGGGCGGAGAGGAGGGAAGGGGCGGGGCGGGGACTGGTGCCTTCAGGCTCCCGGCGCCCCCTGGCCGGCCCGCGGCTCCGTCCGCCCGGTGCTCGCCGTTAGCGGAACCTGGAGAGCAACGGAGTGAGTGCGCCCTTACCTGTAGCAGCCAGTGGCCGGTCTCTCCGATGAGCGGGAAGCCCATGGAGCCCTTAGGGATGGGCAGCTTGCAGCTCTTGTCGCGGGTGGCAGCCCAGCGCAGCTGCCACAGCTGCTGCGACACGGCCAGCAGCAGCGTCACCGACACCAGGCACGCGGCGAGGGTGGCCAGCGCCGACACCAGCTCCAAGCCTTCAAAGAGCATGTTGGCGGCCGCTCGGGGGATTGGCTGTGCGGGCCTCGGCGGGGGAGGGGAGGGCCAGACGAGCAGGGACGCGAGCGGCGGGGGAGGGGAGGCTTCGGCCGGGGGTCCGGGCACCTCCAGCCGAAACAGAGAAGGAGCAAGGGGCCGAGGGAAGGGAAGTGGAGGTTGTGAGGGGAGAGCAGGGGGGGGTGGGGTGGGAAATCGCCTAAAAGAAGAGAGAGAGGAGACACGAGGCGACTCGGAGTGTAACTTTGTTTGCTTGTTTGTTTGTTTGTTCCCTTATAGCGGGCTTAAGGGTTGCTCGAGGGGTGGCGAGACGACGTCGTGAATCAAGCTGATGGGTTGGCTCTCCCCGCAACCATCACACTCGGAAAACTTGGGGAAAACTTTGTCCAGCGGGAGTCTCTCTCGTAAGCCCCTTCCCCTGTTTGGGAAAAAAAGAACGGGGACAGAGAACTAGCGGAGAGAAAGTGCGATGGATTTGTCAAAAGTTTCCCCCTCAAATTCCAAGGTTTTTAAAAAAGGAAAAATCCTGAATCCCCAAATTCCAACGAACCCAGAAACTTTGGGTGCAAGGGGGAAGGCTCCCCGGCTGAGGCGAGTGGAGAGGCCGAGCTCAGCGCCTCTGGGCTGCCCGGGGCGGCGCGCCGGAGCCCCGGAGCCGCCGCTGCACCCCCGAGGCGGGCGCGGCAGGCGAGGCGGCGAGGCGGACGCGGGTGCGGAGCCGGCGGCCCGCGGCCCGGACGGGACGCAGCCGGCGACAGAGCCCCGGGCGGGCGCTGGGGCGGCGGCGGCTGCGGCGGCGGCGGCGGCGGCGGGCGGGAGGGGTGGGGGGGGGGGTTGGGGGAGGAGGTGAAAACCCGAGCTGGGCTATTGTATCAATTAAGAAAAGGCAGTCCGTCCCGGGACGCGGTCTCTCGGCTCTGGAGTTGCTGCTGGGGAAAGAAAGGGGGAAAAAGAAAGGAAGGCAAAGGAATGAAAGAGGGGAAAAGCCGGAGGCAGGGTTTCAGGGCTGATGGTTTTAAAAGCTTCCCTCAATGTGAATTTGTGCCTCTGAGAGCCAGGCGATGCTTGTGTTTATATAGAGGCGGGAGGCTGCGCCGTGGGCGCTCCGCCAGGGCCCCCCCCCCCCCGCCCCCCCCCCCCCCCCCCCCCCCCCCCCCCCCCCCCCCGCCGCGCTCTCGAAGCCGGAGGCGTGGTGAGAGGCCGGCGGCCGGAGCGTGTGAGCGCCCGCCGGCCTCCTGCCCCGCCCGGCCGCCCGCAGCCCGCCGCCCGCCGCGGACCCACTTGTAGCCGCCGCAGGATCAAACTCAGTTCACCTCTCGCCTCCTCTTCCTTCTCGCCGGCGTCTCGCTGAGCCCGGCACCTACAGACGGACGAGATGAGACGCACACACACACGCGCACGCACACACACACACACACACACACACACACACACACACACACACACGGTGAGCGCTCGCATGGTGCCCGCTTGGCTGCTTGGCTACTTCGCTCCCTCTTTCCCCCATCCCGGGCCCCCGGCCCCCTTCTCGCGCCCCAGGCAGTCCCGCGGGGGCTGTCGCCCCAGCAGCTGAGGTCTCGGGCGGACCGCTTCTCGACTGAGGGGCGCCAAAAGCCCCTGAACCTGTGCTTAGGATCTGCAGCTCCTATCCCGCGGGACCCCGCCGGCTCCCGTCTCCCGGAACCCCTCAGTCCTCTCATCTGTCACTCCCAATTCCTTCTAGCGGGGAGTTCCCATCTTGGATCCCGACCTCCTCAGACCTTGGAGGCCAAGGTCCCTTCCCCCGCTTCTGTACGCCTCTTACCCTACAGGACCCGATGTGCCCCTCTCCCCGTCCGCGTCCCGGGCAGCTGACGGTGCAGCCTTCCCCTCGGACACCTCGAGACTCCCTCACTTTGTAGTCCCCTCCGCCCCCTCCTCGCCCCGCAGCGTCGGAGGAACCCCGATGCTGGTCTGGTGAATGTCCCGCGAAGAGGACCAATGCGGCGGCCCCGGCACCCGGAGGCGGGAGGAGTAGGATACAAACGTTCATTGATAAATTAGTATTAATCAATAAACATGCCAGGTGAGAGCGGCCACCTTCTCCCAGCCGGCCGCTGAGGACCCAGCGCGCGCGCCTGTGCGAGGTGTGCGTGTGGCCCAGGGCCGCGTCTGTGCGCGCGCGTGTGTCCTGGGTCGGCCCGACGTCTGTGGAGCTGCGTGGCGCGTCTGCGCGTCTGTGTGTTCTCTCTGATGCTGAATGTGTCTGTGCATCGTGCATCCGTCTGTCATCTGGTCTCTCCTCCTGCTGTCTGTGATACATGGAGCTGTGCGTGCCAACCCCGACACGGTCTAGCCCGTGCCTGGCTCGCCCTCTCCCGCGCGTCCTGTTCCCTCGGCCCCCTTTCTCCGTCGTTCACTCTGGCACTCCCAGAGCAGAAGACCTACCCTTCGGTTAGGATGATGTGTGTGTAAGTGAAACTCGACTCCCCTTTTAACACGTCCCCTGCGCCCAATACGGGTTCTGTTTCAGAGTTCACCGGGAGAGAATGCACGTGAGTGTCTAAGGGGCGAGCATCTGCGTTGTCCCTCCCTGTGCGAGCGCTTCCGAGGTTGATGTGGCTGGCGGAGGTTTAAGAGCTCGGTTTCTTGCTTCTAGCGCTGGGTCATCTCAATTCTCTCTCTGCCCTGGAACCCCACCTGGTGGACAGTCTTAGCACTACAGATCCAGGGGGAAGCGACTCCGGCTCCCCCTTTCCTGACTCCATCCGCAGGGGGAAGGTTGGCTCTAAAGGGCTTGCTTGTAGGCTCCTAAGTGGCTCCACGCCTGCCTCGGGGCCCTCAGATTGCCACTTCAAGCAGCTTGGGACCCAGACCCACGCAGTCCTCGTCGGGACCGTTGTGACCCCAGAAGTAGAGAGCTGGGGCACATCCTCACAACAGGGAGGACAACTTTGGACTGGAAACACAGGAGCTGTGAGACCAAAACCAGTGTTCCCCATGCGGGGAGGGGATTCGGGTGAGGACTGGAGGGGGGTGGATTATTGAGGCCCTGCTGCTTTGAAGAGCCCTAAGGATCTAGCCTGACTCCTAGACACAGCATTCCCAGAAGATGGCAAAATGGGCAGTCACCCCGGGGAACCCACCTGCAGAAACATCAGCCTCTGAAAGGATGGACACATGGCCTTATAGAGATGCAAATAAATGCACAGGCAAATACTGAGTGTCCACACACAGAGAAAGACACAGACACATACACTTAGAGAATCACTGTCAACAAATTCACACAACACCTGCCTCCAACCTCAAGAGAGGATAGGAGGTGTCTGCTCTGCAAAGATCACAGCCTCAGAAGTCTCCAGGAACCTACCGTCTTCCCCCCCCCCTCTTCTGCTTCGCTGTCGGCTTTGGAGCACTTCCATCCTCACCTCCTGTAGGTGGGAGTTGGGAGGGGCCCCGGGGGAGTCATTCTGACTCTTTATTGTCCAGCCACCAAATGGGGTCCTGGGGAATGCCCACAGGGACAGCACGGCCACATAGCAATAGTCCCTGGATTTACTAATTGGAACCATCTCTCTATTCAAATCACAGAGTACTTGAGAAAAAAGAAAGAAAAGAAAAGCCATAGTATTGTAATTCTCTATGTTGCCAGAGGTGCTGGGGACAGTAGGAATCCTGGGGCTGTGGAGCAGCCTCAGAAAGTGGGACTAGGACAGAGAAAGGTCAACAGTCATCTTCAACAGATTCCAACTGAGGACATGCCTTCATCCGCTTCACATGTAGCTCTGACCCTGGCCCTAGAACGAGCCCTGATCCAGACCTCAGTCTGACCCAAAACCCTGACCTAAAACAGACCCCCAAGCTTAATCCCAGCTTGACCCTTTATCCTGGTCATGGAGTCATAGGTCAGGACCCTGTCCCTGACCCCAGACTGAACCCCAATCCTCTCAAGCATCATCCAACCCTGCATTTGGCAAGAGGAGTATGGCTGGCCCCTTGTGGACTCCCCAACGATGGGACGCAGCTCAGCCTGGAGGCTCTGGGAGTGAGACCCGGCTGGAGGATAGAGTATTTCCCTCCCACCCCTGCCCCACCTACAGCCCTTTTCCATGAGGCTTTACCTATTGCCTGAAGTGCTCTGAAGCCTGGGTTCACAGCTTGCCTCTCACGTCTCTGTAGCCTTCTGGGCACCTTGAAATCAGAACAGACTGGGGGAATCAATCATGCCAGTTCAAGTGGAGCTTTGCCTGGATGAACTTTGCAATGCTTGGCACAGGGGCTGAGAGAACACAGGGCAGACATTAGACACTCTTGGACTATGTAGCCAATCGGGCAAGGCACAGCTTCTGTGCCCTCCTCCTAAGCTCAGGAAACACCCATCTATGAGGCAGCTCAGCTCCTCACAGAGGCACAGTGCTCCCTAGGAGTATCCCAGCCTTTCTATGCCCAAAGAAATAACGACATTGCACTTTCCAAATCCTTTACATGTGTGCAGCCCTGTAGGGCCAACATCTCTTCCACAGCTACTATTTATTTCATCTCCACTCAGCCCTGTGAGAAAACACTATTTTTAGATATTAAATTTAATTATAACTTTTTGTACTGAAGGAAAAGCTGAGCCCCAGAGTGGCCCTCCCCATCTCCATTGCATTCTCCTTGCCCCTCTCCCGGCGTCAAGCACACAGTCCCCTGAGACACAAGATCCTGTCCCACGTGGCAGCTGCCCCTTTGTTTAACATCCATGCTTCTGACCATTAAAGCTGACAACGGAGGGAGTTGTTAGTTTTACACCCAATTTTGCATAGTTTTGGCCCTGAGTTTTTTAAATTGATGCTGATTTATTGCAGTAATTTCTTTTCCCTAAGACTACCTCTGCTTCCTCCAACTGGAGCCAAATGGAAAGAGGCAAAAAAAAAAAAAGAAAGCCCATGATAAAAGGGTGGCCAGTGTCCAGAGTGGAGACCAGGAGGCTGTGGGTAGGAAGCAGGGCTACTGTTCAGGGGTCAAAGAGAGGCTGCAGGGTTTTGCCGGCTTCCCATTGGGTCCACGGTAGTCTAGCCTGAGAAATAAAGCTGCCCTCTCCTGCCTTGCTGGCACCAAGGCACCCTTGGAAGTCAGCTCTTTGCTCCTCCTCATCCTCCCCAGGGCCTCAGGCTGGTCCCCATTTCATTCTGAGGACTCTCCATAGACGCATGGCAGAAGCAGGCCTCCTTGCCTGAAAAATCTCAAGTCCCAAGGGGAAGTGACATTCTGTTTCTGAGGGGTAAAGAAGAGAGGTTGCCTTGGGCCACCAGGCCCTACTCAGACATGCTCTTACACTGCTTTCTAGAACTGGAGCAGAAAGTGCCACCCCAGCACATTAGTAGCACCCCTTTGGCCCTGGGCCCCAGCTGTGGCCCCGGATATTCATCCCAAGGACAGCTAACCCTTCTGCCCCTCTACGTCCTCCCTCTGGATTGGGCATCACCGGGCCGGCCATGCCTCTCGGGTGCCCAGTCTTCAAGGACAGCTTAGAGGGCAGTCCCAGACTGTGCTGGTGATTCTGTGAGGGGCTGGGTCCCTTGCTGTCCGGGCCAGGCGGGGCTGCAGACGTAACCCAGCTCGATTTGAAAATCACCATAGTGCTGTGGGTGCTGCCTTCCTAGAGCCCCCAGGGGCTAAGCTCCCCTTCACTCCCCACCCCTCCACCCCCCAACTTGGGCTCTGGACTGTTTAGAACATTTATGGGCCCCTTCAAAACCACTACCTGCCAGAGTCCCAGCCAGGCCCCCCACCTCTTTGGAGCCACCATCCTGCTGCCTGTGGTGCTTCCAAAGCAGAGCTAGATTCTGGGTTCTAATTATTTATTTCCTAAAGGTTTCCTCTTCTTCTTTGTCCCTCAGTGTGACTTGCTCCCACATTACCCCCAGTACCCTCTCATCATTAGCTCTTTAGACTCTTTTGTTTTTGTTTTCTTTTATCGACAACCCCCCAAGTGTCTCTACCTGGCAGGGGTCAGATGCAGACACAGCCTGGCGCCTCACTGCCAGCTGCTCCGAGACCCATGGCTGGGGGAGGGAGCCCCTCACCCACCCCCTTGCAGCGCTGGGAAGCAGGCAGGCAGCCCTTAGGAGAGAACTTTGCTGCTTCCTTCTTTGCCTGAATGTGGAACAAGCGTCACCCCATACCTCATCTCAGAAATCGCAGCTTCGGACACTCGCCCCAGAAGGCATTTTTTCAGAGAAATGGAAATATCCCCATCTTCCTCTGTCAAAGCCCCACAGCCAGTCCCCTTCCTCCTCCCCATACCCAATCCAAACCAAAGCAACCAAAAAAGGGACTTGCCGACGGAAGGAGCGAGGTAGGGATGAGGAATGCAGCTGGCAGTGTCCAAGTCGGCACTGCCTGGAAAAGAGTAGCCTGCCCGGTGGCGATGGGACGCCGGCCGGCAGTGTCCCAAGCTGGCTGTGGCTGGCAGGGACAGTGCTGCGGCGATGGCGTTCCCTCAGGCCCTGGGAGCCAAGAGCCCTTTATAGCCTGAAACCTGCCCTGGCACCGCCCACTGGGCGGTTGCAACCAGGCCTGCAACTAGGGGAGTCGCTAGGAGCTGGAAGGGCTTGCGCCCCCGGACCCCAGGGCCAGGCCCCACACACAAGAATCTGGGATCCAACCTCCTCCCATCCCGGGCAACTCCGTGTCCCGGTATGTGCATGAGAGTCGTGTGTGTGTGTGTGTGTGTGTGTGTGTGTGTGTGAGTGTGTGTCAGTGTGTCTGTGTGTGTCTGTCCACGCACTTGTGCGCCCGTGCTTAAACTTCCATTCAAAGACCTCAGATCTCTTTCCCTCATCCTCTTTCTCTGGCGGTAACAGTTTTTGAAAGGATGGGGAGAGCAGTGTGTTTCTGCTCAGTTTATCAAATTACACTCAGTGACAAAGGACTGAAGTGCATTTTCTTGAAGGCTTGACAATTGGAGATCCAGGAGGAAAAAAGAAAGGCATGACAGAGAACCCAAGGCTTTTGTGGAGGGTAAAGCACCAATGTCAAAGGCGAGGATGTGGTCTGGTGGCTCTAAGTGATTTTGCCTTCATGCTGTTGGTGTTAAAAACTGTTCCCCCCACCCACCACCTCAGCTGCAAAAATCCCACGGATCCTAGAAGTTGCAAGATTGTTGATTTTTAAAAGGAACACTGTTCATTTTCACATGGGCTGAGCCAGGCAAGCTGGAGCACAGCTTCCTCCCTCCAGGGCTGCCCTTCCCAGCCCGCCATGCCAGGGGAGGGCTGGGAAGCCTGCTCAGAGGAGTCGCTCATGGAGGTACAGTGCCCTCTGCCCTCCCCCCATCTGGGCCTGTGCAGCCAGCTTCTCTCCCTGGGCCTGGCTGGGACAAGGATGGGGTGGGCTTTTTCTTGCCAAAGTTCTGCCCTGCACCTGAACTCAGAGGATTGCTAGATGGAGCTGGATGAACTGTCAAGGCAGTTTGGGGCCTGAAGCAAAGTACATGGGGTCATTGGACTGCTTTCCCAAAGGTCTCCATTCTTTGGGGCTGGAAGGGAGAGAGCAGCAACCCAGTCGCCAGCCTCAGACACAGCCGAAGGAGCCAGGAAGAATATCCCCTCATCCAGAGAAAGTGCCCAGAACAAGTCCACCCCTACCAGCCTTCCCATTCCCAGCTGGCTCGGGCCCAGAAGCCGCCCAGCAGGCTGGCCGGCCAGCTGACTGGCGGCCTTGCTCAGAAAGCTCCGAGAGCAGAGCTCCCCCGAGAAGCTAGCTGGCAGAGCTCCCCAACCCTGAGTCCAAATCCCTTCCTCTTGCGTGAGGCTGTGGCTCCTGTGGGCTCTCTCTGGAGGAGGAGCTGGAGGGGACGCAGAGCAGGGAGGCTGTGTGGCCGCCCATCTGAAGTCCACCCGCATTTCTTCTCACACCTGTACCCCACCATCCACCCCAGCTCCGAGCTAAAGTGGTCCCAGATGCCACGGCTCTCCTCAGATTCTTCCCCAGACACTGATGAGAGGAGGCGCTCCCAGCAAGACGCCCTGGGGTCCGTCTTCCTGAAGTCCGGGGCTATTCTAGCCTGTGCTTATGCTCCCACCAGGATTGCACCTTCCTGACCACCCTGAGGTGCCAGAAAGTTCGTGGGAAGACTTGGGCCCCTCCTGCACAGTCTTTCCATCAGCATGCCCACCAGAACTCTAGGCTTCCTCTTCAAACCAAGCTTTAGTGCCAACCCCCTGGTCTCCCATCCCATAACTAGACTGCCTCCTGAAATCCCTTCTGTGTGGGAAATCTGGAGCTCCTCTCTCTCTCTTTTAGTTTTCCCTCCACTGGTTTCTTTCCTTCCTCCCCGCCCTGCTTTTCCAAATCCATTCACTCATCATACTTGCAGCAAATAGGCAGAGTGGCCTGTAACTCGGAATAATGACTCTGGAATCCATGAGACCTGGGCGCTGAGCCTGCTCCACCGCTCATTCCCGTGAGCGCCGGTCATCTGAGCCTCGGATATGTCTCCAATGTGGTGACTGCATTAGAAGGGAATGAGGGTTGAAGCAGGGGTCCTATTAGAAGACCGGTGATAACTCAGGAGCAATAATAGCAGTAACAGTAGTGATAGCCATAACACAGCAGTAAAGGCCACCACTGAGTCCCCTGCGCCTGGTGCGTTTCAAAGCACTTCACATATATTATTTCATTTAATCCTCACATCAACCCCAGGAGGTAGATACTATAGTCCCACTTCACAGAGGAAGAATCTGAGGCACCAAATGTTTTGACAACTTACCCAAATGAATCCTGCTGCACTTTGGGGGCTAGATTTAATCTCCTCTAGAACTCAAGCCCAGGGAGTCTGCATTAGCCAGGGCGCTTAGCCAGCATACTAAGGACTAAACCAAGCTGGCTGCAGTGAGGATGGAGAAAAGTGGACTCCTCTGTCCCTGGGACTCTCCAGGAAAGAACACTGCCATGGGTTGCCATGCCCTCCTCCAGGGGATCTTCCCAATCCAGGGATCGAACCCAGGTCTCCTGCACGGCAGGCAGACTCTTTACCGTCTGAGCCACCAGGGAATCCAGGCATATTTTCAGTTCAGTTCAGTTCAGTCGCTCAGTCGTGTTAGAAGTGTCCAGTTAAAAAGTTGACATATTTGGCAGCTGATTAGGTGGGGAGAAAGGCGGGTGTTTAGAATTTCAGGCAGGGTAGCTGGGTGCATGGCAGAATTACCTACTGAGCTGGAAGCTCAGACAACAAGATGATGAGTTTGGTTTTGCCCTGGAAGTCCCAAGGTGACTAGCGGATATTCAAATGGAGTTTTCTGGTGGGCTCTTAGAGATGATTTAAATGTCATCTGCGTTCCGATGATAATGGAAGGCGTGGGAGTAGAGGAGCCTACACGGGAAGAGAAATGGGCCTAGGATAGAGCCCCAAGGACACCGACATTCAAGGCACAAGCAGAGAAAAAAGGGTCTGGAAAAGAAGGGCCTCTCTTCTTTGCCCCAAACTCACATCCTAGTGTTAACCTCACCCGAGACTGATTATCTGATGTGTTTGTTTCCGCTCAGCACTTAGAAGCTTAGGGTAATCAAGGTACTCAGGTTAGTAATTTCACCCCCGCATAACTTAGGGACACACACATACCGCACAGAGCTTCCTGACCTATGGTCATTGGTAGGATTCTGAATCTAGCTGCTGAGTTACTGTTGACATCTTGTATATAAAGCTATCTATGTCACTGAGCTTTTCACCGTGTTGTAGGGCGCCATAACACTTTTAGGGGCACCTCCTAGTGGGTCTGGATCTTGCCTGCCACAGACTGCACTCCACCCAGGCTGCGCGTCAGGGCAGAGCTCCCCATTGCACTGTGTGTGTGCTGCAGCAGACTGTGGGTCCCCCGAACAACACTGCCTGACCGGGTAGCCTTCTGTTGTTTGTTCAGGGATGAGACAGGAAGGGCCCCCCTCTGTGGGAGCAGGGAGTGTGAGGATCCAGTGAGGTCCAAAGAAGGACCAGAACGCACCAGATGGAGAGGCCACACTGAAACCCATGTGGGAACCAAGTGGGAACGGGGAATGGCACGGGAAGAAAGCCAGGCAGTGCAAGAGAGGGACGCACTCTTCCCACTGTTCTCCTGACCCATCAGGGAGAGTCCACGTGCTGGCCGAGCAAGCAGGGCTGCCAAGCTCCCCCGGAGGGGCCTGGGCCAACCGGGAGAGAAGGCTGAGGGAAGTAGAGGAGGATGGAGGTGCTTAGGCTAGGTCTCCCCACTCTAGTTATGAAAGCACCAGCTCAGACAGCCCTAGGCTAGGCTTGCCCTTTGGGGGGAGACAAGGCATTGTCCTCCGAGGCAAGTGGCAGCTGTGGGCAAGTTCCCCTGCACAACCATCCAGCCGAGAGCACACGCTCAGGGAAACGTTAGCGGAGATTGCCCTGGCGGGTGGGTGCTCACATTCCTGTTCTCACAGGTGCTCTCCCGCACTCACCCCTGCTCATGGAGAGGCACGTTCTTCCCGCGCCCCCCACACCCGCCCCGAAGCTTCGCGTGCCCAGCTCCCCCCCAACTCCCCACAAGCTGGCTCAGGCCCGGAGCTTCAGGGCCTTGGCACCTCTGGCCTGGCAGGAGAAGGTTGGGCCACTCAACCCTCTCGGCACCTTAGAACTCACATGGGCAGTGACAGGCTTGGCCTGCAGAGAGAGGGACAGCTCGGAGCCTCGGTGGAGTGGGGAAGGCGGGGGGGAGGCTGGGAGGTGGGGCGGGCTACAGTGCCGAGAAAAGGACTCTGCGGCTCTCTGCCTGGTCCCTTAACCCCTGAGCCCCCCCTACTGGGACCCAGCTCCACGTCCTAGTCAGTTCAGAGGGAGCAAGAATAACTGCTCCAAGGCAGGGGCTCAGAGCACCTGTCACTGATCCGCTGGGGCTCTGTGGTACAAGGATTTTTTCCTACTGGCCTGTCCCTGTGACTGGTCCCTCAGCAGGATCTCCAGGGCAGAGGACACACCCCGTCTACAGCTTGAGGACGGCCTGAAACCAACCAGCGAACGGGAGTACAGGTCAGGGAGTCATCCCTGCCGCTCATCGGATGCACAGTCTCGGCCAAGTCACTTCACCCCTCAGGCTCAATCTTCTTATAAGAATGGGGAAAAGCAGTCTTGCCTTACCGGGCAGTTGGCAGTGATGACATTGATACAAATGTCAGAGACATCCCATGTGAGACACTTGGCACGGTGGCGGGCTCGGAGCCAGGACAGCGCCACAGTAAGGCCCCGGAAGCTTTGGGTTTCTCATTTGTCTAGGCTCCTGAGAAGCCCTGGCAATCCATACTTTGCATTATTTTCTTCAAGAGGGTCCCCAAGGTTTCAGGTTTCATAAATCCGGGGGCCTGGATGGCAGCCATTCCCCTTGCTGCTCCACCCTGTCCTCAAGCCTCTCACTGTCTCCCGGGCACAGGAGAATGCCCCTGTCTGCTGGGCAGAGCTGAAACAAGCCCCAGGCAAGGCCTTGTTCCAGGTGGAAGGCCTGGGTGCGGTCACCTTCCCCGAGCTGTTTGCCCTGGGACCAGCTACCTCCCTGAGCCAGGCTGAGGGCCTACTGCTCCCCATTCTGCCTCACAGCAGTTAAGCCAGCTGGGACCCCTTTAAATGAATTCCCTGGAATTCTGGGCACTGTGTCCTAGTCCTGGCAGAGACTTTGCTCCAAAAATTATGAACTCCTATGGAAGCTAGTTCTAGGGCTGTGCTAGGCAACCCCAGGGCTCAAGAATGGGCCTTCAGGAAAACAAAAGCAACTTGGCCGGCTTCTCCATTAGCACCCGTTTCCCTGAGGAACCTTGGAGGGAGTGGGGACACAGGACTCCCTCCTCAGTGTCTGGGAGATGGATGGGGCCGATTTTTTCCAGGATTCCTCCCCATAAATCTGATTTGGCCCCTCATCTGTCTAGGCCAGTCTCCATGGAGGTGCGCGGGAGTGATGAATGAGCTGCCTGACTAATGGGACTGGGGTGGCAGGAACCCGGGGAGGGGCTCTGCTCTGATGGATGCCCCTCATGAGGGCATATTGCATTAGACACGCATAATGCGATCAGCAGGGCCATTACGATACCAATTTGTTGCTCCTCCTCACCAGGGCGGGGCAGTGGAGCTGGAAGATTAAGGAGGACGTCAGGACTTTGGAGACACCTGGGGGGGACTGCAGAGGGTGGGGGGCAAGATTTCCTTGTTGGGGGTTATTACTACGGAAATCATATGGAACTAAAAACAAATGTAGAATGGAAAGAGGCGAGGGGAAGTGAGGCCAGGAGAGAAGGTGTGACCTGTCCAAGGTCACTGCTGGAACCAGGAGAGCTAGACTTAGCGCTTGAGTCTCCCGCTTTCTGCGCAGCTGCAGCCAGAGATGGAGGCGGGAACGAGACTAGGAGAGGAGATACAACGTTACTCCGGCCTCTCCGCTGCTCTCCTGAGAAGAGGGAGGCCGATGACCGCTTCCATTCAAAGAGGACATGGTCTGCTGCAGGTCCCCACAGGGGCCTGAGATGGCCTTCACTGCAGACCACCTGCAGTCCTGCAGCCCCACCTACCCACGTTAGTTCTGATCTCCGTGTCTCTCTCCTGTCATTTTAAAGTAGACTTCTAAACGCTCCACTGTCTCCAATCTGCCCTCTAGATCACCAGAGGGGATCTTTTGAAACAAAATGTTCTTTTCTCCTTAAAAGCTGCTGGCAGCTTCTTGTTGCCCTCGGGATGGGTCTCAGGCTGGCGCTCCGGCTCCAGCCTCTGCCCCACCCTCAGCTCTAGGGTTCTGCCCAACTCACCCAGCCTCTTCTGTGGCAAAGGCATGCCATCCACTTTTACACTTCTCGATCCTTTAGGGACAGGAAACTGACCACCATATGCTCCAGCTGCTGGACGTCTTGGTCAGTACAGCCTCTGCTCATTTCCTCTTCCCCTCTGATCCCCAACCCTCCTCTTGACCCTCACCTTCACCCCCAGACCCACCTGCCATTGTGTTGGTATATGTCCGGTGATGTGTGTGCATCTTTGAAAATAGTATTATCTTCTGTATGTATGTGTCTTTAACTAACACAAATGATCTTGCAATGTAGGTCTTATTTCAGGTTTAAAATTTTTTTAACATCATTTAAAAATTCTGTTTATATTGCTTTATGTATTTCTAGTTTGTTACTCTGTAACTGCTGTAAAATATTCCAAAATATGTATCTACCACATTTCACCTTGGTAAGAGATGCCCAGATTTCTTCCAGCTTCCTGTTTCTGCACACACTGCAGTGAGTGTATTTTCTCTGGGCGTTTAACCAGGAATGAGCGCATCCTAGGGAACGTGCAGGTGTAAATAAGTTTTGTTGTGTGACTCCAGGCAGACCGCACTGGCTCCCGTCCATCAGCCGTGCACAAGGTGCCTGGTTCCTCCCATTGTAAACGGCTCTTGCATTCTGCTCATTTCTAATTTTGCCAGTTTGATCAGAATGAAGTTTCTGAAGCTTCCACACATCCCAGTTACCACTGTTTTGACTACCCCCCTTTCACTGACTAGTAAATGTCTACTTATCTTTTAAACCCCAATTTAAGAATTATATCCTTATGTGGCGTTTTCCAGTTTGTCAACCTTTCCTTGGTGCTCCAGAACATTCTGTACATACCACCCTAGCATTTATCAGCTCACCATAGTCCTTCTTCTCCTTCTCACTCACACACCACCCTCTGGCTTGGTCGCTAAGGCAGATAAGGTTCCTGCCTTTTGGAACCGTTGGAGAGAGGGAGGAAGAGTGAAGGAGGGGGTGGGCTGTGTCTGTGAGAATGGGGAAATCAGGCAATCACGATACACTTCTTTTTTTTGTCTGTACTCTCAATAAGTATTTTCTTAACTAAGTCCTGTCTTATGGACTCCAGGACCTCACTCAGACTTCAAGCAACTTTATTCTAGTCATTTCTAAATGTTTCTTTCCTCTGCCTGTGACCAAACCAATATCTCTCTTAGCCTGAAAAATCTTTCCCTTGATGCCAATGAAACCGAAGCTGATATCTCATAAATGATGCATCGAAAAGAACATGGTTTTTAGAATTAAAAGAGCTTGAAGAATTCAGTCTTTCCAGGCCTCTGGTTTAGCAGTCTGTACATCAGAGGTAAATTGTGAGAGTTACACTCACTGTTCGGTAAGAAGAGTTGACTCATTGGAAAAGACTCTGATGCTGGCAGGAGGAGAAGGGCACGACCGAGAATGAGATGGCTGGATGGCACCACTGACTCGATGGACATGAGTCTGAGTGAACTCCGGGAGATGGTGATGGACAGGGAGGCCTGGAGTGCAGCGATCCATGGGGTCGCAAAGAGTGGGACACGACTGAGCTGAACTGAACTGAACTGTGCCCAATCTCTTTCCTTCTTCAAGTTCTGAAAGATGTCTTCCACACACATCCGAAACTGAATTTCTCATCTTCCCTAAAACTAAATCTCCTCTGGAATTTCTTGTTTCCAGCAATCCTATTATTTTTTTCCAGTGAATCAAGAAGATATTAACTTGACATCTCCCATCTCCCTGGCTGTTTATTAACCAAAGTCAACTGAGTCACCTTCCACGTTGGTTCTCAAATATACCCCTCATCTCCATTCCCATTTCCACTGTCCTCGGAGTAGAGGAAGCTTCAGAATGGAGAAGAGATTGTTAAGAAACAATATATACAAACGAAGTCTGCTAGTAACCTGTGTTCTCAGGTTACTTCCCACCCTAACTAACTGCTTCTCCCCATCCACATGGTGGCTGATGGGAACCACAAATCTCAATGACCAGCACGTTAGCTACCTCCACTTTACCACGGATGCAGTTAATTTTACAAGTCATGTCAAGGAACAGATAACCCTTGGTACACTAAAGCGAAAAAGAAGATAAGATCTCTCAAAAAATCTTCCTGAGGACCAAAGCAAACCTTTTGAAGGCAGTATAAACAGTGTTAGTACAGACAAATCTTACCTCTACGTATTTATACAAAAATCCTAAAACAAATGCTGCTAAATAAAACCCAGAAGTTCATGATAGTAAGACATCATGATCAACTGGGGTTGAACCCATAAATGAACCAAAATGTTGAAACATTAGTACTTAACTGTATGAATGAGTGAAGGGAAATGGCTGAAAAAAAAGCACTTAGTAAAGTTCAACACTAATTTCTTATAATATCCAGGAATAGAAGAAAACTCCCTTAACTTTATAAGCCTGCAACAAACCTCATAATTAATAACTAAACATTAGATGGATTTTCGTTAAAGCAAGAAAAGAGACACATTCTTACCATTACCCCCAACAGGCAACACTGTCTGGTTGTCTTAGCCAATTAAATGAAGAAAAAATCAGAAATGCAAGGGTAAATAAAAATTTTAAGAGTATACATGCCAGAGATAGCTCTTGGATAATTTTTTCAACTTCTTTCATGTTTATTGATCTTGGGGGTTTTCTCTCCCTTCTTGGGTCACTCTTGGTAATACACACTCTTGTAGAAGCATCAGCCATCTTTCTTTAGGTTTATGGACTTATTTCCACAAAATTACATAAATTATTCTCAACATTACTTATATTTAAACTTATTTTAAATTATTATTTAAATCCTTTTCTGTGGTAATATCCACTTTCTATTTCTTAGTTTTGTTTAGAAATAAGGATAGTGGTATCTGTACTTTTTAACACTGCTTTTCCTTGATTAGCTCTGCTTAGTGATTTGTGTGTTTCATCCTCCCACCAACAGACAGTTCTTTGATTTTCAAAGAAATATGAAATGGTCATCATCGGCAGATATTAGGACTCCCTATAATAGAATATCCCAGAGAATCAACCTATTCAGTCGAATAAAATATGCAGTAACTAGTTCAGATACATGACAAATATATAATCAATAGCTTTCGTGTATGTTAACATTATTAAATTTGGAAATTTAATTTAAAATATGTAATAAATAATGTAAATACTCTTGTGGATTTATGTAATTAATGCAAATCAAGTGAATTCATGAATTCAGTAGTTATGGAAAGAAAACATAAAACTTTACATAGGACGTAGAAGAAGACCTAGACAGAGACTCACAATGTTAGGAGTCAATTTCTCCAGTGTTGAATAAATTCAGTGTAATCCCAATCAAATTCCCATGGAATTTTAAAAATAAAACTTTAAAAATAATTCTAAAGCTCTTTTATGAGAATACACATACAAGAAGAACCAAGAAATTTTTAGAGAAGGTCACTGATGGGAGGCTTTCTCTACTAGATATTAGAACATATTTTAAGATCACAAAAATTAAAATATTTCCTATTGGCACAGAAATAGACAAATAGATCAGTAGACTATCAATAGACCCATCCATTACAAATCAGTAAGGAAGGATTGACTCATAGTAACATGTGTTTAGGATCTTCAGATTGCCACTTGGGGAAAAAAAAGAGATTTGATCTGTATCTTATATAATCCCGATATAAAATTCAGAAAGACTATCTAAATATAAAACAAAACTAAAATTTTTTATAATCTGGGGGTGGGTGGGAAAGCTTTTCTAGGCAAGATACAAAACTCAGGAGCTTCCTTTTTAAAAGAAAGAATCGACAATTAAACTACATCAAATTTCAAAATTTTGTATGAGGAAAGCCAATATAAACAATGAAAACAGATAAAAGTGAGTGTATGAGCTAACAATTCTGAAACTGTGTACTGGGGTTGAATAAATAAGTTAATGGCTGGTAGATGATGAGAGCCAGGTTCTCACTGTTGGAGAGAGATAAGCAATAAAGAAAAGTTAGAGTTATTTCTATAGTACTAGAGTTTGATGCACAGTATAAATAAATACATAAGCCTCATACCTTCATATATATACACACAGATATATAGATATAGGAACAGCAATACCATGTGTATATATGGATATCATATATAATAAAGTATCTAGCTCTGTCTGCTGAGAGCCAAAAAATAAAAAATGACATCTCAATAGCAATGAGCATACCACGCACCCAAATCTTAGTTTCTAAAAATCATTCTTTCATAAAAGGAATCAGGACTCCATGAAAAATTGGTTAATTCTAGGGCTGGAACAGGGGAAAGAGAAGATAAACTTGTAGCATCTTGTAGTTTGATAAAGCAAGGAAATGTTTTTAACAAAAGAATAGGGGTTTAGCAAAGGTACTCTGGAGACAACCCAAAAGAGCTCCCAATCTGAAATAATCTGAGCAATAAAAGAAATAAATAACATAGTATTGGATTATAACCTAAAAGGTGAAATAAATATATAAGCCCAAAGGGTAGATACATAGATCAGTGGAACAGAACTGAGAGTCTAGAAATAAACCCATACATCTATAGTCAATTGATTTTAACACGGGTGCCAAGACTATTCCATGGGGAGAGAATTGTCTTTTCGATGAATTGTGCTGGGACAACTGGAAATCACACATAAAAGAATTAACTTGGACTCCTAACTTACACCACATACAAAAATTCAAATCAAACTGGATCATTAAAGACCTAAACATGAGGTAAAATTATAAAATTCTTGGAATAGAGGCATAATCTTCATGACTTTGAATGAAGCAACATTTTCTTAGATTCTCAGCTATCACACCAAAAGCACAAGCAACAACAAAAACAAAAGATAAATTTGGACTTTATCAACATTTAAAACTTTTTTTGCATCAAAGGGCAGTGTCAAAATGAGAAAAGTTCCACAGAATGGGAGAAAATTTGCAAATCATGTATATGATAAGGGTCTAATATCCAGAATATATGAAAAACTTTTACAATTCAAAAAGAAGACAAATGACCCAGTTTAAAAAGGAACAAATGATTTGAACAGACATTTCTCCAAAGATGATATACAAATGGGTAATAAGCACAAGCAAAGATTCTCAACATCATTAGTCATTAGGGAAACAAATATTAAAACTACAATGAGATATCACTTCATACCTACCAGGATGGCAATTATAAAAAAAAAAAGAGCAAACCAGAAAATACCAAGTGCTGGCAAATATATGATGAAATCTGAACCCTCATGCATTGCTGGTAGGACTATACGATAATGCAGGCACTTTGGAAAATAGTTTGGCAGTTCCTCAAAAAGTTAAACATTAATTTATCATATGGCCTGCTGCTGCTGCTGCTGCTAAGTCGCTTCAGTCGTGTCCGACTCTGTGACCCCATAGACGGCAGCCCACCAGGCTCCCCCATCCCTGGGATTCTCCAGGCAAGAACACTGGAGTGGGTTGCCATTTCCTTCTCAAATGCATGAAAGTGAAAAGTGAAAGTGAAGTCGCTCAGTCGTGTCCGACCCTCAGCAACCCCATGGACTGCAGCCCACCAGGCTCCTCCGTCCATGGGATTTGCCAGGCAAGAGTGCTGGAGTGGGGTGCCATGGCCTTCTCCGTATCATATGGCCTAGCAGACCCTCTAGATATGTATCTGGAGGATTAAAAACATGTCCAAACAAAACTGCGCACTAATGGTCAGAGTGGCACTGTCCCCAAGAGCCCCAAAGCGGGAACAAGCTGTTTATCCTTCTATTGGACTTGTTTGTCTATTCACTAATGGGCAGAAGTCTATCAACGGATGAATGGATAAGCAAAATGTAGTAATATCTATAGAATGGAATATTATTTAGTCATAAAAGGAATGAAGTATTGATACATGTTACAACAGGTATAAACTTTGAAAGCATTTTGCTAAGTGAAAGAAGCCAGACACAAAAGGACACATATTATATGACTCCACTTACATAAAACGTACTGAATGTGCAAATTAATAGGAACAGTAAGTAGATTCTGAGGTAGAGAAAGAGGGAATTAGAAGGCGGAGCCTGATGGGCTGCCATCTATGGGGTTGCACAGAGTCAGACACGACTGAAGCAACTTAGCGGCAGTAGCAGCTAATAAATACGGTGTTTTCTTTGGGTTGATGGGAATATTCTGAAATTAGATGGTGAGAGCTACACAATATTGAGAGTATACAAAAATCCGTTGAATTGTTACTTTGAAATGATGAATTTTACGTTTTGTGAGTTATATCACAATAAAAGTTAGAAAAAGAAAAAAACCTAAAATGAGTATGCATTCACACTGAAATACATAAATAATTTAAAATAATAAATGAGAAGAAAAAGAAAAAATATCCTTATAGAAGAATTCCAAAGAATTTATTTCAGTTCAGTTCAGTTCAGTTCATTTCAGTTGCTCAGTCGTGTCTGACTCCCTGCGACCCCATGAATCGCAGCACGCCAGGCCTCCCTGTCCATCACCATCTCCCGGAGTTCACTCAGACTCACGTCCATTGAGTCCGTGATGCCATCCAGCCATCTCATCCTCTATCATCCCTTTCTCCTCCTGCCCCCACTATCTCCCAGCATCAGAGTCTTTTCCAATAAGTCAACTCTTCACATGAGGTGGCCAAAGTACTGGAGCTTTAGCATCAGTCCTTCCAAAGAAATCCCAGGGCTGATCTCCTTCAGAATAGACTGGTTGGATCTCCTTGCAGTCCAAGGGACCCTCAAGAGTCTTCTCCAACACCACAGTTCAAAAGCATCAATTCTTCGGCGCTCAGCCTTCTTCAGTCCAGCTCTCACATCCATACATGACCACTGGAAAAACCATAGCCTTGACTAGACGGACCTTAGTCGGCAAAGTAATGTCTCTGCTTTTGAACATACTCTCTAGGTTGGTCATCACTTTTCTTCCAAGGAGTGAACGTCTTCTAATTTCACGGCTGCAGTCACTTTAGACGCCCTTTTAGGAGGTAAAAACACTCCGCCTCTCCCTGTCACCATTTTAAGTGTGGGCTGTAATTAGTGACTTGCTTCTAATAACAGAATGTGGAAAGGGATAAATAATGACTTCATTGTGAAGAAACATAGCAGATGCTGCCTTACCCAAGTGATCAAGCTTCGGGTCATTAGTGATGTCACATGGACATCGTGTAAGCTCTGATATGCAAAGGGAAGTACATTTCACCTCTGTGGTATTCTTTCAAAAAGCCCATTACCCCGTGCTAATCAAGAGAAAAACACCAGACAAACGCAAATTTGAAGGATGTTCTACAAAATACGTGACCAGTACTCCTCAAAACTGTTAAGGACGTGAAAAGCAAGGCAAGACTGAGAAACTGTCATGGACAGAGGCAACTAAGGAGCTGGGAAAACGCTTTTGGTTTTTAACATTTTCACACATACACACGGTAATATGTTAACAGAGGAATCTGGGCGAGTGGTATAAAGTCTGTACCACTTTGCAACTTTTCTGTAAACCTAAAATTATTTGAAAATTAAGTTTATTTTAAAAATAAGTGAAAGACTGGGAGACAATAGTTGCCCATGGATAACAAATACAGGTAGTTAGCATCAGTTGGCTCAGTGGATCCAGGATATTGTGATAGACCCCCTCTTGAGAGTGTTTATTCCTAACGACTTCCTGTGGACAGGACTCAGATTGGCTCAAATACTGTTACAGATCCCTTGATCTCCCACCCCATCTCAGCTCCATTTATCTTTTCATTCATGCATACAGCTTATTCAGCAAAATTTATTGAACATATTCTATGTGGCAAAAACTCTTCTAGACACTAAGGATAAGTCTACGAACAAAACACTCTGCTCTGATGGAGCTTACAGGGAACGAACCAGCATTGGTCTAGACCATAGTCATACTCTCTTTGGCCATGATTGGTTTAGTGGCCACATTTTGACCAATATGATGTAAGGGGAGGTAACGTGAAGAGATAATGTTAGGTAGAAACTTAAATAATTCTGAGAATGCATAATTTTAGGGTAATATTCAAACCCAAAGAAAGGTGAAAATTACAGGTTTCTAAGACAGGGACAGGCTTCTCAGGTGGCTCAGTGGTAAAGAGTCCACCTGCAGTGCAGGAGATGCTGGAGACACGGGTTGGATTCCCGTGTCAGGCAAGTCCCCTGGAGGAGGAAATGGCAACCCACTCTCGTATTCTTGCCAGGACAGTCCCATGGACAGAGGAGCCTGGAGGGCTGCAGTCCATGAGGTCACAAAGCGTCAGACGTGGCTGAGTGCGCACGCACATATGAAAGGGACAGATTTGACCTGAACAAGCCTTTATCTCTTTATTTGTTTCTTCCTCCATCCTGGAAGGTGGGCGTGGTATCTGCAGGTGACACAGCTGCCCCGTGCCTATGAAGTGGTGAGCATACTGAGGAGACGTAACAGGAAGACAGAAAGTGCCCAGGTCTCTGCTGCTCTGCTGCTCTAGCCTTGCACTGCTTTTGTGCTAAGGCTTCAGGATTCTTCTTAGTCAAAACAAAACATGGAAGCCAAATGAAGAACAAAAAAAATCCCTACCTTATTCTTTACCAAACTTATTGTCCATTTTCCATTACTTGTAGCTGAATATACTTTGAACTGAAAACAATACTATAAATCACTAATGAGATAGGAAAAGATGATTCAGCCTAACAGAAATTGGCAACTGCAAATTAATAAACCATTTCTTCTCACTCCAGTTTGAGTTTCACTGATGATGTTGGGAAATTGACAATCTCTTCCATTGCTGGTAAGAAAGTAGCCTTTTTGAAAGACAATTGGCATCATCTAACAAAATAGAAAATATATGTGTGCTAAGGTGCTCCAGGCATGTGCAACTCTTTTCAATCCCATTGACTGTAGCTTGCCAGGCTCCTCTGTCCATGGGATTCTCCAGGCCAGGATACTGGAGTGGGTTGCCATGCCCTTCTCCAGGGGATCTTCTTGACCCAGAGATCAAACCCATGTCTCTTGTGCAGCCTGCCTTAGCAGGCAGGTTCTTTACCAAATGTGCCATCTGGGAGTCCATAAAATGTGTACCCTTTACCTACTAACATCACTCCTAGGAATTACTAGCAATCTTAAAGAGATGTTTGTATAAATGCAAAGTGATATCAAACGTGCTTGCTTCTGCAGTTTTGGTTATAACAAGTAAGTAAAAGCAAGTTAAATATCAATCAGTTCAGTTCAGTTCAGTTCAGTTCAGTCACTCAGTCGTGTCCAAATATCAATAAATAGTAAGGAAATGGCTAAATTAAGGAGTAGTCCCACCGTGGAATACTATGCAGCCACAAAAAGGGTTAGGATTATTATGTAGACTACAAATTTATTTGTAAAAACATTTCAAAATTTTGCCATGTTCATTTCAGATTTTTAAAAAGGAAATTAGACTTTATAAATTAGAAAAACCCCGTGTGCCCCAGTGGACCTTATTTTGTTCCTCCTACTGCAGAAGGAACTTACTGTTTATCACTCTCCCTCATTTTTCTGAGTGACAGGCATTGTCATTCTTCAACTTGCTTTTTGACTCAACAACTTTTAAAAGATTTATTCATATTGACATATGTAACTATAGTTCATTCCAACTGCTGTGATATATTCTATTAGATGGATATATCACAGTTTATCTACTCACTGCTTGGTGGACCTTTAGGTAATTTCTAGTTTTTCATCATCACAAGCAATGCTAAAATGAACAGTCTTCTGTCTCCTCGTGCCCGCAGGACTGATTTCCCAAGGGAATATTCTCAGAAGTAACATTGCTGGGTCTTGGGATTATGTGCATCTTTCTTAGATACAGGCCCGCAATGCATTGCTCATTGCCCTTATGGTCAGATACATTTCAGGATAAGAATTTTTTGGATTTTAGAAAGGTAATATAGTATATATGCCATACATAACACTTTCAGTAGGGTTTGGGAAAGTATTCTGTAATCAAATGTATTACTTCTTCTGTGGTGAAAAATATAAATATTCACATTAAGTGAGACAAATGAAGCTGACACGTAGCTTCACAGCAGGTCAGGTTTTGCCACCAGATGAGTTAGGAAAGAGCGTTCAGCTTTCAGAGCTCTTTGGATCTCTGAGCCCACAGATGAGGGGCTTGGGTCTGCATCAGCAAACTACTCTCTAAAGTCGTTGTGTTAGTTTATCTTCCTGCAAATGTTTCTCCATATCCTTACCAATATTAGGTGATACCAGACTTCAGGAGTTTTGCTAATTTTATAGGTGTTTATCTATTACTTCTGTAATTAAAAGCCGAAGAAAATATAGAACATGGAGAGATCTCATTTATAACAATAATGGCGACATAAAACATCTGTGTTTGTATTGAATAAGAAGTGCAAAGAATCTAAATGAAGAAAATATTAGAAACTGTCAGAGAAATATACATGTGGTGAGTAAATAAACATTTTTCATCAGTGCATCAGTTCAGTTCAGTTCAGTCACTCAGTCGTGTCCGACTCTTTGCGACCCCATGAATCGCAGCACGCCAGGCCTCCCTGTCCATCACCAACTCCCAGAGTTCACTCAGACTCACGTCCATAGAGTCCGTGATGCCATCCAGCCATCTCATCCTCTGTCGTTCCCTTCTCCTCCTGCCCCCAATCCCCCCCCAGCATCAGAGTTTTTTCCAATAAGTCAACTCTTCGCATGAGGTGGCCAAAGTACTGGAGTTTCAGCTTTAGCATCATTCCCTCCAAAGAAATCCCAGGGCTGATCTCCTTCAGAATGGACTGGTTGGATCTCTTTGCAGTCCAAGGGACTCTCAAGAGTCTTCTCCAACACCACAGTTCAAAAGCATCAATTCTTTGGCGCTCAGCCTTCTTCACAGTCCAACTCTCACATCCACACATGACTACTAGAAAAACCATAGCCTTGACTAGACGGACCTTAGTCGGCAAAGTAATGTCTCTGCTTTTGAATATGCTATCTAGGTTGGTCATAACTTTTCTTCCAAGGAGTAAGTGTCTTTTAATTTCATGGCTGCAGTCACCATCTGCAGTGATTCTGGAGCCCAAAAAAAATAAAGTCTGACACCGTTTCCACTGTTTCCCCATCTATTTCCCATGAAATGATGGGACCAGATGCCATGATCTTTGTTTTCTGAATGTTGAGCTTTAGGCCAACTTTTTCACTCTCCTCTTTCACTTTCATCAAGAGGCTTTTTAGCTCCTCTTCACTTTCTGCCGTAAGGGTGGTGTCATCTGCATATCTGAGGTGATTGATACTTCTCCCGGCAATCTTGATTCCAGCTTGTGCTTCCCCCAGCCCAGCATTTCTCATGATGTACTCTGCATAGAAGTTAAATAAGCAGGGTGACAATATACAGCCTTGAAGTACTCCTTTTCCTATTTGGAACCAGTCTGTTGTTCCACGTCCAGTTCTAACTGTTGCTTCCTGACCTGCATACAGGTTTCTCAAGAGGCAGGTCAGGTGGTCTGGTATTCCCATCTCTTTCAGAATTTTCCACAGTTTATTGTGATCCACACAGTCAAAGGCTTTGGCATAGTCAATAAAGCAGAAATAGATGTTTTTCTGGAACTCTCTTGCTTTTTCCATGATCCAGCAGATGTTGGCAATTTGATCTCTGGTTCCTCTGCCTTTTTTAAAACCAGCTTGAACGTCAGGGAGTTCACGGTTCAAGTATTGCTGAAGCATCATTGCATAAACAGGCTTTATGTTATAAAGGTTTCATTTACCTGTAAATTCTTTTATAATTCAGTGCAGTACCAGTCAAAATGATAATATACCTTTAAACATTTTTTTTTAAAGATTAAAACTACTCTGGGAGAATACAGCATTTTAAAGCAATTATACCTCAATTTAAAAAAAAAACTACTTGGGAAGAATAAGTATCCAAATATTGAAGAACATTTTGGAAAAAGAAAACCACGATGCATGCATGCATGCATGCTCAGTCGCTCAGTCGTGTCCGACTCTGTGTGACCCGTGGACTGTGGCCCGCCAGGCTCTTCTGTCTATGGAATTCTCCAGGCAAGAATACTAGAGTGTCTTGCCATTTCCTACTCCACAATGTAGGTTGCTGCTGCTGCTGCTGCTAAGTCGCTTCAGTCGTGTCTGACTCTGCAACCCCATAGACGACAGCCCACCAGGCTCTGCCATCCCTAGGATTCTCCAGGCAAGAACACTGGAGGGGGTCGATGTAGGTTACTAGATATTAAAAGAAATTACAAAGACAACGGTAACTAAAACAATATGGTAATGGCTCAGAAACAGAATGATCATGGAACAGTATAGAAAGTCCAGAAATAGACCCAAGAATAAATGGGAATTTTATATATGACAAAAATAACATCTAAAAAGAAATCAGTGATGTTGGGGGACAACTGGTGAGCCATTTGGAAAAAAAGAAAAAAACTGGATCTCTGCCACATTCTTCACCTCTAAGTAAAATTCAAACTGATAAACTGTTGCTATATTAAACACAGATATCAGAAGAAAACATGGGTCAATGTTTTTACAGTTTTGAAGAGGGGAAAATCTAAGTATGATGTGAAATCTAAACATCATAAATGAAAATTCTGATAAATTAATGTTCCAAAAATGAAAAAACTTTCTATATGACAAAAAAGCCCCATGCAGTGAATACTGTGGCCTGTCTCCCCAATATTCCTTCCACTTCCTCCCCATTGTGCAGGTATCTTGCAGTTTGCTTCGTGGTGAGTATTAATACCTCTTTACTATAAATTCTAGGGGTAAGAAATTATTGGTTTAATCTACCAAGGTAACCTTGTTGCCTTTGTCACCATGATTGGTACAAGTCACTCTGGCCTAAGCAGTAAACTCATGAATTGGTCCTGATCACAAAGAATGACGTGTAATTAAATGTAGGTCTCCAAATAGGGGAGGCATATGGGACAGAAGGTTCCTCACTCATCTCGGAGGGCCAGTGGAAGTCAGTTTCTACACAGTGTGGTGTGGAGACATGAAACCTGGAAAAATGACAGTCTGCCACCAGAAGGATAGTGAAATTTAGGATGGCCTTGCTACTTGAAAAGGAGAGAAGGAAAGAACCTTGATGTTTTTCAGTCATTGAAACAAAACAACCTTGAACTAACTTTGGACTTTCAATCAATAGATCTCCTTTTACGAACTGGTTTTTTTCACTTGTAGAGTGAAGAGTTCTAAAAGATATGGACCGTGAACAAACTCAAAAGAAAAGCTGGGGAAAATATTTGCTATGCATAAGACAAATAATTGAAATCCCATATAGACAAAGAGTTACAAATCATATGAGCAAGGAAACAACCTGTTTTTTTAAAGGCACAATAAATGGATGGCTACTTCATACAAGAGGAAATACAACAAGCAATAAACAATGTAAGTGATGCTTAGGCTCACTATAAGGAAGTATAAGTAAAACAAAAGGAAATGATTTTTTACTTTTGTAAAAAATGAATGAATATTGAAATTCCTTAGGGCTGAGAATACACGCAAACTCATAATATAGTATTGGAGACAGAATAAGTTGGTGATTTGCTAGAAAGACACACTTTTTATTAATATTAATGGCATTTATAGCCTTTAACCAATCAATTTCACTCCTGAAACTGTATGCTGCAGAAATACCTAAACAAGGCAAAGATGTATACAGATGTCTTGATATACTGTGAAACGCCTGTGAAATACTGGAAACATCCCAAATATCCATCAATTGGGAATTGATTACATAAACTCAAGGTATATCCGTGCAATAGAAATAATTATGAGCTTCACAAAGGATGAAGATATCCTGTATGTTACCACAAAAATGTTTAAGATACACTGTGTAGAAAAAAAAACAACCTGCAGTTTAATACACCATAATTTTTTTGTGTGAAAAAAGTCAGTATATATGTAGTAAAATGATCTGAAAGAACATCACCATCCTGTGAGCAATGGTTCAGTGTGGGGACGGCCTTCGGGCCCAGTGGGGAAAACCTCCAGAGGTACTGTCGGATCTCTGTGTGCACATGTGCACAGGCGGGTATGAACACGTTCACCATCACCACCAGGACCACATCCCGCCCATCAGGAATTAAAATGCTACTTTGATTTCTCACCTTACTCAATCTGTTTTCAACCTGTTCTTTATTCTGTGGCATACCAAGAGTGGAATGGAACATATCTGCAGAGAATTTTACACGGTAATAAACCTGGCTAAATGTTGGTTTGCTTTTTATTATCACCATATGCTTTCTCAAGAATGTCAGTGACAGGGAATTCCTCTTAGCGAGGGGTGCTGCCCTCACAGTCCCCTCTCGGTAGCGAATCACTAAGTGTGACCTGATGTGGCCACGAGAGCCCATATGCCATCTGCTGGGTGAGGTGCTGCGGGGGCCTCAGACAGGACTGTGATGTCTTTCCCGCCTTCGAAGAGCAGAGGCGTCAGTCAAGGACACCGACACCAGAAACCACCCGTCTCTGTGGGGTTCAACCTGCTGCCTGCATGACCTGCCTCCACCACGGCAGTCTCTCTGCCAGCTGGCCTTCATGGGTCTTACCCTCACCTCCAACTTGGATGTCCTCAAGCTGCCCTGCACGTGAACCTTACTGTTTCTCCTCATCCTGGAAAAAAAAGAGACTCTGACCCTTTGGTCTTGCTTTCTCCCGTGCCCATCTTTACTTCTCAGATCACTACTTAACCCTCCACTTTGATCCTGAGTGGCACCTGAAAATGTCTTTCCTAAAACCTTGGAAACATATCTGGGTGTTGGGAGGAGTGAAATGGTAGCTCAGAACTGGTTCTCTGAAAAGCTGGACAGTCTGAGGGCCCCTTTCCTGTGCCCAGGGAAGTGGTGTTTCCCCGGCAGTCTTCTCCGGAAAAGCGGATCACTGCAGAGGGCAGGGTGTTACTCCATCAGCTTTAAAAATGAGCACTCTATGGAATAGAAAGAAAGAAAGCCATCCACCCAGCTTAACCTGAGCCTTGTAACAGAGATGGGAGTGTGTGGGGAGAACAAGAGGGAGACGCAATTAATTACCCTTAGAAGCAAAGGTAAAAGTTGAAGATTACGAGACCCATTTACAGGAGGGAATAGACCCATCATTGAGCCTAGAGAATGGAAGGATTGTTTAGGGCCAGAAAAGCGTCTCAATGTTCAGATTTCATTCCTTTTCTGGAGCTTTGGAGAGAGGAAGGTCACAGCTTGGGCTTGGAAGGTACACTTAGCAGTGGGTTCAGACTGGAAGGGGGGCTGTTGTCTTGGGTTGGGTTCTGGGCCCACAGACTGCCCCCTCCCTGAGGGAATAGGAGCTGGTATCCTCCCCGGGAGCTGATGTGGGCTGGCTAGTGCAGGGGTACCCCCTGTGTGGGGGGCAGAGGGGCTCCATTAGCATCACAACAGCTGATGTCACAGACCCCACAGAGGAGCCAGGGCCCCAAAGGCAGGGTAACCCTAACCCTAGCAGTGATTGAAGCAGATAGAGGGGTGGTGCTCCAGCACAATGCCTGGCCCCCACCACTCCCCTCTGCCTCCCTGCACTTCCTCGAGAGCCTTTGTCTTCTGGTCTCTTGGGCCTGGAGGCTCTCTCATTCCCGGCAAACAGTGTCCATTAAATCAAAGCTGAGGCCTCCGGGGTAAAGGGTTGGCAACTCTTTCTCCTCCCTCCCCTTATCTCCCACTGGCTATTCCCCATCCTCATCTGCCTGCTGAGCAGATCAGACAAGGGGCAAGCTAGAGACAGCTTCCCATCTGTCCCTGGTTTGGTGTGGTTCCCCGCAGTGCATACGTACCACAAGGGCTGCTGGGCCCTCTCTGGACAAGGCCGTGGGTGAGACTTTGTAGCAGTGCTCAGACTCAGAAGCTGTGGGAAACTGTCTGGGTTCAGTTCAGCTTCCACAGCCCAAGCCTCTAGACTGGACCTTCTTGCTTGCGATTCCCTCAACCAGCTGGGAGTCTCTCTTCTCAGAAGTACAAGCCTTCGCGTGCCCCTGGGTACCCTAAACTGGTTCCGGGAGGTCAAGCTAGGAATGGTGGTTGTACTGGTTTTTAGGTGTGACCCGAGGTTCATGTGGAGGCTCCCGGGAGAGGTGGGAGGCAGAGCTGCAGGTCTTGAAAAATCTCCTGCCAGAACTCTGTGAGGAGGGAGAGGAGGTGACTGCTCAGTGTCTGGCTTTTCCTACAGGGAGATCTATACTTCCAAAGGGATCTGGTTATTATTCAGGATTTTAGTCCTGAATCTTCCTTAGACATTGATGAAAGCCATGTACCGTCTAGCCAGAAAACTGAGTGCATACAAGCCTGTGTGTTTGTACATATATTCCCCGACATACACACTCCAGGGGTTCATGGAATTCTGGTCAAGAACTCCTAAACTTTAGAAGGAGGTATAAGTTTTGGCAGAAGAGGTTCCAAGTGGAATTGAGGGGCAGATCCCACCTGAAGGACTGGCTCTACTCTGAGCCAGGTAACTGGCTGTCTGAAGTGAAGGCTTGTATCTCAGTGTCTACGCAGGAGCTGGGGGACCTAGGGACCATGAAGCCTGTGATGGGCTTGGGCAAGGGAACCCGGGAGGCAGCGGCGCTCTGGACAATTGTATATGACGTGCTGCCGCATGTTGTGGAATTGGAGGCGAGGGAGGGAAAGGCCTGGAAAAGCTTGTGTGTGTGGCTAGGAAATGGCTAGGCCTTTTGACCATCCGTAGCCCAGTTACACTTCACAACAAGCCTGTACATTGGGCCTGACTATGGTTCTGCTTTCACTGATAAGGATTATGAGATTCAGGGAGTTCACTCTTCAAGGTCATTCAGCTGGTAAGTGGTACAGCAGGAACTGAAGCCCAGGTCTCTCAGGCACTGAAGCCCAGCTGCAGCAGTCAGACTTGTTACTGAAGAATTTCTCTCCAGCCTATTCCCATTCCATGCCAGCCTGGGGCCAGGAAGGCTGGGTGCTGTTGCACACATTTCAGGCCTTACTCACCATGGTTTCAGATATGCCTACCAGACTTGTGCCAACTTTTCACTCTAACGTGGTCTGCCCCACATTGGATTTAATTCCTTCAAGACCCAGCTAATTAACATCCCCATTTCTCTGCGCCCTTGTAGCTCAGGGGTAAAGAATCCGCCTGCAATGCGGGAGACCTGGGTTCATTCCCTGGGTTGGGAAGATCCCCTGGGGAAGGAAAATGATACCCATCCCAGTGTTCTGGCCTGGAGAATTCCATGGACTGTGTAGTCCATGGGGTCACAGAGTTGGACACGGCTGAGTGACTTTCACTTTCCTCTGTGCTGCTTCCCTGACGAGAGCCATTCCCACAGCAGTCTGTGATGCCTGTCCCTCTCCCCACCAAGCTCTAAGACAAGCTCATTTCGCTCCTCCTTCTAGATAATCCCTCCTGGCTCCGTCTTAACCAGGAGCCTTACCATCGCAGGGCCAGTGTTCAGAACACAGTGAGCCCCTAGTTGCCTAGCCAGGTACTCCTCATAAATCAGGCAACTCAAGGGTTATTCCTCTTGATGACGATGATGCCCGTATTAATGGTACAGGGAGGAAAGCCTAGGCTGGTGGGTTGGAATGTTTCCAAGGCCACAGTTCGATTTCTTGCCTTGTCTAGCAGGCGGCTTTCTCCTCCCCAGCAGGCTTCTGCCTGCTCTAGTCCCTAGTGTGGCTGAAGGGGTGCAGTGCCTGTATCCAGATCACCAACCACGCTCCATGCTGTGAAAGGGGCGGGAGAACAAAAGCCATGAGACAACACGGTGAGCAGGTGCGTAGGCTCCCTTATTTAATAGCAATGAAAAGAGAACATACAGGAGGAATAGACATGCTCTTTCCACGTGAGAGGTTTTCTACTAACCACAAACCCATCTGTATCAGTAGCTTTACTGGTTGAGTTTTAAAGAAAAAAGTTCCCTTTAGAGTTAAAAATGGACTTTCCTAAATTTCCCTCATAAATGTGCAACTATTTGTGCAAAATAAAAAGGCCATTTCCAACACATTAGTGAAAAGTAACTGCAAACTCAGGCAAAGGAAACACATAACAGAGGCAACAGAAGCAGCCTGGCGCAGCGTCCTGGGAGAAGTGAGGCTCTGGTGGGGGCTTCTGCAGCAGGCCGTGGGGCGCATGCTCGGAGGCCTCATGGGCAGAGTCACGGCCAATGCCAACCTTGGGGATAAAGGGCCTGGGTCCGGGACTTGCTGAGCAAGCACTTGTCAAGTGTGCAGTGAAGCTAGGCTGACTTGGAGGCCTGGGAGACAACGCAAATGCTGGGCATTGCTCCCTGGATGTTGTATATGCCCTTTACCAATGGGAACTCTCTGCTGCTTCCAATTGTCACGTCCTGTTCTTCTCCACCATCAGCAGCTTCGTTTATTCTACTCAGAGATTTTGCCATGTGATACATTCAAACTATTCCAGCTGCCTAAATTACTACTTGCAACCCACTAGGGTCCCAAACCTGACTGTCCCTTCAGGAATATGGATCTGGTTTTCCCAAGAACTCAGCCAACTAGAAGATGGAAAGGCCTCCAAGCACCCCTTTTTCTTGCCTTTTCTGAGGCCTCCGGGGTGCATCTACATCTCTGGGCATTTGAGGCCAGATCTCAGGATTCTGGGGTACACAGGCACCCATGCTTTGTCCAAGTCCTCTCAAGGGCTGACCTAGCTTGAGGCCTACAGACAAAACTGAAAACTCCGACTTCACCAATTCAAACAGTCTGGACACTGCCAGTGCCTGTTTTTCACCTTTCCCTGGGCACCAAGAGTGTGTCTCCACAGACAAGTCAGTGGTGCAGGTTGGTTTTGTTAGGGAAGGCTGGAGGCAGACCAAGAGGAAAGAAGGGCTCTAACAAAGGAGTCTTGGTCTTGAGTAAGTGTTTTCTACAGAGGGACTTCTGTGTGCAAGGGGCAGGGTGACCCTCGTTCCTCTACCCTGTTCATTTTCTCTTTGTAACACTGTTTCTCCAGGGTACAGGTCTGAGACCAGACCAACAATGATAATGCTTGAAGAACAAAGTGACATACTTAAGCTTCTCTCCATTCCACTTCAAAGTTAGAGTGGAATGCAAAAAGCAGAAGAGATCCTTCTGTAACGGGTCTAGTGAAGGAGGGTGTTTGGGGCCCTTCTTAAGCAATAGGATTAGAGTGATCATTTCTTGCTCTTTTCTAATAAAGTCCAGAATTTGAGAGATGGCATTTTCGGTCTCATTCCCGTGGACCCCTGCCTTCCCTTGGCTATGGCAGTTCTGAGTGGCAGCACTCATCTCTGAGCCTCATTCTAAGACCCTGGACCAAGCCCTCAGGATGATCAGCCCTGAGGATGAGCCTCAGAACGCTTCTGCAGAGCCCACAAGCAGCCTGGTCTTTCCAGTTTGGGGGAAGGCTGTGTGTGTCTGTGTGCATATTTTCTTCCCCATGGTTTTCAAGTTGTGACATAATATTGGGCAGGGGGGCGGGGGGTGGTGGTGGTGAAAAGCACTGCCCTCCCTAGAAGCAGCTCAATAGCTGACAAAGGTGGTGAAGAATTCTGTCTGATGAGTCTTTCCTCCCACTAATCCTAGCTGGCAAGGCCTGTGTGGCTTGTCATTGTTTGGTGATGCACAATTATACTCTTGCCAGTAGCCTTAATAGCATCTTCCTGAAGTGTCTTAAGGGGCAGGTTCCAATGACTGACCCCATAGCAAAGCCTTTACATTAAGTCACAGGAGCCCATTTGCGAGAGGACCTAACCCGCTCAGGCTCCTCTGCAAACTCCAGAGCTTGAAGGATAGGATTACAGGCAATCTTTCTCAGACAAAGCCAAAAGATAGCTCTGGGGACCTCAAAGGGGACGGAAGCTTTAGGCTTGAGCAGCAGCTTCTTATCCAGGGTATGGCTTGGTGAGGGTGGCTGGGGTGACAAACCATTAGTCGTGGTTGACCTGCTCTACTTCATGGTGGCAGTGGCTCCATCCCAGAGGCATGCCCAGAGAAAGCTCTCTCCACAGCACAAGCCGGTGGCATTTCCTATAGAGATGGTGGCCAGAAAGCTGGTTTTAAAACACAAAGGAACGATTCCCAGTAATCTTCAGGTTTTACCTAAGTGGAAGGCAAAAGGTCATTTTTCAGGCTTCTGCAAACAATGACACTGCTGGAGGAGGCCGAGTCTGAGATTCTCTGTCTGTGGAATAACTGCGGACAGATGCCCTGAACCAGGCGCCTGACCTGGAAAGAAGGAAGTGAGAGGAACAGGGAAGGGGCTGGGGCTCTGATCCCATTCACACTGGCTTTCAAGACCTCCTCCCGGTGTGGGGGCAGCCCACAGCTAGTCATGAGGTCGAGTTAGTCCCGCTGCATCCTCGGCTCTTCCATGCCCCAGAAGAATCAGGAGTGAAAGCTAAAAGACGCCATCCTCGGGGGGACGGCAGTGAAGCTCTCATCTGGTCACAACGGCATGCTTGCTGTCTGGTCAGGGAAAGTCACTGGACTGAGGAGAAGAAACCTCTGGAACTCCACAGCTGTGTGTTGGTCTTTCATGGACCAAGGAGTAGTGTCTTCCAGGCCCTTGCCTTGCATCAACAACAACCAGCCTCACCTCCGCAGTGAACGGGGCACCTAGGAGGGTACTAGGATGTACTTTAGTATCCTTCTGCCTACTCACCTTACCTCCCAGTGCCAAGTGCCCATTTTGTTTGTGCAGTTTCTGAGCCCCAAACCTAAGCTCTAGAGCCACGGATGAAAGGTGGTTCCTCATGCTGGACTGACGACACCACCGTTTCTAGGAAGATACAGTGTAGTGTGGCTTCCCCTGAAGCCTGGCCTAGCAACATCTCATGGACTTGCTTACTCTTGTGCCTCTTCTACTATAGGGAAAGGTTATGCGAATACTGTACATAGGTTATTATAAAAAAATACATTTGTTCTCTTTGAAGAAGAATGCACAAAGGCAGGGCCAGCCAGTGCTGGGTCCCAGACTCTGGAGCTGCAGCCAGCAGCCTCTGTGGGCCCGAGGCCCGTCTTCACGAGTGGTGGCTGCTGATGAGTCCCCGGAGTTGCTTGGCCACGGTGTCAATCAATTTCTGCTTGTCTCGCTCATTTTTCCGAAACTGTGCAAACATGTTGTTCTTGCGGCTGGTGTCCTTCATCCTAAACAGAGAAGGGAAGAAAGACAGCAAAGTGTTTAAGGCGACAACGGTGGCCAGTATGTCTTAACAACCGCCCGCAGTTGAGAGAGTCCAGAACATTTCCACTGTCAGGCCCGTACTCACTTACTATTCAGAAAGCTGCCCTGCTGGCACCTCCATACCTCCCAGCTTCACTCACCTCTGGAAAACAGTTGAGAGCCAGCCGTGGCCAGCCCCCTTACTATCCATGCTCACCCTACCTACTTCCTTCCTTTCTGTGCCCAGGTATGAGCCTAGGATAGGTGTCTGGCACCTGCTGCAGCCCTGATGGACAACAGGATCTCAGAGAATGTCTAAGGTCTTCTCATTACCCCCTGAACCTCCTAAAATCCTGCTGCGACCTTACAGCTCGTATTTGAAAGGGAAAGCAGGACAATGCTCTTAACGAGCAATTTCAAAAGAACACGAGTAACTGAAAGCCACTATGCATTTCTAAACATTACTCTAGCTGGTAACTCTATCCTACTCCTAACAAAACCAAGGGCTTGATTGATCTCTTTTCCTTTGCCTCAGAATAGGGGCCCAGAGGCAGTGAGGTAGTTCAGAGGGCATGGTGCTGAGGAAAGCAGGTGCCAAAAGGCTGAGTCGTTCTCTCACTTGAAAAACCAGGGTTTTAGGCAAGAGAAGCCCCTGAGTTCTCAATGGCTGCGACACCTTCAGATCTTGACCTTTGGAAAGCTTTTTAACTGGCTCCTGCTAAAGCTCCCAAGATGGCATAATCTTAGAGCACAAACCATGGGCAGTTCTGGCCATCAATTCCGCAGATGGAGAAACCTAACTGGAAAGCATGGATGGAGAAAGGCAAGGCTAGGCTGAGGTCCAGAGGAACCTCAAGCCTGACTTAGCCATTGTGACAGATCCCAGGAATCTTTCATTCCCCTGAAAGGCGCCCCAGCCCCTGGTATTTGTTGGTGATTGTCAACTTTGGCCCCAGTCTCTGTACACTGGATCTCCAGCTCACAGATAGTTCTAATGGTAGAGAAAGAAGGACACTGCCCAGACTCATTTATCCCTGGGGTCGGCCTAGGTGGCTCCTCACTACCATCCCTCAGGAGCTTAGTCAGCTCTCTGACTTCACAGCCCCTTGCCCTGCATGGAGATGGGGGAGGAGAGGGGACAGAAGGGAGTCCAGGGAGTAGTGAACTGCTCCCAGGAAGACTTCGCAGGGGCCTTTGGCTAATCCTGGACCACTTTTTCCTGTGGGGAGGCCCTGTGCAGAGGGATGGACTAGAGAGGCCAGAAGGTCAGAGAGTCCATAAGGACGTTTATATCCATATGGTAGGGAGGTTCTGATGAGCATCCCAGATTGGTGGCCCTGGCTGATGGTGACAGCCACAAACCAATTGAGACTTTTCTCTCTGATCTAAGCTTTAGGGCCTTGAGCCTGGAATTACTCATCAAGCATACTTAGACACTGCATATAAGGTACAACCACCCACATGTGGAGGTCTGTGCTTGAAAGGGAGGAAGAAGGAGAGATGACAGAGGTTTAGAGGTTTAGGTTGAAAAGAAAGCACAAAGGACCCCAAGGCTATGATGATTACTGTATTTGGTCCCTCAAACAGTAACTGTACCATGATGTTTGTGGAACTGGCTTGACTTAGGATTATTTATCCCAGACAGCAACTCCTTTGCTGGATATACTATAAATCTAAATAAAACCAACACTAAACAAAACAAAAAGAATAATAAAGGAAGAAAAGCACTTCTGACCTTTATAGGACACTTAATTCAACATCCTATGTGGTCATTCGTTTCATGACTCCTCGAAGCAGCCCAAAGACAGAGATGGCTTTCAACTCCCTTTGGGGAGGTCCAGAAGGAAGGTAGGAGGAAACAGGAGAAGAGGGTAGTCTCTGGGCCCCAGAGGCCAGGATTTCTTAGCCATTAAGGCCTGGAGTGGGGATTACTTGAAGCAGAAACTCAGGTGCCCCGAGGGCTGATGGTGGCATGCTGGCGTGTACCCTGCAATGCTCGAAAACCAAAGGAGAGCCCCCATCCCCTGTCACATTCTGTGAGCCCAGGATCTGGATCTTTTGGGACCTGGACACCTCTCAAAGACGCAGGGGCCTCTTCTCTTTCCTGAAAGTCCTCATCATGCCCTTGTGTCTTTCCATGTCTCATCCCGCTAAGAAGTGTCAGGTTGGAAAGGAGAGAGTATTGAGCTCTGGTGGTAGAGCTGGCTGTGGGGAAAGCAGGAGAGAGTCAAATCGAGAGACTGATTCCTATGAGGCTGGGAAATGTGGATTTTAGTGATCTGGGTGGCCTCTGGCCCTACTGTGTTTGGAAGGGGGCTTTTAAATCCTGCTGATCACCCGGGGTAAGTATATGGCATTATCACTGGCTAGGCCTCCAGAATGCTACTGAGAGGCTGATTATTTTAGCCTGTTGTTGATTCACAGGAAGTAGATAAGCCAGTATTTCCTGGATCTGAGATTCTCAGGAACAGACAAGTAAGAACTGTTGAGAGAGGCAACTGGCCGAAGGGAATCCCAGAGCCCATCTGAACAGGATACCCGAACAGCAACACAAAAGCCAGTAGGGTGCTGAGAACGTGGGTGAGGCCTCGCCTCTAAGAAAGAGTCTTCTGTGGGAGATCCTGAAGCCAGGGCCTCACCACTGGGAGGGCGGGAAGACTGCTGAGGAAGCTCCCTTGTGTCAGGGCTGGATTTCAGGTCCTGGACTAGCAAGACTATTGAGTGTGCCAGGAAGGTGGGCGGGAGCAACCTTTTACCTGGCACTGATGGGGGAAAATCCCTGTCACCACTCCCAGCCCCAAAGGAACTGGTAAGCCAAGGGTCACTTGAAGGACCAAGGAGAGAGGAGGCAGCCAGCCAGCTGGCACCGGGCTGGTTTAGCAGATTAGTATGTCAGGGTGGGGACAACTCACAGGGGAGGGATTTTAGTATAGTCATTAGTGTCAATGAGGAAACCAGAAGGACTTGCCTCAAAGTAGTGGAAAAGGACCAAGTGAATAAAATACTTACTCTCTAGATATCCTAGGGAAGAAGGTCATTGGGAGAGAGAATCATGGGAAACAGAGTTAAAATGGAAACATGAGTCTGTCTTGATCTGGAAAAAGTCAATTCTGGGCTCTTAGTGGCTTGGCCCCAGACACACACCTCTGCCTCCTGCTCGCGCCTGCTCTCTACCTTCTCCCCTTCTCTCCCCGATTAGAGCCTTCAGTAGGAAGGCACCCCTCAGCCTCTACTTCTGCTTAAGGCTTCACTCTGGCTGCCTGGACTCGGATCCTCACCTTCTTAGGAGCTGAGACCTGCCTGACTGGCTGTATATGTAGACTTGCTACACTGTCTAGATTCAGGGCACTCTTCTAAGAAGCTTCTAAGAAGCCAAGGGTTTTATCTAGTTTGATGACAACAAAAAGCTTCCTTTTTACATGGGTCTTTGTCTCTAGTCTGCCAGTTCTACAACGCAGCACAGATTCCAGCATCTGGGTGACATATTGGTTAGTGAAATGTTCTGGAGCTGGCTAACTCAGCTGCAGCGGCAGCACCTCTGCTTCAGACACATGAAAGTCCCATGGCAGCCACTTTGCAGGCTAGTGACTGCTTAAGGCAAGAGTTGGACACTTTCAATGCAGCTTTCTTGGGCTACTCAGCATAAGAAAGCTCAATCTGACAGAGACAAGGGTTGGTAGGGCAGCTGAAATAATTTCAGGAACCAGAGAAGCCATCTGTTCTGTGGGGATGCTCTCCACCCATCATCACACCCCAGATGGCTGGGGCTGGCTCACTCTGTTCACCAGGCTGACCTGAGCCCCAAGCTAAGGCATCTTCCTTTCTCCTCTTGTCATCTCTAGGTAAGCTCTGAGGTAATGTCACAGTTCCCCTGACACACACTTTCCCTAGCTTCCTGGGGCTCAGGGATTAAGAGGCTCCAAAAGGAAGACTGAACTGCCAAATCCAGTGATGGAAACTGCTGAGAACACCTGTGGCGGCTTTAAGAGTGGGGCCTCTTTGCCATCTTTTCAAGGTAGTGGCCAAGAGAAAATTATCATCTGTATCAATCTCCCCTCCCATTACCCCACCCCTCAAAAGAGACCACGGGATGAGTACTCACTTCTCAAGCAGCGTCAGAGCTGTCACAGGGTTTACCCGGAGGTACTTGCAGGTGGGCTGACCATAGTCAGCAAGGTAGGTTGACCAATCCCACTGGATGAAGAGATCCAAAAGCTGTAAAATATCCAAACCCCCACTCTGTTAATTAATCAGACAGATAAGACAAATCAGGATCTCAAAAACTCCTAGCACCTTTCACTACCCACTAGATTTGAAAAATAAAATTAAAATTGTAATACGAGAAAGAGTATGATTCTTCCCTGATAGCTCAGATGGTAAAGAATCCACCTGCAATGCAGGAGACCCAGGTTCGATCCCCGGGTTGGGAAGAGCACCCGGAGAAGGGGATGGTGACCTCCTCCATATTCTTGCCTGGAGAATCCGTGGACAGAGGAGCCTGGCAGGCTGCATCCCATGGGCTCGCAAAGAGCTGGACATGACTGAGCGACTCACACACACACAAGAGATAAGAAAATAAACGGGTAATCACTGTAAGGTAGAGTCATCTCTGCCGGAAGCACTGCGTTGCTGATGCTGGCAGAGAGCTCTCAGAGGCAGGCCTGGAAAGAAACTGGCACTGGACTGAATCAAAACACCAGACTATCATAATAATCACTCATTCACTTAATAAATACTTACGAAATGTCTTCCATGTGCCAAGCACCATTCTAGGAGCTCAGAATTCAACCATGAACAAATAAAAGTGGGTGTGACCAGGGCCCCATATGCAACTACATGAGCTTTCGGGTTAAAAGGTCTGGGTTCAGGTATGAATTTCATGACTTGCTGTGTTGACTTTGCCAAGTTACTCAGTTGATACAGACACATGCTAAAAACAAATAGGATACACAGACAGCACAGACGCCCACTGAACCAAGACGTAAATGGACCATATAATATTTACATGAGGCAATATACAACACCTAGGTGGACCCTGGTTCAACAGATAGAAATCTGCTAACTAACTATATTTTGTCAAAGGCTTTCCTTCTCAGCCAGCTTTAGCCTCGTATCAGTCTAACAAATATTTAAAACTCATAACTAAATAAAACTAAAAAAGAAAAAAATCAGTGCCTTTTAAAGGTAGGGTAGAGGTGATGAAAGGGAAGCTGTTAGCTCCCCCATATAAACCTCTGGGGGGGTCATTGCCCCAGACTCACATCATTACATAGAAGAAGGGCCTTCAAGAAGTCTCTCTAGCAATGAGATACACATTTAAGTGCTTCTGGACTCAGGGCATTTCCCTGCTTCTCCCTTTCCAAGAGATAACAGTTGATGAAGATAAGTAGACGACAATCTGTCTGTGCAGAACTAAGGCAGAGAGGCCAAGAATCAAAGTCAGTGCCAGAGTCTGGGCTCTTAGGCACACCTTCCTCCTCTGTCTTCCCCACTGTGCAGTGTGGGCCCAGTCTCCTCTCCTACCCATTCTCTTAGAATAGATGTTAAGAACTTCCTCAGGATGGAAACTGGCTGAAGTCCCAAAACTAAAACAGAGAAAAGCCCCTACACCCTCAGCCAAGAAAGGGATACTAAATATGAGAGGAGATGGGGAGAGAGACAGACATGTTGGTTGGCCTGGGTCAGCAAGGCCCCAAACGGCCCTCTCCGGCCCCTTTTAGGTCATGCTTATTTTAGTTGGCAACTAAAAGGGCTTCTACCACCTCCTTTCACTGCCCCAAGGCCTCACAGAGCGCTCCTTCAGAAGAAAAATTTCCCTGACTTCCTACCCTAATCTTGGTATTTCCAGCCTAAAGACTGCTTGAGACAGTTCCTCCTAGGGAATATGATAGACACTTGCAGTGTCCCTTGTTCTAAAGGTCTTCTACAAGTAAGATTATTTCCCTCAAACCCCAAGGAAAGAAATGATGGAAAAAGATAGCATTTTATTAATTAGTTTTTTTTTCTCTTAGAAAACTAAACAAAAAATGTTGGGAGCTTTTTGCTGTTTGAATGCTAGGGACCTAACAAAAGAAACATGAAAGAATAACAAATAAGTTTAATTGGAAAAATTTGAAAACCTGATTTCTTAAAGCTATTTTAGATATTATGTCTCAGATGTGGGCATGTATAAATAAATAAATAAATAAATAAATAAATATACACATTTAATAAAACTAATTTCATTTTGTTCTCTACTAATAGAATCTTAATTTCAGGGATGGAATTGATGGTATCAGCATTTTCTGATTTACTGCAAAGAACACCATGTCTTTCTGGATGATGAAACCTGGGTAAATCACCAACAGGGTGTGGAGGGCAGTTCATAACTTAGTTCCAAGATTTCCTATTTTAAAATTCTTGCCAAAGTCTCTCAATGCCAGTACTGAGCCTACGACCTCTGGGATGACAAGCTAGCTAGTTTATCCCACGCTGGGCCTGGAAGCCATACAACTCTACTAAGCTCAACCAGTGTGAGCCTGTGGCTCACACTCTGGGTCTATGCTGCTTTCCACAGGCCTTTTCCATGGCCTGCACCTAGACCTGATGGTCTCCTCTGACAGATGGACACAGACTAGAGTCTGGGTAAGACTTAGCTAAGTTAACCTGCTCTGGGGTGCAGCTCTACTGGATTCTTTAGATTAGCACTGGAATAAGAGAATAAGAAAACCAGTAGGCCTCTTTATCATGGCACTTTGATCTCCAGACTATGATATTCTGAGGTGAATTAGGCTTCTCAGCCTAGTTCTCTGCATGCAACTGCCTTGTAAGATCTCAATAAAGTCTCTCCCAAGGATGCTGAACATTCTGTCATCACTGAACGTGTGTCATCACAATCACATTTTCATTTTTTATTTCTAAAAGTTTTCATTTTAGAAATAATTTCAATCTATCAGAAAGTGCTAAGAACAGGCATAGTATAAGGAACACTATATACTTTCTTCCCAGATCCATGCATCATCAACATTTTACCCAGCAAGCTCCATCATTTGTGTTCTTTCTTTTTTTGCACATATACAGTATTTCTTCTTGGAGTCTCTTGAGAGTAATTACACACATCATGGCCCTTTATCCCCAAATATTTCAGCATTCTTCTCAAATATCATCACAATATGGTTTTTAACTTTAATAAATTTAATTTTGATACAGTTCATATTCTAATTTTATAAATTGACCCAATAATGTCCTGTATAGCTTCTTTGTTCAGGATCAGGTACTACATTTAACTAGCTATTGAGTCTCCTTTAATCTGGGCTATTTCCACAGCCTTTCTTATATGATATTGACATTTTTGAATAATATCAACTCTTCAAAAGTTCCCTGCCTCCTTTTTCATCCTACTTTTTGACTTTCCTAACTCTTTCCCATAATAAGATATAAGATACGCATATCTGGCCAGAATCCTACAGGAGCTGCTGTGTCCTCCTCAGGGCATCACATCTGGAGGTGCAAATGTTCACGCGTCTCTCAATGGTGACATTAATTTTGATCACCCAGTCAAGATAAGACGTGGTCTGATTTCTCCACTGTCTAGGTATTATTTTTTCTTTTGTAACGAGCAAGCAGTTTAGGAGATCATGTGAACATAGTGTTCCTGATTAAATTTTCTATTTAGATTTAGCATCTACTGAAGATGCTTCTCCGATTTAGTCTTCACTACGATAGTTTCAAACTGATTCCATCCTTCCCTCCAAGTTTATCAGCTGTCATTCAGCATCTGACCATAAGCAAGGGCTCGCTTTTGCTCCACTATTAATTCATCTGTTTTATTACTGGTATGGATTCATGGGTTTCCACTGTTTAATAGTTTATATTCATTACTATACCTAATTACTTTGGTTCTCAAGTTGTCCCAGGTTTAGCAGTGGGAGATCCTTCAAGCTAGAGCCTGTGCTCTCGTGACACGCCCCCCTGATTCTTTTCAGGACTTCCTTACTTTCTGGCATATTAAGGTGTTGCGGGTTTGTCTTGTATCGACCATGCTCAGTTCTGAACTCAGCCCTGGTTTCTTTTAGTGGGGATGTTATTAGAGATCAAGATTTGGGTGCTAGGTGAGCTCATTGCTACTGCGGGACAATCTATGGGGTATTAAGCCCTCTCAGCAGACACAGCTAGGAAATATATACATATAAATATATCCACACATACACATACATATGTGTGTATATATGCACACATGCACATATATTTTAGAAATCATGAGTTTATACCAGTACCTCCAATTCTAATCATTCTTGGAGAGTTCTTTCTTGCCTTCCTCTATTTCACATATCCACAGTGAGAATTCTCAACACCATCCTGTCACGTACTAATTTGCTCAATAGTATATCTAAAATTGTCTCAGAACTGTTTGCATAAGCCACTGCAAAATGAACCTGCTGAAAATAAGGCCAAGATTTGTTTGCGGTTCTCCCTCCAGCCTAAGACTGAGCGGGTGCAACCAAACCCTGTGCTCATAAGCCACTGGGATTAGTCTTTTTTAAAATTCTCCCTTCAGCAGATGGTGAATGCAGTCATGAAATTAAATGATGCTTGCTCCTTGGAAGAAACGCTATGCCCAACCTAGACAGTATATTAAAAAGCAGAGACATTACTTTGCCAACAAAGGTCAGTCTAGTCAAAGCTATGGTTTTTCCAGCAGTCATGTATGGATGTGAGAGTTGGACTATATAGAAAGCTGAGCAATGAAGAATTGATGCTTTTGAACTATGGTGTTGGAGAAGACTCTTGAGAGTCTCTTGGACTGCAAGGAGATCAAACCAGTCAATCCTAAAGAAAATCAGTCCTGAATATTATTTGGAAGGCCTGGTGCTGAACCTAAACTCCAATACTTTGGCCCCCTGATGTGAAGAACTGACTCATTGGAAAAGACTCTGGTGCTGGAAAAGATTGAAGGTGGGAGGAGAAGGGGACAACAGAGGATGAGATGACTGGATAACATCCACGCTCTATGGACATGAGTTTGAGTAAGCCCCGGGAGTTGGTGATGGACAGGGAAGCCTGGCATGCTGTGGTCCATGGGGTCACAAACAGTTGGACACGACTGAGTGACTTAACTGAACCGAACTGATTCCTGCACCTCTGCTGCTGCTGCTGCTAAGTTGCTTCAGTCGTGTCCAACTCTGTGCAGCCCATCAGGCTCCACCGTCTAGGACTCCATTAAATCTGTGTTATCTGCCCCCTCTCATAACACTCATCGCACTGGTAATTAACTGTATAGTCCTCAACTTCCCCAGCAGACTGGTGTCATATATTCATCTTATCCATTACCATCTCTCCAGCACCTAGCATGGTTTGGGCAAATAGGAGGTGCTCAACGAGTTGAACTTACTACAGAGTTTTCAAAGCACTGGCAGTATCACAATATCACAACCCTGAATTGACTAACTATAGATTCTGGTGTAAATTTGAATGAAATCAGACTCATAGCAGAGTCAAGAAGAATGGTAAACTGCAATTCTCTAAATAATAAATCTATATAACATTGTTTTTCTAAGGGAAAAATTATAAACATGATTCACTGGAAAAAGGGAAGCCTCAGGACTCAATATTTTATCTTCTAAGATCAAATGAATAAAAGGAGCTAATGTAAAAAAAAAAATTCTCCCTTCAGTTTGGTTATGGTATTCATCTAAATAAAACCAGGTTCATTTGTTTCCATTTAGGCTCCTCCCTCCCATCCTTTGTAATTTATTTTTTTACATATGTGGGACACTGACATGCTTCCAAAAGTCAAACTACACAAAAAAAGTTAACTCAGAAAAAGTGTCAGTCTTTCCTTCTTGTATCCCTTTTACCCCAATTTCTACCATGCCTTATAGGTGCCCAACTCCATTGTTTGTGAATTTGCCCTTACTATGTTTCTATTTGTAAAGATAAACAGATACATGTTTGCTTCCTTATTTCCTCTTTCTTTCACAGAAAGTAGAATACTATGTATGCATTGTATCATATTTTATTTCTTCACATTTATAAGCAGGAGGGGGATGCTGCTGCTGCTGTTAAGTTGCCTCAGTTGTGTCCGACTCTGTGCGACCCCATAGACGGCAGCCCACCAGGCTCCCCCATCCCTGGGATTCTCCAGGCAAGAACACTGGAGTGGGTTGCCATTTCCTTCTCCAAGGCATGAAAGTGAAAAGTGAAAGTGAAGTCGCTCAGTCATGTCCGACTCTTCGCAACCCCATGGACTGCAGCCTACCAGGCTCCTCAGTCCATGGGATTTTCCAGGCAAGAGTATTGGAGTGGGATGGAGAAGAGGAAAAAAGAGGAGTGTCAAAGGCAGGAGACTGAACTATTCTTCAAACTTTATTGAGTATCAATTTGTAATTTTTTACCATATCCTCATGCTATAAGTATAATTATTAATGTAACATTTTCGCATTGATTCATATTTTGGTATTAAAAAATTTTAAAGAACACTTTACACCACTGTCATAAATGGGAAACCATTCTAACTTGTCATAAATAGAAGATAACTCAAACATGAGCACAACAATGAGATACTCGCTTTACTATCACAAAGACTATAAAGGGATAGCTTTCTTTCAACAATGATTTCGTGTTTAATGTGCATCTTGGTACTATCTAAGCCTGTAGTCAGTTTAGATATGCAAAGTACATCGTGCAAAATGTGGGGGTGGATGAATCACAAGCTGGAATCAAGATTGCTGGGAGAAGTAACAACCTCAGACATGCAGATGATACCACTCAGATGGCAGAAAGAAAGGAGGAACTAAAGATCTTCTTAATGAGACTGAAGGAGGAGAGCAAAAAAATTGGCTTAAAACTCAGTATTCAAAAAAAGAAGATCATGGCATCAGGTCCCATCCCTTTATGGCAAATAGATGGGGAAAAAGTGGAAACAGTGACAGACTTTATTCTCTTGGACTCTAAAATCACTGTGGATGGTGACTGTAGCCATGAAATTAAAAGACACTTGCTCCTTGGAAGAAAAGCTATGATAACACTAGACAGTGTATTAAAAAGCAGAAACATCACTTTGCCAACAAAGGTCCATCTAGTCAAAGCTATGGTTTTTCCAGTAGTCATGTATGGATGTAAGAGTTGGACCATAAAGAAGACTGAGCATCAAAGAATTGATGCTTTCATATTGTGGTGCTGGAAAGGACTCTTGAGAGTCCCAGGGACTGCAAGGAGATCAAACCAGTCTATCATAAAGGAAATCAACCCTGAATAATCATTGCAAGGACTGATGCTGAAGCTCCAATATTCTGGCCACCTGATGCAAAGAGCCGACTCACTGGGAAAGATTGAGGGCAGGAGGAGAATGGGGAGACTGAAAATAAGATGGTTGGGTAGCATCATGACTCCACGGACATGAGTCTGGGCAAACTCTGGGAGATAGTGAAGGACAGGGAAGCCTGGCGTGCTGCAGTTTTGGGGGCTGTAAAGAGTCAGACATGACTGAGCGACTGAAGCAACAACTCCAGTGCCACTTCAGATGGCCTTCCATCACTCCGTCATTCCATCCAACCTGTGAGAGTGAAAGCTGCTCACTCGCATCTGATTCTTTGCAACCCCATGGACTATACATGGAATTCTCTAGCCATTCCTTTCTCCAGGGGATCTTCCCAACCTAGGGATCGAACCCAGGTCTCCTGCATCTCAGGCAGATTCTTTACCAGCTGAGCCACCAGGGAAGCCCAAGAATACTGGAGTGGGTAGCCTTTCTCTTCTCCCGTAGATCTTCCTGACCCAGGAATCGAGCCGGGGTCTCCTGCATTGCAGGCAGATTCTTTCCCAACTGAGCTGTGAGGGAAGCCCTCCATTCACCCTCTGTTCTGGTATTAGTTTGTGGCTTTAGCCAAGAGATGAGTGATGACTGCGTGCCTGCACCAGTGTTAAGTGGTGTATGGCCACAAGGAAGCACCTGTAACAGATATTTTCAGCAAGAATTAGTCTCATTATGAGAGAAGATCAGAGCACACATGGGCCCTGTGTTCTGGGATGGTCAGGAGGGTCCACAGCCAAAGGTCTGGTTTGGTTGGTAAGAGCTGGGAGGCTAGATGGGCTGGGGCAACAGGCTAACACAACCACAAGAATAGTTCACTTCTCCCATCCTCAGGAAGCCTCATTAGAGAGTGGGTCTCCACGTAATTGACTGTGGATGGATTCTTACTTCTGTGTCAGAACATTGTTAAAATTCTTGACCTTCCATGTGATGACTTCTCTTTGAACTTACAGAACCATGTGGGCCTGCACCATGTTCATTCTATTTATATTTCTTAAGAGTTGCATAAAAATTATAACCTTCTTAAGTTTAAAAAGTTCAAGTAAGTGGCTTCTTCTAATATTTACTCTTGGGATTTGAAACATAAATAATAAAGCATATTTGCTTGTCTCAGATTGTCTTAATGAAGATATAAGCCACTGGATTCAGCAAATGTTTTTAGAATCATCTAATATGTGGAAGGACAGGGATGGGCTTTACAAGTGATATTAAGATATGTGGTTTCCCCCCACCTAGGAGAATAAAAGAAAAACACAAATAACTGTAATCCAAGCCAAATGATTTTAATGCTATTAAGTAATGTATTCCTCCTCTTTTAGAACTATCACATGAACATTTTACAAGGTTTTTCACTTGTAACAAAATTTAAACAGCATATATAAACTATGGTTCAGAATGCACACACACACACAGACATACACACACACACAGACACACACACACACACATACACACACACACACTGGGTTTAAATTTATTTTGATTATCAGATAACGTTTGAGGTGATAAGAATCACATCAGCAAAAACAAATGTGTTATATCTCTGTCATTGAGTCAGATACAGAAATTTGCCTGCATTTTATTATTACCACCAGTCACAGATTTTGTTTTTTAAAAAATTTTGTTTTGAAATAATTTTAGACTTACATACAAGTTGCAAAAATAGTTTAGACAATTCCTCCAATGTCCAGCTTTACCCAGCTTCTCTAATGTCCACATATTATATTACAATTATCAGAACCAAGAAATCAACATTGGTACAATACTATTAAACTATTTCATTCTATTTTCACCAGATTTTCCACTAACGTCCTTTTTCTGATCCAATTCAGTATCCCATTGCATTTAATCATCATGTTTCCTACAACTCTTCCAGTATATTTTCTCATTTTTATCTTTGAAGACCTTGACACTTATAAATTACTTATTCATTTTGCAGAAGGACCCTTAATTTGAATCTGCCCGAAAGTGAAAGAGGAGAGTGAAAAAGCTGGCTTAAAGCTCAACATTCAGAAAACAAAGATGATGGCATCTGGTCCCATCACTTCATGGGAAATAGATGGGGAAACAGTAGAAACAGTGGCTGACCTTATTTTGGGGGCCTCCAAAATCACTGCAGATGGTGACTGCAGCCATGAAATTAAAAGATGCTTACTCCTTGGAAGGAAAGTTATGACCAACCTAGACAGCATATTCAAAAGCAGAGACATTAGTTTGCCAACAAAGGTCCATCTAGTCAAGGCTATGTTTCTTCCAGTGGTCATGTATGGATGTGAGAGTTGGACTGTGGAGAAAGCTGAGCACTGAAGAATTGATGCTTTTGAACTGTGGTGTTGGAGAAGACCCTTGAGAGTCCCTTGGACTGCAAGGAGATCCAACCAGCCCATTCTAAAGGAGATCAGTCCTGGGATTTCTTTGGAAGGACTGATGCTAAAGCTGAAACTCCAATACTTTGGCTACCTCATGCGAAGAGTTGACTCATTGGAAAAGACTCTGATGCTGGGAGGAATTGTGGGCAGGAGGAGAAGAGGATGACAGAGGATGAGATGGCTGGATGGCATCACCGACTCGATGGATGTGAGTCTGAGTGAACTCCGGGAGTTGGTGATGGACAGGGAGGCCTGGTGTGCTGCAATTCATGGGGTCGCAAAGAGTCGGACACGACTGAGTGACTGAACTGAACTGAACTGAATATTTGCTTAGACTTCCCTGGTGGCTCAGAGGGTAAAGAGTCTGCCTGCAATGCGAGAGATCTGAGTTCAATCCCTGCGTCGGGAAGATCTCCTCGAGAAGGAAATGGCAAACCACTCCAGTATTCTTGCTTGGAAAATCCCATGGACGGAGGAGCCTGCTACAGTTCATGGGGTCGCAAAGAGTCAGACACAACTGAGCGACTTCACTCACCCAATATTTGCTTATGGTTAGACTGAGGCCGGAGAAGGCAGTGGCACCCCACTCCAGTACTCTTGCCTGGAAAATCCCATGGATGGAGGAGCCTGGTAGGCTGCAGTCCATGGGGTCGCTAAGAGTTGGACACGATTGAGCGACTTCACTTTCACTTTTCACTTTCATGCATTGGAGAAGGAAATGGCAACCCACTCCAGTGTTCTTGCCTGGAGAATCCCAGGGACGGGGGAGCCTGGTGGGCTGCCGTCTGTGGGGTCGCACAGAGTCGGACACGACTGAAGCGACTTAGCAGCAGCAGCAGCGGACTGAGGCAGTAGGTTTCAATGAGGGGAGATCTTGCCTTCCATGGGACACCTGGAAGTATGTCTGGAGACATTTTTGGTTGTAACAAGGCTGGTGGTGGTAGTGGAGGTGATGTTTCTGGTATTGAGTGAGCCAGGAATGCTAGTAAACACCCTACAGTGCTCAGGACAGCCCCTACAGCAAAGAATTACCACTCCCAAATGGCAGCAGTGTCAAGGTTAAGAAATTCTGGATTGAGGTTATGCATTTTTTGTTTTGCAAAAACACTACAGAAATGATACTGTCCCCTTCTTAGTGTATCAAATCAGGTATACATGATATTCACATATTTCACTATTGGTGATATTAACCAATAATGATCACTTGATCACTTAGTTTAAGTGGTTAAGTTTCTCTATTGCAAAATTATTATTTTTACCTTTGTAATTAATATTTTTTCGTGGGAGATATACTTTGATACTAAGAAAATATCCTGTTTCTCCTCAAACTTTTGTCCACTAATGTTAACATCCATTGGTGGATCTTGTCTATAACAACATTTATTATTAATAATTTTAAATTAATAATGCTAATATATATATATGGTTATTAAATGAAATCCTCCTGTGAGGAATAGTGTTGCCCCTTCTCCTCCATTTATTTGTTCATTTATTTATATCAGTATGACCTCAGAGGTATTTATTTTGTGGATTATTACAATCATCTTTCATGCTGTTGTTCAAACTGTTCCAGCTTTGGTCATCAGGGATGCCCACAGACTGGCTCTCCCATGTATTTTCCATCTATCCTTTCTTGAACAATTCCTTACTTGCTGGCGCTATTAGATGTGCCAAGCTCATCTTGCCCATTCCTTGCCCCTGCTTTGGAACCAGTCACTTCTCCAAGGAGCTCTGGTTCCTTGTGTTGGAGAATATTTTTTAGAAACCAAGATCTGGGCCCTTAGCATGCTCATTCCTATTGCGGTATTATTGTTTCTAAGCTCTATCAATGGACAGAGCTGGGAAACATATGTATATTTATTAACACATCTGTATCTATTTCTATATCTCTTTGTGAATATAGTTTAAAATCATGAGTTCATATTTTATGTCAGTTCATATTCCAGGCCAACACCACAGGATTCAGGCTGCCTTTCCCTCTTTCCTTATCTATCACTTCTTTCTCTGACAATGAGAAACCTGGCTCTCATTATATGTTACTCACTGGTTTCATCCTGGTACAGTCTCAAGCAGTTTCAGAATTGCTAATCCACACCCATGTGAGAAAAACAAGTTTACTAATGTAGTTCAGTACTTTATACAGTTCTTTAAGTCATGTCTGACTCTTTGTGACCCCGTGAACTGCAGCACGCCGGGCTTTTCTGTCCACCACTATCTCCCTGAATTTGTCCATTGAGTCAGTGATGCCATCCAGCCATCTCAAAATTACTTAGGTTACTTGTTTTCTTCCTCACTCCTTTCAGTATGATTATGCTATTCTCTCACAATTTAGTTAAGATTTATTTTTCACTGCTTGTGTTCCATTTTGGACCCCCTCACATTCTAGTTGGTTTAAATCATTTATTTTGGTGAATGAATCAGAGCTATATAAAAAGTATACTCAGAAGCATCGTTCCTTCCTCATCCGAACAAAGCTGCTCTATTCTCTGCATTTCTGACTACATCTTTTCTAGACTCTTCACAGGTGACCAATATGGCTTCTGGTTTATCCTTCTTTTACTTCTTTTGTACAAATGAGAAGCTACACATGTATGTTCTTATATCCTCTTCCATCTCACCGGAAGGGTAGCATGCTATAGATATTCTTCTGCACTTTTGCTTTTTCCATGTAACGGTACTCCTAGGACTCACACCAAAGATGCTAATTCCTTATTAATCATATTCTTGATTTATTCAAATAAATACAGTTTTTATAAACAATATAAGCCATTTTCAAGGGATGGATCAGACATTATTTTGGGGGGCATTTTATCATTTAACTGGTGGAACAGGAGTATTGGATATTTTCAGAATAGAACATACTGATAAATGCTACAGCTTCTTCGATCAAAAGCAAACTCAACCAATCATTAATGATGCTTTGACCTCTAACACAAAGTTATTTGTTTATGGTATTTATCAGAAAAACTAGTGTAGTAGTTGATGTGACATCTTATAAACTACAAATGTTAATAAAAATTATAAATTATGTGATTATTGGCTATTATACAAAACTGTGTACAAGTAGGAAAGGATATGACAAGGAAAGATATCAGGTTATACTAAACAAGCTATTAATTCTAGGAATATCTTCTTTTTTTTTCCTCTTCCATGAATTTTAGCTATATGACTTCTAACTAGGACTTTGGCAATTCTAAACCTGACTCTAATACATTTTCATTGTTTCAGAACATGCTCATGGCTTTCTAGGACTCAAATTACAGTTCTGATTTCATGGGGTGACAGGGGGTGGGCAGAGTGGGGAGGACAAAGACCCAGAAAGGATGAGTAAATTGCTGAAAGTCACAAAGGAGACAACTAGTAGACATGGCTTGATGACTTCTACTCCCCAAGATGCCATAGCTGTCTATTTTAAAAAATCTTCTTTGATTCTGGGTAAGGCACTTGCCTAAGGCTAGATCAAAGTTCTGAACAGACTTTTATTTTTTGAAATGATAGCTAGGAAAGACTAGCAAAATTCAAATGAGTCAAGGTGCAAACTAGTTCAAAGCCAGACAGTGAGCTAAGTGGACAGAGTGTAGATAGCATCATAATAGTAGAACAAATGTAAACTTCTAGGAAAGACCGTAGAAATGAGATATTAAGAGAAGCATGTCAACATACATACTTCTTCAACAGAACATGCAGGAGTGATTCAAATGGATGATTTCATGGGCAAAGGAGAATTACAGGTTAATATTCAAGCAAATGGTCCTGAGGGCGCTCCTGTGTTCTCATAGGCAGAAAGGATCACCCTCCCACTCAACTCAGAAAGTAAAAATGAAAAGATTAGTGGAGGATGCTCTGCTTGTTCCCACTGTTGTTGTTTAGTGCCAAGTCGTGTCCAACTCTTTGCGACCCCATGGACTGCAGCGCGCCAGGCTTCCCTGTCCTATCTCCCAAAGTTTGCTCACTACTAGACTAGTATTTGTTACTAAACCAGTTCATATCATGCTTACTTTTGGTGAGGAGAATTGTTCTATATATTCTCACCTTCACTGCTAATTCTTGAGATATGAGTCTCATCTCCCACGTTGATGGGGAGCTTCACAAGGAGGGAGGTCATGTTTCCTCCTTCCGACTGCTCCACAACATGGACTGGCATAGGGCTAGATTACCAGCAGGCAGTCAGTAAAAGCATGTTAAGTAGAATTAAAATAGGTAAAACTGACATTTTATAGGAACAATATTGGGGATGGTGGGATGGACTTATAATTTGTTTTTCAGAACAAACTTTCCAAAGAGATCAAACCTAGGGTCCTTCTGACCAGCACTAGAAAGAAGGTTGTCTGGGGAAGAAGGAAACATCAAACGGGAGCAATAAGAGGAGCTATGACAGATGAGTGGGCACGAAGGGGAAGATCCTGTGACTGGTGATGGGAGCTCAGCAGATGTCTGGCTTCAACGAGTTAACAGGGCTGGCTTCTAGCAGGCAGCATGGGGCCTACCTCATGTTAGGGAGAGTTTTCTCTTAAAGATTCCACAGGCAGCAAGGGACCACAGGTACACAGAGAAGGTACACGCAGACAGACACCAAGACATACTGACCAGAGCTACACCTCTTCTGCCCAGAAGCGATTTTGTTTATGTTTTCTATTGAAAAGGCACTGAGTCCCGTAGAGAACTGTGCTCCCAAAGTATGTCCTTGAAGGAAACTTGATACATGAAGATCTGAACTTGCATGTTATATATACTCCAGAAGAAACCTTCATGTTAAACAGGTTAGACGACAAAATGATTTCAAGTAACACACTCCTCTGGAACACTTAACATACAGTCTAAACGACAAAATATGCTACCTCTTCAGAACGTGGCTACCATATAAAGTGCAGTTAGATGGTAAAGAATCTGCCTGTAATGTGGGAAACCCAGGTTTGATCCCTCGGTCAGGAAGATCCCCTGGAGAAGGGAATGGCAACCCACTCCACAGAGGAGTCTGGCAGGCTACTGTCTATAGGGTCGCAAAGAATCAGACACAACTGAGCAACTAACACTTTCACTTTCATTTTTCAAACATATAGATCACTAAGCCAGGGTTTTTTTTTTTTTTTGGTCTACTTCTAGCCTCTGACAGGATGAAACCAATCATATCACTATAAAGTATTTTTCATAAACATCCAATGCCCAGGTGCCTTTTAAAAGGCAGTTTAGTGCAATAAAAGACCTTCAGGCTGGAGGTCCCCCAACTGACAGTGCGACCCCAGGGAAGTCACCAAATCTGTTTTTCTCATTTGGATACGGAAACACAATAGCTCCTATCAATAGCTGAGGGCAGATGAAGAGAACAATTGTAGAAAGTCCACCAAAAAGCACAGACGTGACCAAGGACTCATTTGTGTTTACTGCCCAAGGTTCCCCGAACTCCTTGTCCTTGGTGCTGGGCCACTCTCATCCACAGACCGTCTGTCTGCCTCCCATACTTCCTGACACAGAAATCTGGGCAAACACAGGAAAGGGAAAGCAGCAATTACTTTAACAAGCACAAACTGAGCACCAACAAAGTATCAGGTACACTTCTAGGCACATGAAAGGATGAAGCAGACAGTTCTACTTCTGAGAAACTCAGTCTAGTAAATAACAGATACAGACTGATGTGAGCACTATGAGATGTACTCTCAGTTCAGTTCGGTCGCTCAGTCATGTCCGACTCTTTGCAACCCCATGAATCGCAGCACGCCAGGCCTCCCTGTCCATCACCATCTCCCGGAGTTCACTCAGATTCACGTCCATGGAGTCAGTGATGCCATCCAGCCATCTCATCCTCTGTCGTCCCCTTCTCCTCCTGCCCCCAATCCCTCCCAGCATCAAAGTCTTTCCAATGAGTCAACTCTTCGCATGAGGTACCCAAAGTACTGGAGTTTCAGCTTTAGCATCAGTCCTTCCAAAGAAATCCCAGAGCTGATCTCCTTCAGAATGCACTGGTTGGATCTCCTTGCAGTCCAAGGGACTCTCAAGAGTCTTCTCCAACACCACAGTTCAAAAGCATCAATTCTTCGGTGCTCAGCCTTCTTCATAGTCCAACTCTCACATCCATACATGACTACTAGAAAAACCATAGCCTTGACTAGATGGACCTTAGTCGGCAAAATAATGTCTCTGCTTTTGAATATGCTATCTAGGTTGGTCATAACTTTTCTTCCAAGGAGTAAGCGTCTTTTAATTTCATGGCTGCAGTCACCATCTGCAGTGATTTTGGAGCCCAAAAATTAAAGTCTGACACGGTTTCCACTGTTTCCCCATCTATTTCCCATGAAGTGATGGAACAGGATGCCATGATCTTCATTTTCTGAATGTTGAGCTTTAAGCCAACTTTTTCACTCTCCTCTTTTACTTTCATCAAGAGGCTTTTTAGTTCCTCTTCACTCTAACAGGGTGCAAAGAAAGTTCAGAAGGGCATCTAAGCCTGAGCCAGGTAGGTGGAGACTGCCTTAGTGAATAAGCAGGACCAGTGAAGCAAAGGATAAATGGCCTCATATGCTAATAAGCTAAGGAGATTGAATTTTAGCCTGGAGCCTTCTCTACTTGTTTTCATCAAAGCTGCTATCTGCTTTCTTCTAGATCATAGGATGGAAAACTACAGCCACCACTTGGTTTTGCAAATAAAGTTTTATTGGAACATAGCCATGCTCATTGCTTAACATATTGTCTATGTTTATGTGCTGTAACGGCTGAGTTAAGTAGTTGTGACAGAGACCATCACAACCTAAAAAACCAAAAATATTCAGCACCCCGTCCTTTACAGAGAAAATTTGCGTCTAGATTCAGGCCAGGGAGGACAGAGTGGTCTGAAATTTTCTCAGGTGTAAAATGTCTAATAGCCACTAAATTTAAAAAAAGAAGGAAAGAAAATGGCTTCAGGGGGAAAATTCTGATTATAACGTGAATGGCAAAAACTTCATTATCTTAACATCTTGCATCATAATTCTTTTAGGATAGAAAAATGTGTTTTGGGGAAATACCTTGCTTTTTGAGATCCCCCAGGGTGCCAAGACATGCAGTGGAGAAAGGGGACAGAATTTGTTGCTCTGGTTTCTGAGGGGCAGGGAGCTAATCTAAAGAGAGGAGACAACTAACGTGTGCAAGAAGGGCTAAGAAGGGAGTTCCTATTGTTACTGTTATTATGGCCCCAAACAACTTTGGAGATCTGGGATGGCTGATTAACTGACTTTTTCAAAGCTGTTTGCTGTGTAGTGTATGATATATATCGCCCCTAAAAATCCATACCCTCAATCCCAGTCTTAAGACAATTCAGTAGATCTGTTCTTAATTGCTTGGGTAAATGACTTTTTTTTTTTTAAGGCTGAGTTTCACACCTAGAAAGCTGCATAGCTACACTGTGGAAAGGGGAACCCAGGAAACAAGAAGCCTGGAGGTATCTAGGGATCCACAGAAATCTGAAAGAGGTCTTTGGATTTTCCACAGGCTATGAAACTGGGGTAGGGAGAGGGTCCACATCTCTCTGGATCTCTATAGGTTAAAGGGTTCTGGCTTAAACCTGAGTTTTGCAACAATTGCCACTCTATAGGCTGGCACGGGGGCCTCCCAGAAACGTCTGCCTTCTTCCTCTCTCTCCCCCAGGTGAGTGCAGCAGGCAAGGGGCAAACAGTGGCTATCCAGTTCCCTGTTTTCCCTCCAGCCCAGCTGCCAGGTGGATGGGAGTTCCACTCAGCTCTTTATCAGAAACCCATTACACGTCGGCAGCTTCGCCTGGAAGGGAACGTCACTCTGGGAAATATTTATTTGCCTCATAAATATGGGTTTATAGGTTTGCTATCTAAACTTTTCACCTCTGAGACTACCCTGGTAAAGAGAAAAGGAAAGACAGGGAGGCTTGCGGCTCTCCCATTGTCATCAATTGGGGTCTGAGGGAAGATTCCCGAAATTCAAAAAATTTCAACACTAAGCATTCCTTTGTGTCAGAGAATGTACTGTAAGGCCATTTCTCATTCATGACAGCATCTATCCTGCTGCAGGGTGGTAATAACCATATTGTACATACATGTTCAAGGGGAGGATGGGAGACTGCCCTGGGCTGAACTGCCTGCCCCTTGTTGGGATGGGGAAGGGGGGAGGCAGGCAGGTGTTGGTTTTGGATGGACTGCTGCCACAGATGTGGTAGAAGGAGGTGGGAGCCATGGGCCATACTGTGATCTGGTAAAGTTTGCCAGGCAGGCGGACTGGGCATTATACTGTTGAGTTTTTAACTAACCTACTCTTCTTTCCTCTCTGGTCAAAATAAATAAGTGGTTTAAAAAATACCCCTGTAAAGACACCGTGAATTGAAGATAATATTAACCATAAAGTGTAAGCAGCATCAAGAAAATGGCAGAGCATACAAGTCTGCAGATCATGTGCAAGTTCTTTATCATCCACACTATAAAGTAAAAACAATGATGACTATTTAGCTTCGATAAAGCAGTTTCCCAAACCTGAAATTATAAAAAGGCTATTTAAAACATGATTCATATCCACTATTGTGAACAATGAACTTAACTTAGCCTAAGTACATATTGTGCCTTGAAATATTAATGATAGTAACATGAGTATGTACACGCACATGGGCATACACATAGACTTTCAAAGGAAATGTAATTTCTGTTTTTTAAACTGAGGTGGGGAGAAGGGTGTGTGTGGGACTATTCTTTTGTAGCCATTCAGTATCTAATTACAGTTTGTTAATAAATTGTTATACATATATTTGGGGTCAGTCCTCAAGATGTCTTTGTCAACAGTAGTGGTCAATCAAAAAAAGTTTGGAGATACTGGTTAGATAAACTGCAGGAAAAACTATCAAAATTCATAATGAAAATGGTTTGGGTTCTCTTTTGTAAGTGGACAAATTAGAAACATTAGTTATAGAACACTATTTCTTGTCTTATATGAGTCATTACAAATTACAGTCCAGGAACTTCCTGATGGCATAAGAAAAAATATCTGACATCAAAAGGGTAGTTAAGCAGGAAGCATCCTTATAACCTGGATAAGTTTAGAATAAGCTAGAATTTCAGTGGTCTGGGAAATATGCATGGGTCTGGACAAAAGGCTCAGCACTAGAAGGCTAGGTTCTGAAGACCCTTAGCCCAGAAAGGTATGCATTTAAAATCTATTTTGTTCTGTGTGTGAGGCGTTGGAGATCTAGGAAAACTGCAACTCAGATTCCACTGCCAAATTTTGGAGCCGATCAATAGACCAATTAAATAAGTATTAGATGATAAATGGTTTTCAACCACCACTCCAAACCACAAAAGGGTTCTCTGCTTCCTAAAGACTGTGTGAAGTAAACACTAGTTCCTAGGAAGGCTAGAGACTCAGCCCCATGGGGTTGGGGTATTTGCTGGTTCTTTTTCATTAAATTTCTTTCCTTCCTTTCAATCCTATTTTCATAATTATATTTTATGTATCATTCTAATGAACCACCTCAAGGTCATTTTGGAAATAGGTGGAATTACACAAATTTGATAAAAAGTGCTGTGAAGCATGTCACTTGTCCTTGGGAGCCAAATGAAGGCATTCAGGACAAGGAAAGATGGGAGAGGCCCAAATGATTTTAAGTTTCAGTCTTTCAAAAGGATAGGCACAATTTAGATCAAACACAGAAGAGGACAGAGGGAATTTCAGACAAAAAGATTAGTGGAAGTCAAAGTGCAGAAAGGGGAGTAGCTAAGATGTGTTCAAGGGAAGAACGAACTAGACATTTCTTGAACACTTACTATGCGATAGATTCCTCTGGGCCAGGCAACTTACTCATCTTATTTCGTTTAATTTCTAGGAACAGGGCCCAGCATCACAGCCCTGGATCTGCCAACAGCAGACAGTTCTACTACTAACTAAGTAGGATTCCTCTAAAAATCACACTTACTGATGACCAGCAACATTAATGTCCCTTCTAGCTCTAAGATTCTAAACCCAGAGAATTCCTTATTGGGAAGTAAACAACTATAGTACACAGAGAGTAATTCTCATCACTTAGCAGGAATGAGCCTGCTAAAATGGCAAACTGTGAGGAACTGCAGAGAAGATGACCATTTCTTTGTCTTGCAGAGGAGGAAACAGGTCAAGAAAGATTTCATGATCACAGGCAAAGCTTCTGTGAATGCAGGCAGGATTAGAACATAAGCCCTTGATTTCTAGTCAACTTTTCTTTCAGTTATGTGGTGCAATTTAACCAGCTGGTGAAGAACCAAAATCTATGAGAACAAATACCTAGATCAGGTGAATGAGAAGGAAAGAGGTTTGCCTTTTTTTTAATTAAAAAATAAAGTAAAAAAGAATATATAAAGTCCATCTTAGCCCTAGTGAACAAACGTTAACAATTTGTCTAATTTAGTTTAGATCCTCTCTTTGTTTTCAAGAAATAAAACATAAGTAAAGGTGAAATCCCCCTCCTTTATGTCTTCTTGGAGGAGAGTACCATCATGATTTAATTATGTAATCTAGATTTTTTTTTAAAAGATTTTCCCAGGTGGCGCTAGCAGTAAGAACCCTCCTGCCAATGCAGGATACATAAGAGATGCGGGTTCTAACAGTGGATGGGAAAGAGCCCCTGGAGGAGGGCCTGGCAACCTACTTCGGTATTCTTGCCTGGAGAATCCCATGGACAGAGGAGCCTGGCAGGCTAAAGTTCATAAGGTCACAAAGAGTCGGACATGACTAAAGAGACATAGCATAAGCTTTTACGCTTTTTCTATTTCTGCTTCACTGACTATGCTACAGTCTTTGACTGTGTGGATCACAACAAACTGTGGAAAATTCTTAAAGAGCTGGGAATACCAGACCACCTGACCTGCCTCTTGAGAAACCTGTATATAGGTCAAGAAGCAACAGTTAGAGCTGGACATGGAACAACAAACTGGTTCAAAATTGGGAAAGGAGTACGTCAAGGCTGTCTATTGTCAGCCTGCTTATTTAACTTATATACAGAGTACATCATGCAAAATGCCAGGCTGGATGAATCACAGGCTGGAATCAAGATGCTGGGAGAAATATCAACAACCTCAGATATGCAGATGATACCGCTCTAATGGCAGAAAAGTGAAGAGGAACTAAAAAACCTCTTGATGAGGGTGAAAGAGGAGAATAAAAAAGCTAGCTTAAAATTCAGCATTCGAAAAACTAAGATCATGGCATCCAGTTCCATCACTTCATGGCAAATAGATGGGGAAAAGTGGAAACAGTGACAGACTTTATTTTCTTGGGCTCTAAAATCACTTCAGATGGTGACGAAATTAAAAGATGCTTGCTCCTTGGAAGAAAAGCTATGGCAAACCTAGACAGTGTATTAAAAAGGAGACATCACTTTGCTTGCAAAGGTCTGTGTAGTCAAAGCTATGGTTTTACCAGTAGTCATGTATGGATGTAAGAGTTGGACCATGAAGAAGGCTGAGCACCAAAGAATTGATGCTTTTGAATTGTGGTGCTGGAGAAGACTCTTGAGAGTCCCTTGGATAGGAAGATCAAACCAATCAATCCTAAAGGAAATCAACCCTGAATATTCATTAGAAGGACTGATGCTGAAGCTGAAACTCCAATACTTTGGCCACCTGATGCAAAGAGCTGACTCAGTGGAAAAGACTCTGATGCTGGGAAAGATTGAGAGCAGGAAGAGGAGAGGGTGACAGGATGCGATGGTTGGATGTCATCACCAACTCAATGGACATGAGTTTAAGCAAGCTCTGGAAGACAGTGAAGGACAAGGAAGCCTGGTGTGCTGCAGTCCATTTGAGTAGCAAAGACTCAGACAAGACTCAGTGACTAAAGAACAACTAGAGAGACAATATACGGTAATGTTTTGTATTTTACTTTATATATATATTAAAACATTACATACAACATTCTGTAAGTTATTTTTTTCATCCAGTATTTTGTTTTCACAGATAGATAGTGGGAACATGCTACATAGCACCGGGAGCTCAGCTTGGAGCTCTATGATGACCCAGATGGATGGGATGGGGGTGGTGGTGGGAGGGAAGTCCTGGAGAGAGGGGATATATGCACACATATAGCTGATTCACTTTGTTGTACAGCAGAAACTAACACAACATTGTAAAGAAACTATACCCCAAGTCAAAAAAAGAGAACGCTTTCAAGATCTACCTACGTTGATCCATGTAAACCTAGTTCACTGATTTCTGACTGCTAAAGAATATTCTCCACTGTATAAGCACACACTACACTGTATTTATCAAACTCATTAACTGAGGGAATTTGCACAACTGGGTCTCTGGCTGACAGGGAATCTGTAGTGCCTGCAAGGAATACACAGCATTCTAGGGGAGTATAGTGAGAAAGGGGTACCAGTTCGTCCTTACCACCATATGTATCTGAAATGACAGCAAAGTGTCCTGTCACTTAACGAACCAACTTAGATACTTCCTGAATCTGACACCACAGCCAGTGGCACAGATGAATCTTGGTCCAGACCAAGGCTCTTAAAGAGTAACTGAAAGGGTCACCATCTCTCCTTGAGAAAGAACATGCAGAGAAATAAAGAAAGAAGCACATCCACTCAGACTAGAATGAAGATAAACACAAAATAATCCATTCTCATTTCTGAGAATGGACCAGGAAGTTTCAAAGATGAGGTTGACCTGGGATGGCAGAGAATGGCAAACTCTGCTTCAGTAGCCATTTCTTCTGTCTCAAACTTGAAGCACCTAAATGCCCATTAGCCAGTGTTTGACTTGGTGGGAAGCAGAAATTAGGAGACGAAAAAAGCCTCCTTGGGGGAGAATTTAGTGTCATTCTCAGAGATCCTAGAACGGAAAAAATTCTTCTGTTATTTTGCAAAGATAAATCAACCTTCTGGTTTCTTGTATGGCCAGAGTAATAAGGTCCTTGATGGCATGGGAGCCTTTATCCTACAGAAGATCTTCCTGTTTATTATCTCTGGGTTATAGTATGACTTGTTGTAAGGTCTCAAACAAATCATTGTGGTTTTCTGAATCAATCAGTGATGTGAATTTGTTAAAAGAAAAAAACAAAACAAAACTGCTTCAATTTATTGAATAAAGGTATGAAAAAAGACATAGTAAGTGAAACCACTTGAAAATTTCACATTGTTATTATAGTTAATAACATTCTTATCACAGGGCGTCATTACTATTCAAAGATATTTCTAAAAAGCAACTATAACATTACCCTTCATGAACTTTAAAGCAACAAAAACTGTCTAAATTTTGCTTCAATGTAATATAGGCTGGAGCCCCTGGCTTTCTTTCAAGCTACAACTCCCCCTGACCCCAGGGCTTTCACATCCATATTATTTGTGAGCCAGGGGCAGATGGACATTCTCCAGATTAGCATTTCTCCATGTGGCTTGTTTCCTCGGAGCAGAATTCCTTCAAGGGCGAGATTATAAGCAGTGGCTTTTAGAAGGGGACCACCCACACTTTAAATACAGTGGGTAAGCTGTGGGAAAAACAATCTAGTTTTCTACCTGAGACCTTTCGCATGTCTGTAAGAAAGTAACCCCAAAGGAGCTACAGTGCACTGGAAAATCACCGGCATCTTGTCAGCCCTTAACTAGTCCTCTCCACAGACTAGCCCCGTTCCTGACTCCAAGTGTCCTCTTCAGCAGCTAAAGTTTCCCAACACCTTCCCCCGTCCCCATTATGGATCTCAAGATCAAACATTTTACAACACTGGGCTGGGAGCAGAGGGAAGGGGATTAAGAGATCTTCAGAGTTATAAAGAGGAGTGGTGTTGAGCCAAATCCAAGTCAATCTGCCTAAGAGCTATAGTTCAGAATTTCCACGGTGTCTCTCACTTCTGTGGCCCTGGGCTCTCATGAAAGTGGAAATATTAATGCCTGCCTTGGTAAAGTACTTAGCATAGTGCCTGGCACACAGTAAATGCTCAGCAAATATGAGTTATGATGATGATGATGATGATGAAAGAAAGGAAGAAAATGACAACAAAGCTGAGCAATTCACCTCTGCCCTCACAATGCTCTCACGCTGTCCTCTCATGCGGAATATCTCTCCTCTTCTCTACGCCTCATCCAGACCTTTCCCTTTCTAAAGTGACCCTTAAGTCTTTGTCACAATGGTTCATTTGCTAGTGCATTGTCCATCTTAAATTCCTGATTGCTACTAGGTGCTCCAGGTAAAATGGCTCACTTGATAGTGTCAAAACCCAGCTTAAACTCCCAAATATTATTATCATTTTTTGTCTTGCCTCCTCAGGGAGATTATAAGCTCCTTAAGCACAGGATCTTTCCCTTTGCTTCTACCCAACACAAGCCTGGGCCCATGTTAGCTATGAAATACTTGATATTAAGTGTAGTTACAGAGATTTCTATTTCCTGTTCACAGAGTGGTACCAAGCAAGCACAGTACACAGGGAATTTCCCAGCTGAAGGCTGTGTCTTATTGGCAGCTCAGGATTTCTGAGCTTTTCTTACTGTCTCATACTACTCAAAAAGTCTTATGTTGGCTGAATGCTGGGAAAGCCCACATTCCCTAAATACTCCTCAAATGAGTAAGGGGTTCTAGAACCTGGTTTAAGAGTTAATGCTTGCCAGAGATCAAATTGCCAACATCCAATGGATCATGGAAAAAATTAAGAGAGTTCCAGAAAAACATCTGTTTCTGCTTTAGTGACTATGCCAAAGCCTTTGACTGTGTGGATCACAATAACTGTGGAAAATTCTGAAAGAGATGGGAATACCAGACCATCTGACCTGCCTCTTGAGAAACCTGTATGCAGGTCAGGAAGCAACAGTTAGAACTGGACATGAAACAAAAGACTGGTTCCAAATAGGAAAAGGAGTACATCAAGGCTGTATATTGTCACCCTGCTTATTTAACTTCTATGCAGAGTACATCATGAGAAATGCTGGGCTGGAGGAAGCACAAGCTGGAATCAAGACTGCCGGGAGAAATATCAATAACCTCAGATATGCAGATGACACCACCCTTATGACAGAAAGTGAAGAAGAACTAAAGAGCCTCTTGACGAAAGTGAAGGAGGAGAGTGAAAAAGTTGGCTTAAAGCTCAACATTCAGAAAACTAAGATCATGGCATCCGGTCCCATTGCTTCATGGGAAATAGATGGGGAAACAGTGGAAACAGTATCAGACTTTATTTTGGGGGCTCTAAAGTCACTGCAGATGGTGATTGCAGCCATGAAATTAAAAGACGCTTACTCCTTGGAAGGAAAGTTATGACCAACCTAGACAGCATACTAAAAAGCAGAGACATTAGTTTGCCAACAAAGGTCTGTCTAGTCAAAGCTATGGTTTTTCCAGTGGTGATGTATTTATGTGACAGTTGGACTATAAAGAAAGCTGAGTGCCAAAGAACTGATGCCTTTGAACTGTGGTGTTGGAGAAGACTCTTGAGAGTCCCTTGGACTACAAGGAGATCCAAACAGTCCATCCTAAAGGAGATCAGTCCTGGGTGTTCATTGGAAGGACTGATGTTGAAGTTGAAACTCCAATACTTTGGCCACCTGATGTGAAGAGCTGACTCATTGGAAAAGACCCTCATGCTGGGAAAGATTGAGGGCAGGAGGAGAAGGGGATGACAGAGGATGAGATGGTTGGATGGCATTACTGACTTGATGGACATGGGTGAGTGGACTCCAGGAGTTGGTGATGGACAGGGAGGCCTGACATGCTGTGGTTCATGGGGTTGCAAAGAGTCGGACATGACTGAGCGACTGAACTGAACTGAACAGATAATTCATGTTTGTCTTTCATCAAGAGCCTCTTGATGGAAGTGAAAGAAGAGAGTGAAAAAGTTGGCCTAAAACTCAACATTCAGAAAACTAAGATCATGGCATCTGGTCCCATCACTTCATTGGAAATAGATGGGGAAACAATGGAAACAGTGAGAAACTATTTTTTGGGGTTCCAAAATCACTGCAGATGAGGACTGCAGCCATGAAATTAAAAGATGCTTTCTCCCTGGAAGAAAAGCTATGACCAATCTAGACAGCATATTAAAAAGCAGAGACATTACTTTGCCAACAAAGGTTTGTCTAGTCAAAGCTATGGTTTTTCCAGTGGTCATGATGGATGTGAGAACTGGACTATAAAGAAAGCTGAGTGCTGAAGAATTGATGTTTTTGACCTGTGGTGTTGGAGAAGACTCTTGAGAGTGCCATGGACTGCAAGATCAAACCAGTCAATCCTGAAGGAAATCAGTCTTGAATATTCATTGGAATGCCTAATGATGAAGCTGAAACTCCAATACTTCGGCCATGTGCTGTGAAAAACTGACTCATTGGAAAAGACCCCGATGCTGGGAAAGATTGAAGGTGGGAGGAGAAGAGGGCGACAGAGCATGAGATGGTTGGATGGCATCACCACCCCGATGGACATGAGTTTGAGTAAGGTGCGCGAGTTGGTGATAGACAGGGAGGCCTGGTGTGCTGCAGTCCATGGGGCCACAAAGAGTTGGGCATGACTGAGCAACTGAACTGAACTGAACAGATAATTCACTAATTAGTAATTCCTGTTCTGGATATTGGAATACTAATTACATTCCCACATTTCCAAGAGAGCTGCTGAGGTACAGCAGAGGTATGTTCCCTGAGCACATCTATATTGGCCCAAGGAATTGGGTTTATGGCAAATGAGCGCTGGTAACAAATCATCAAATAACCCCTGCTCTGCTGTAAGCTGCTGATGCTTAGGCTATGGGTCCCCATACAGCCCACAGATACTGCCTCCATAAGCTTCTGGAATCCTCTAGCCTGGAGCCATGTCTGTCTGCAAATGGGATGGAAACCAAAGCACAGCCCTACAGTGGAGGGAGCTTCTGACAGGGTTCTTCCCAGAAGCTGTGGTCAGCCTTCTCTGGATACTAGCAATGTCCCCTCCCTCATTCTCATACCTCTAGGACCAGATCATAGGTATTCTTGCCTTTCAACTTGAAAGCACCTTGGGGCCCATGCATGTTTACTTCTTAGTGTTTAGCCCTGTGTAGTGGGGCAGAAAAGCAGCTCAATAAGCGCGTGCTGCCTGATGGTTGTCAGAAAGCATTGCATGTGCTGGAGGCCCCTAAATACATCACAGCAAAAGCGTCAGTCTGAAGCCTTGGCCAGGGCCTCCCCCTGGGTTCCTGGTGCTTCTCTGGGGGCACTGGAGTCCGCCTCCACAAGGTGCTGGTCTGTGCTCTCTGCTGATGTTTCTTCATGCTCTCCAAAGGGCGGAGAATGGGTGGAAAGGCTCAGCCACAGGATATTGGACTGTTTACAGTTGGCCAGGCCAAGATTAGCGTGAGCACAACATATGCCAAGTTCATTGGAAGTTACATTTTCCCTTTGTTTACACATTAAAGGGGAGAAGACCAGAAGAAAAAAAAAAAGCAGGTGACCTCCTGTTAACCTCACCCGTCTGCAAGAGGCTGCTGCCCTCACCTCTGAATGAACTTTCAGATTATCTCAGACAAGATTCACCTTGCGCTGAACTTGTACGCCTGCTCTGAAGCCCCCAGTCACGTAGCTGTGATTAAACATTACAGACTGGCCATAAATTTACAGAAGTATTATTGTGGCTTGCTTTCCTCTTTCTTCTTTGGGAGAGGAAGAGAGCTCTGGGTTTAGGGTGGGGGGGAGTTAAAAAAAAGGGAAACTCAAACAAACAGTTCCTTTTCACAGCTCCAAACAAAAGAGAAAACACTGTATAGGTATCCCAGAAAGAAGGGGAAAGAAATCTGGCCATGTGAGAGAAATTAAAGCTCTAGAAGACTCCAAAAGCCCCAAACTCAACAGAAGAGCTGAGCTGCTCTTGGTCCCATTTTCAGGCAATCTGCAGGTTCGCAGGTGAACATGAACCTGTTCTGCCCTGACTCCTGGCTTATCATAAAGGGTTTTCCTGAAGTAACACTCCTGCCTGTATGAGAGATGCTCTTCCTTGGTTTGCTGTACAGTATGGGGCAAACTGAAGGGCAGCAGGCAGGAGAAAGAAGCCTGAAAGAAAACACTGCTGATTTTGTTCTTTGAGCTGCTATGGGAGATGAGGATGCCCTGACATCTGGGACGTTTAAACGGTGACTGGACAAAGACTAGACCATACTCTAAAGGAAACACCCTGTAGCTGGACCCGGGAGACTGACCAGATGACCCAAGAACATTTATTTCTATGATTCACTGTTTCATGGTTAAAGAAAAAAAAAAAAGGATATTCCACTGAAGTAAAGTTTGCTAAATCCTCTAAGATTCCAAAGCCAGGATACGTTTGCAACAAGCCTGTACTGACCATTAAACAATGAGACCTCTATAACCAGAAAAGGCCACAGAGTACTCTGTTTGATCCAAAAGAATTGTAAAATGTGGTCAGGAAGCCCAGACTGAGGTGATAGGCTCTGGCCAGCAAAGTCACCTTTGGAAAGGAGTCATTCTGTCTCTGCTTACCCTACGGCAGAGACACGGGTGCTAAAGAGACTCATTGTTTCTACAGTTGGCAAGGCCTTGACCATAAAATCTGCAAAACCCAGGGTCCATGACATGAGGAAAGCAGCTGGTGGCTTAGCTCAGCTTCCACTCTAGGCAAGACCTCTCACTGCTCCAAAGAATCAGGCCTTCAGAAATGCTTTGGCATTGCCTTTGACACTCAGAGCTGAGCGGAGAAGTGAAATGGCCACGGAGCCAGGACAGTACTGGGGGATATTTAGGTTTGGCATGGGGATTCTGAAGTCAGCTTCTAGTCACGGGGGCAACTGGTGTCCAGAGTTTTAGCCTGGTCTTGGAGAAGAATGAAAACAGGTTCTTGCCTCTCAGTTCAAGTTCTGTGTTTGGTGGTGAGTCTTGGAGTCTGGACATATGGAGGCTGGGATATGAGAATCACGGGAAAGTAAAGTGAGAAAGCCCGAGGCTGTAATGAAGCTGACAGTCTGAAATCAGGCAAACAGTTGCATAACACATAGATACCAGCCAAGGGCAATGAGACAGACTCAACAGGTCAGTTAGGAACTGAAAAAGTAAACTTGGGGAGGAAGAAAGGCAACTATGTTCCAAGAGATAGAAAATAAGAAATTATACCCTTGGGTGGCAACTTGGGGGTGAGGGTTTGGGAAGCATAATAAAAATTACATTTGTTGTGAGCTGAAAGTGGGCCAGGCGTTATATTAAATGCTTTCTTGGCACTGTCTCATTTAATTTTAAGAGGAAGATACTATTACCATGCCCATTTTATAAATAAGGAAACTGAGGCACGGAGCAAATAAACAACTGCTTAAAAGTTCACTGCTAATAAAGAAACAAGTCAGAAGTTGAACTCAGGTTTATCTGATTCAATGCATCTTTAAATATGAGAGCAGAATCTTAGAACCAGGAAGGAAATCTACAAAAGTTCATGTTGGTAAGATTGGATAAAATGTCCTCCTTTTCCTATCAACCTTCAAGATCCTGCTTAAGTCCTTATCTCCTTTAGGAAAACTTAAATACCGCTATCGGCTTCTTAGATTTATCCCCTCTCTGAACTCCATTTGCACCTATTGTTTACGGTGCACAGGAAGCACAGTGTCACATGTCACATACTTTCCTATTCTTCCAACTGCTTGTCCCTCACAACCAAACAGTTGATTATGTCGGTAACCAGATGTTGATACAGAGAGAAACCCAAACCTAAGGAGATAAAGTCTCCCAGAATAGAAAGTCAATTCTTTGCAATCTGAGATCCAGAATGCCTAACACGGCAAGGCACACATAGTGGGGCCTCGACACGTTTGTGACTAAGCCCCAGAAACCAACAAAATCTCTTACTGTACAAAGTGAGGAAACATTTTATAACAAAGACAGTTGTTTACCAGCAGACTGTGCTGGAGTGGAGGCTGTAAGTGATATGTGTGTGGGAGTACAATGAGACCTACTTCTTTTGAGTATAATTTTTTCCATAAAAATTCAAGAAAAACTTTAACTCAAAAAAAAAAAAAAGAAGATGATGGAAAACCTATCATCCATGATCTTATCTCAGAGGGATAATAACTGACAATGACTTGGTATCTAGCCTTCAAGACTATGTTCTTACCAAAACACAGCAAATTATATGTACTTTCAAAGGTTGGTTTTTTTCACTAATACAGCACATCTTTTGCTGATAGTCATAATAAGTTATACTGATGAACTTAATCATTTTAAAGACACCACAGTATCTGTTTTTAATGGCTATACACCATACTAAGCTGAACAAATGTCTTGCTGGCAGATATTTTGGGTTCCCACTAATCCTTTCCTATGTAACTCAATGCCTTGATGAAATACTGAATATACATCACTGTGCATTTTTTCAATTGTTCTTTAGGAAATAACACAAGTCCTAATATAGTACAGAGGTTGAATGTATTGACTCTGGATCTGGACAGCCTAACTTAGATTATTAGCTCTTCAACTTACCAGCTTTGTGATCTTCAGCAAGTTATCTAACTTTATAATTCAGTTTTTCATTATCTATATAGTTCAGTTCAGTTCAGTCGCTCAGTCGTGTCCGACTCTTTGCGACCCCATGAATCGCAGCACGCCAGGCCTCCCTGTCCATCACCATCTCCCGGAGTTCACTCAGACTCACGTCCATCGAGTCAGTGATGCCATCCAACCATCTCATCCTCTGTCGTCCCCTTCTCCTCCTGCCCCCAATCCCTCCCAGCATCAGAGTCTCTTCCAGTGAGTCAACTCTTCGCATGAGGTGGCCAAAGTACTGGAGTTTCGGCTTTAGCATCATTCCTTCCAAAGAAATCCCAACAGGGATAATAACACACACCATAGCAATGCTGTGAGGACTGAATAAATTCGTGCAAAGCATTTAGAACAGTGCCTTTCACAGAGTAAATGCACAACAAATGTTAGCTATAATGATGTCGATAATGCTATTTGATGATAAATTTCTGGGAGCAGAATTCTCAGTCACAGTTTTTGATATCCACTGATAAAACTGTCCTCCAAAATGGTGTATCGACTTACTCTCCATTAACATATATCAAAGTGTTTTTGAATGGAAATAACTGAATAGAGCCTAGATAAATGGAAAGTGTTAGGAATCTCAATGATTTCTATCTACTGTAAGATCCCATGCTTTCTTGCCCTGATGCCTAAATCATATATATGTACTGAAAATCCAGAGAACACATTGAAAATACCAGGAATAATCTGGAAGGAGTGTGCTAACCTGTGTTTATCTAGTGCTTTATGATTTGTAAAGTGTGTTCAAATATATTCTCATTTTGAAGTATAAACAATACTTTTCCACAATAATAAGTTACTGGCTATGAAAACTCATATTCTCCAACTGGAACAATCAAAGGATGATTAAGTTACAAAATAAAATGAATGCCTAGTCTCCTCTTAATTCTTTTCTAGATCTTAGACCCAGCCCTGCACCTCACAATGCCATAAACTCAGGGTGCCCACACCCTTCATTGCTAATCATCAAAAATTCTCTAAGGTTCTCTTGTCTTCCACTGCCACTAATCAAGGATTCAGAACCATCTTCTCTCTGGATTTTATCTTACAATCACAGTGATTTCTCTCTATTCCATAGTAACTCCCTTCTTTCTTCATTTGTCAGGTTTCTAAAGAAGCAAAGTTCAGCCTGATGTCTTTGGGACCTCTAAATTTCTCCATCTTAGCATACTCTCCTGCTAATAGGAAGTGTAAGAATTCCACTTGGTCAGAAGCTATATGTGTTTCAAAGAGCCAAAGCAGACTTAAGCTCATAGAGGAAAAGAACAAGTGGCTCATTTAAGAAATGGGGCTATAGTTACGTTTCCAATCATTACAGTATTTGCCGAAGTAAAGGCTTATGTCTGCATCAGAGAATGAGTGCTATAACCTGTGTCCTCAGGGTTAAAATCAAGCCAAGTGCACTGAAAATATAATTGTGAGCATCTGAATACAATGGCCATAATCAAGGCAATCCTTCTTTGTTAAATGGTATTTAATTTTGTTCTTCAGTGATAATGTATTTTATGACTGCTCTTTACAATTGAATATGATGCACTCAATGATGGTGTTAAAGTTACTGTAAATAATAAGGCTTTCTTTTGGTGAGTATCTCTAGATACCCTCTCTTTTGGATCCTAAACTTTTGTTTGCTATCCCTAATTCTCTTTGGTTGTCTACAGATATTATTTCTTAGGGATCTAGTCAGTTACCCTTTATTGAATATTTTCTCTGCACTCACCATCATGTGAAATGTTGTGAGGACTACAAAGGAAACAGACAATATTACCTCTGCCCTCAAGGAGGCTACAATTTAATTGGGCATCCTGACCAATGTGTTTCTCAATACAAGTTCTGTTTTATGGGTGGCATAGTTAATTTTCTCTTGATGCTAAATAAGATAAGCATATTGTGCAGGAAGATATGGATCACTACAGAAGGTTTAGAAAGGAAGAACAGTGGACAATAACACTATTTGGTTCATGCTAGATACCTATTTCCTAGAACAGTGCCTGACACATAATAGACACCCAATAAATATTTATAGAATGAATTTCCCCCTCTCCTGACCTGCCATCTATTTCAAAGCTGAGGAACCAGGTGTTTTCCAGGACATCTACCTTTCCCAAAGGGCCCCCAAGTCATTACAATTTCCATAAGGTTGTGCAGTTTTCTGGCAGCCGTCCCAGAGGGGGACATGCTTCACGTAACAAGTCAGCGTGCACTGCTTCTCCAGGGACAGCGCCCACAGGAGCTTGGCTGGCACTACTAATGAGAATTTTTTTTTTTTTTGATCTGCAATGGAGAGGCTTGTTTCCTCAGCAAAGCATGCACACATCCCTTTAGAAACCCTGTGGCTTGCACCCCTATCAGTTGTTTGCTGACTGGGAGAGGGCATTCAGCCGTGAAACCTTTGAGAAGATGTCTGGGTTACAAGAGACCAACCGAGTTTACAAAGGCTTTTTCTCAAAGTGTTTTCACTTAGAACTTATTTGAGAGTGCTGATGATGAAAGAGTAGCAGGCTGAGTCAGATGGTCTCGGTAGAAGGCAAACACACCACCTCTCACCCTCCACAGGCAGCCTCTGTTTCCTCTTGCCAGAGCTGATCCAGGAAAGGGTTAGCAGTTTTATTCTCCTCCCTCTCCACCTGAAATGTGTCCTGTCTGCACCAAATGCCTGGGCACCTGTGACCTCTAAGACTCAGTCCTCAATGAACCAGTTTATATGCTTCCCCCCGCCCCCTAGCAGAGATTCAGTTACAGATGTACTGACAGGTGATGCTGGGGAAAGTCATAATATTTCTGGACTCAATTTCTCCATCTGTAAAATGAAGTTTTGGAGCTAATTGATTTCTAAGGGCCCTTTTCGAGCTCTGAAACTTAATCTTTAAATATGCCATATTCTCCAATGAGAGACTGAGGTGGGAAATTGAGCCTTCCTCTTCTACTAAGGCTGTACTGCCAGGGAAAGTAAAGCCTTTAGAAAAGTCAGGTACAAGGTCAGGACTAAGGCTGGCAGAGTTATTTCCACACATGCATTCACTTTCTCATCTACTCATTAATGAAGACCCATAATGAAGACCTACCACTTGCCCCAAGAGCGCGAAGCCACAACAGAAACAAAAACTTGGTCACTGCTTGAGATGAAACACTATACCACACCCACCACAGGGCAGGTTTTATGAAGATTTTAATGAGTAACCGTGCCTGGCAAGGGTACTAGAAAGTGATGAGCAGAGTTATTAATGATTTTTAATTACCCAAGTTCCCACTTCTCACTGTGAATTTATTATGTGGTCAGGTAGCATAATCAAGGATTACTAGGAAACCAATGTGATTCTGGATAAAAGTAGTCATTGTTTTGTTAACCTCAAAGGCTGTGTGAAGGATTTAGGAGGTTGTGTATCGGTTTGGTTGACTGTTTCTTTGGTTTCACTTTCTCTGCCATCCAGTGTTACCCTAAGCTATTTAAAGTTTTATTTCTGTGATTCTCAGTAATGGACTTTTCCCAAACCACAAAGCCCTTCACTGCCCTAATGAGTCTCTACCACTGACAGGAGTGTGTGGAATCCCTTAGGTGTGTTGAGATGGAAAAAAAAAAAAAAGGCTCCATTGCTTTGGAATATGCTGACAGTGTTTCTCCCTTTAGCCCAAGAACACTGAGTTAAAATGAGTGCTGTTTCAAAGGTAGTGTCTGGCCTAGGTTGGTGCCTCTCTTTGTAGAAAGGTGACATCTTTGCCTGAAAGGGGGCCTGAAGCATGTTTAGATGCAGGGAGCAGAAACTGTTTCAAAGGATGTGATGGTAGGTGGATCAGCTACCAACAGAACTTTTTATCTTTGTCTGATTCAACTTTTAGTCCCCTCCATAGTTCCAGTTTCTTGGGGCAGGGCAGGCTATTTTATGGCTTGTTGTAGAGATTTGCTTTAATTACTAATGTCTCAAAGAAATAAACCCAATTTCTAGCACACATAGGAATAGAATAACCCTAGAAAATAACAGCCCTATAAAAGAGGACTTGGAGTTGCTGGTACTGAGAAGGGATAAAAGAATAGGGTAATAAAAAAAAATTAAATGTCAGTATCAAGCATATTAACTGAACTGAAAATCCCTGTGTGGATAATAAAACACCTTTAACTTAATAATAATAAAAATGCACTTGATGTAGATAACAATGGGGAAAATGAAGCAGGAATCTGAATCTTGTTTCCTTCCAAGTTATATCTCACAGCTCCTAATCTTACTTAAGCAGAGTTCAAGTCTATTGGATAATCAGTCTTTCAGGGATGTATGGAGGGACAATGACTCCCATATTCTCCAAACAAAAAAGCATGAATGCCAACTGCAGTACATAACACTTCGGTTAAATACAAAACAGTTCTTACAGAGCAGAATCTGAGGCAGTGGAAGGAGAGCATTAGGTGGTGTAGTAGACTGCGTTTCAAAAGATGCTTGCAATGGTATCTCCCATGCCATGTGCTCTTTTGCATAGTAACCCTTCCACTTCCCATATTCCCTTTGAATATGGGTTAGCCCTAGGACTTGTTTTCATCAAAAGACTATCATGAGTGATGCTGTGTATGTACCTTCTGTAGTTGGGCCTTAAGAGACCATAGCTTCTGTTTCACTATTTGGAATACTCATTCTTGGAATCTAGGTGTCATGTAAAGAAGTCAAGCTATTCATGCGAGGAAGCAGAGAGACATCCTAGCCTCCCTGTCAGCCCTCCCAAGGTGCCACTCATATGAGTAAAGCCATTCTAGGACTCCAACCCCAGGTGCCATCTGATTGCAGCCTCACAAAAGACACTGGTTAATACCATGTAAAGCAGAAGAAATGCCCAGCTGCACCCTGGCCAAATCTGTGACCTCCAGAAAGGGGAACAAATAAAATGATTGTTGATTGAAGTCACTACATTTGGGGGTAGATGGTTAATATTAGCAAATGAAAATCAAAACAGGTGGAAATTTCCCTCCTAGATCAATTACAGAAACAAGTTAGATAGTCATTGTTTTGGGAACTCAGAGACAGTTTGAAGCCTCAAATTCACCTTTCTGGTTTTACCAATCCAATCTACTCAACATGGGGAAAAAGGAGGAATGAACTCCCTTAGACTCTCTATAGTAAGTCTTGTTAGGATTTCTGGATGGCATTAACCTTCAAGGAAAAATTGACTTTATCTGTAGATTGGAAGCTCTTGAAACAGAAACTCTCCATTCATGCTCAAAAGGGGTTCTGATGATACTCTTTTGTCCACCACCCCCTTGAATGAGTCTCTTCCTGCTGTGGAAGACCTAAGTCAAGAATGCGCCATTTCTGTTCATCCAGTCATTTGCTATTATTGAGAATTGTTACTGGTGCCTAGGGCACAGGATGTTTCACGAGTACCATCCCTGATAACTATTTGTTACCACACACCACTGTGGTAGCCCAAGCCCCTTATCAGAGTCTGTTTCTGGCTAGGAATCCCTAGCCAATCAACCCTGCTTCTGTGGAATCACCTCTTCTATTTATTTTCTGCCATAATTTCCACTCATCAGCTGATGTGCAGTTAGATTGCAGGCACACAGAGAGGTGGCCGTTTGCAAGCTTCCTTTAAGATCACACCAATGCCACTGGGGGGAGATTCCCATCTACTATAAAGGGTTTTTTGGATTTAATGAACAGAAACACAGGCTGAGGGCTCAGGAGAAGCTTTCCCAAAAAGGTTTGGTTCATGCTATGTTTTTCTGTATGTGAAAATTTTGCTTTGGGGTTGTGAACTCTTTAAAACAAACAGCTGAGGTCATTGTTAATGGGAGACAGGATGACTCGCATAGCTTCTGTCAAGACTGACTGCTTTTAGGGAGGAAATGCAGCAAACAGGGTTGGGCCTTTTCACAATGATCCATCTTTTAAAAGCATTGGTGAATGCCCCATCACATTAATCACACGAGTCTGGCTTACATTGGAAATGGGGAGCAAGAGCTACTTATGAGGCTCAAACTCATGAGCTGGCTGCACAGTGACAGGGGGCCAAATAATCTCATCTTCTTCCCACCTGCCTGGTTGGGCACAGAAAGAAGGCAGGGACATTCAAGTTAATAAGACTTATAGTATCATGTCTCTCCTTTGAGGTAAGATGTAGAGAGAAACCTTGTTTCACTCTGAGATTGCCCTGGCCAGGCACAAGTTTCATCACATCTCTTTCATTGATTTACCACCCTAGCATCATCCAGGAATCAAGAAGGCCAAAGCAGATGCATCTTCTGCCTCACATTACCTCTGCAACATATCTCACTCCCTACTAAACCCATGCTTATTAACTAAACTTATATCCAAGAAAGCAACCATTATACTACATAAAAATGCCCAAGAAAATCAAAGCAGAGTAAAAACGTCAAAGGAAGGAACAATTCTTGAATCTATCAGACAGCTGAGATCGCAGAACCGACTAGCCTGAAACCTAAAGACAGACAGGCAGCTTCATGCAGCAGAAGCGGGGCGCAGGCGAGCTGGTAAGAAGCCAGCCAAAACTGCTAACACATTCCTAAAGGCTGAGTGTGGACTAGCAGAGTACAGAACTTCTGGGGACAACATACACCAGAGGAATTTGGGAGACTCTTTCTCACAGACGTCACCACTCAAGAGAGACTGGGAGTAGAACAGGAGAGACGAGAAAAGGCTTCCTTCACTGTGGAGGCCTGGGGAAGACCTGTGGTGGCCATTTCAAGAAAGAATCAAAGTTCTGTCCTAGGTACTTCTACCCTTTCTCAACTGCAAAAAAGAAAGCCTTGAGCCATTTAGGAAAAAAGGGGCAGAATTTAGGGCACAGGACAAGATCTAGTGCAGCTGGGGGAAGGGAATACCCTTCCCATGGATGCCCTGTATCCATGGGGAGACACAGAAAAAGGAGGGGGTCCAAGGTCATCAGACAGCCCTTACTGCTGAGGGAGGGACAGGAGCGCTGAGAAGAGAAAATGTGAAGACTTTGACTCCTCACCTCCAAACCAGCAAGAAACAAACAGCCCACAGCAGTAGTAAATTGCTGGGGGAGACACGCTCAGAGATGAAGCACAAAGCGAAGACCTGAACAAGGATGACCACTCCTACCATTCTATTCAACACTGTAGTGGAGTTGTCTGGCAATGCAATAAGGCAAGGGAAGAAAACATGAAAGCAAGGGAGAAACAGCACTACTCACATATGACAAGATGATCTACATAGAAAATCTCCCCCAAGTCTACAAAAAAAGCTACTAGCACTAGTAACCAAATTCAGTAAGATCACAGTACACAGGGTCACTCCACAGAAAGATATACCCTGATGCTATATAAATAAATACTTGGAAATTTAAGTAAATTTATTTTAAAAACACTAAAATCCATGATCTTAGTTATCAGATCTGTATGATGAAAACTACAAAATGATGAAAGAAATCAAAAAACACCTAAATACCCAAACTTATGGATTAGAGGACTCAAGATTAGTAAGATGTCAAAATTTCCCAAATTGTAGATAAATACATTGCCAAATTCAATTTAAATTGGAGAAAGTAGGGAAAACCACTAGACCATTCAGGTATGACCTAAATCAAACCTGTTATGATTATACAGTGGAAGTGAGAAATAGATTTAAGGGACTAGATCTGATAGGCAGAGTGCCTGATGAACTATGGATGGAGGTTCGTGACACTGTACAGGAGACCATCCCTGTGGAAAAGAAATGCAAAAAAAGCAAAATGGCTGTCTGAGGAGGCCTTACAAATAGCTGTGAAAAGAAGAGAAGTGAAAAGCAAAGGAGAAAAGAAAAGATATAAGCATCTGAATGCAGAGTTCCAAAGAATAGCAAGGAGAGATAAGAAAGCCTTCCTCAGCGATCAATGCAAAGAAATAGAGGAAAAGAACAGAATGGGAAAGACTAGAGATCTCTTCAAGAAAACTAGAGATACCAAGGGAACATTTCATGCAAAAATAGGCTTAATAAAGGACAGAAATAGTATGGACCTAACAGAAGCAGAAGATATTAAGAAGAGGTGGCAAGAATACACAGAAGAACTGTACAAAAAAGATCTTCATGACCCAGATAACCATGATGGTGTGATCACTCACCTAGAGCCAGACATCCTGGAATGTGAAGTCAAGTGGGCCTTAGAAAGTATTACTACGAACAAAGCTAGTGGAGGTGATGGAATTCCAGTTGAGCTATTTCAAATCCTGAAAGATGATGCTGTGAAAGTGCTGCATTCAATATGCCAGCAAATTTGGAAAACTCAGCAGTGGCCACAGGACTGGAAAAGGTCAGTTTTCATTCTAATCCCAAAGAAAGACAATGCCAAAGAATGCTCAAACTACCACACAATTGCACTCATCTCATACGCTAGTAAAGTAATGCTCAAAATTTTCCAAGCCAGGCTTCAGCAATACGTGAACCGTGAACTTGCAGATGTTCAAGCTGGTTTTAGAAAAGGCAGAGGAGCCAGAGATCAAATTGCCAACATCCGATGGATCATGGAAAAAGCAAGAGAGTTCCAGAAAAACATCTATTTCTGCTCTCTTGACTATGCCAAAGCCTTTGACTGTGTGGATCACAATAAACTGTGGAAAATTCTGAAAGAGATGGGAATACCAGACCTCCTGACCTGCCTCTTGAGAAACCTATATGCAGGTCAAGAAGCAGCAGTTAGAACTGGACATGGAACAACAGACTGGTTCCAAATAGGAAAAGGAGTACGTCAAGGCTGTATATTTTCACCCTGCTTATTTAACTTCTATGCAGAGTACATCATGAGAAACACTGGGCTGGAAGAAGCACAAGCTGGAATCAAGATTGCCGGGAGAAATATCAATAACCTCAGATATGCAGATGATACCACCCTTATGGCAGAAAGTGAAGAGGAACTAAAAAGCCTCTTGATAAAAGTGAAAGAGGAGAGTGAAAAAGTTGGCTTAAAGCTCAACATTCAGAAAACTAAGATCATGGCATCCGGTCCCATCACTTTATGGAAATAGATAGAGAAGCAGTGGAAACAGTGGCTGACTATTTTGGGGGGCTCCAAAATCACTGTAGATGGTGATTTTGCAGCCATGAAATTAAAAGATGCTTACTCCTTGGAAGGAAAGTTATGACCAACCTAGAAAGCATATTTAAAAGCAGAGACATTAGTTTGCCAACAAAGGTCCGTCTAGTCAAGGCTATGGTTTTTCCAGTGGTCACGTATAGATGTGAGAGTTAGACTGTAAAGAAAGCTGAGCGCTGAAGAATTGATGCTTTTGAAGTGTGTTGTTGGAGAAGACTCTTGAGAGTCCCTTGGACTTCAAGGAGATCCAACCAGTCCATCCTAAAGAAGATCAGTCCTGGGTGTTCATTGGAAGGACTGATGCTGAAGCTGAAACTCCAATACTTTGGTCACCTCATGCGAAGAGTTGACTCATTGGAAAAGACCCTGATTGCTGGGAGGGACTGGGGGAAGGAGGAGAAGGGGTCGACAGAGGATGAGATGGCTGGATGGCATCACCAACTCGAAGGACATGAGTTTGAGTAAATTCTGGGAGTTGGTGATGGGCAGGGAGGCCTGGCGTACTGCAGTTCACGGGGTCGCAAAGAGTCAGACATGACTGAGCAACTGAACTGACTGACATTTCCAGTGAAAGTTCTAGCAGGAACTTTTTAGCAGAAATTGACAAGCTGATTCTAAAATTTAGATAGAAAAGTAAAGAAACTAGGAAAGCCAAACTATTTTGGAAACAAAACAAAATTCGAAGATTCACATTGCTGCTGCTACTGCTGCTAAGTCGCTTCAGTTGTGTCCGACTCTGTGCGACCCCATAGACGGCAGCCCATCAGGCTCCCCTGTCCCTGGGATTCTCCAGGCAAGAACACTCGAGTGGGTTGCCATTTCCTTCTCCAATGCATGAAAGTGAAAAGTCAAAGTGAGGTCGCTCAGTCGTGTCCGACTCTTAGCGACCGCATGGACTGCAGCCCACCAGGCTCTCCCATCCATGGGATTTTCCAGGCAAGAGTACTGGAGGGGGTGCGATTGCCTTCTCCGGAAGATTCACATTACTTACTTTCAAAACTTACTATAAAGTTACAGTAATCATGACCAAGTAGTATTAGTGAAATTACATATATACAGGTCAGCAGATTAGAACAGAAAGATCAGAAGTAGAGCCAACACATATGTGTGGTCACTGGTTTTTGATAAAAGTACTAAGCAATTCAATAGAGAAAGGAGAGCTTTCTCCACAAACGCTGCTGGAAGAATTGTATAGTCATTATATTAATTTCCTATGAGTACTGTAATAAATTACAGTAAACTGGGTGGCTTAAAACAAGAAAAATTTATTCCTTCTCACTTATGTAGATCAGAAGTCCAAAATCAAGATGCTGGCATATCCCTCTGAAAGTTCTAGAGGAAAATTTGTTTGTTGCTTCTTCCAGCTTCTGGAAGCATTATTAGCCTACACATCACTGCAATCTCTGCTGCTGTGGTCACACCACCACCTCCTCTCTCTCTTTATGTTTCAAAAATTCCTACATGTGTTTGCATTTAGGGCCAACCTGGATAATACAGGATAAACATGTCTCTCAAAATTCTTAACCTAATCGCATCTTGTGCGTCATAAAGTAACATTCACAGTTCTGGGGCTTAGGATGGGGACATATCTTTGGGGGGACCATCATTGAGGCCACCAAAGCTGTATACACATAATCCAATCTATACATTATATCATGTATAAAAATTAACTCAAAATGGAACATAACGCCTAAACAAAAAAAAAAATCTAAAACTATAAAACTTAAAGAAGAAAATCTTTGTGACCTTGGTTCAAAAAAAGATTTCTTGGATCTAATACAAAGTGCCTAATCCATAAACTCAAAAAGATTGATAAATTATACTTCATCAAAATTAAGAATTTCTGCCCTTTAAAAGAATGAAAAACAGCCACTAACCAGAGGAAAATGTTTTCAAATAATATATATGATAAAGGACTGGTATCCAGAATAAAAAAAGAACTTTCAAAACTGAATAATAAGAAAAACCGAATTTTTTAAAGGAGAAAAAGATTTATATAGACATGTCACCTAAGAAGGTACACAGATGATAATAAGCCATGAAAAGATGCTCAACATCGTTAGTCATTTAGGAAATATAGATTAAAGCCACAACAACATCACCATACACCTATTGAAACAGCTCAAATTAAAAACAAAATTGTACACCTACTGTGGAAAATACCTTTGCAATTTCTCATTAAGGCTTAGCATACAATCCATACACACAAATCCTAACTCTTAGGTATTTATAAACGCTAAATGAAAACTTATTTTCAGAGCAAAACCTGTATGTGAATGCTTAAAATGGCTTTATTCATAATTTCAAAAAACTGGACATAGTTTAGATGTCCTTTAAATTATGAGTGGATAAATAGACAGTGGTACACCCATACAATGGAACACTAGCCAGCGACAAAATGCGTGAGCTACAGATACATGTTACAGCACACACGACTCTCAAGTGCATGTCTTTTCTCCTCCAGGGCGTCTTCCCGGCCGAGGGACCAAACCCACGCCTCCTGTATCTCCTGCACGGCAGGCGGACTCTTTACCCCTAGCGCCACCTGGCAAGCCCCGAAGTGAAAGAAGCCAGACCGAAAAAGCTCTATATTGGATCATTTTTTTTTTCTTTTCCATTATGTTTTATTACAGCATATTAAATATAGTTCCTCATGCTATACAGTAGGACCTTGTTGTTTATCCATTCTATATATAACAGTTTGCATTTGGCAATTCCAAACTCCCAGTCTATCCCTGCCACACCTCTCCTCCCTCTTGGTACCACAAGTCTGTTCTCTATATCTGTGAGCCTGTTTTTGTCTCATAAATAAGTTTATTTGTGTCATAATTTAGACTCCACATGCAAATGATTTCATATGGTATTTGTCTTTCTCTTTCTGAATTCATTTAGTATGATAATCTTTAGGTCTATCTATGTTGTTGCAAATGGCATTATTTTATTCTTTTTTTATGGCTGAGTAGTATTGCACTATATATATATATATATACACAAACACACACATACATTGTACACACACACACACACACACATGACTGCAGCCATGAAATTAAAAGACTCTTGCTCCTTGGAAGAAAAGCTAAGACAAACCTAGACAATGTATTCAAACGCAGAGACATCACCTTGCTGACAAAGGTCCATATAGTCAAAGCTATGGTTTTTCCAGTAGTCACGTATGGGTGTGAGAGTTGGACCATAAGGAAGGCTGAGCACCAAAGAATTGATGCTTTCAAACTGTGGTACTGGAGAAGACTCTTGAGAGTCCCTTGCACAGCAAGGAGATCAAAGCAGTCCATCCTAAAGGAAATCAACCCTGAATATTCACTGGAAGGACTGATGCTGAAGCTGAAACTCCAATCCTTTGGCCACCTGATGCGAAGAGCCGACTCACTGGAAAAGACAGTGATGCTGGGAAAGATTGAAGGCAGAAGGAGAAGGGGACAACAGAGGATGAGATGGTTGGCTGGCATCAATGATTCAACGGACATGAGTTTGAGCAAACTCCGGGATACAGTGAAGGACAGTGAAGCCTGGCATGCTGCAGTCCATGTGGTCACAAAGAGTTGGACATGACTGAGCAACTAAACAACAACAATATATACACATGTTCACATCTGTTGTCCACTTTTCTGTAGGCTTTTTCTTACTGATTAGTGAGAGTGCTTTATATGTTCTGAATGTTAATCTTCTGTCAATTACAAATATGAACATATTTTCTTCTAGTCTGTTCCTTGTATTTTAACTCTGGTTTATAAGTTTTCATCAAACTCCAATTAGTTTTCAACTTATTCCTATATGTTTTATTAGCAGACAATTATATTGTTTATAATTAAGGACAATTTTTTTCTTTTCCTTGCCCATTATTTCTGCTTGTCATATTCATTAACTGGAAAATATAGTACCACGATACTGGTGATAGTGGGCATTCTTATTTAGCAATTTAATTATCTTACTTATTAATTTTTCTATTTTCATCTACTGATAATGTGAAATATCCTTGTGTTTCTCAGATAAATCTTATTTGGTCAAGACAGATTATTTTTTTTAAATGCTGTTGAATTCACTCAGTAGTATTTTACTTCATATTAAAAAAATAAATGTTCTAATTTAAAATGTTTTTGTTTGTGTGTTTCTGGAAATGCAACTTTTGCAATTAGTCTAATTTGATTAGACTAAAAAAAGTGAACTGGGAAAATGTTCTGTTTTTCTTAAATTTTGATATAATTTAAATAGTGTTGTACAGTTCAGTTCAGTTCAGTCGCTCAGTTGTGTCCAACTCTTTGCGACTCCAGGAATTGCAGCATGCCAGGCCTCCCTGTCCATCACCAACTCCCGGAGTTCACTCAGACTCATATCCATCGAGTCAGTGATGCCATCCAGCCATCTCATCCTCTGTCGGCCCCTTCTCCTCCTGCCCCCAATCCCTCCCAGAGTCTTTTCTAATGAGTCAACTCTTCGCATGAGGTGGCCAAAGTACTGGAGTTTCAGCTTCAGCATCATTCCTTCCAAAGAACACCGGAATACATTAAATAAGATTATTCACTAAATTTATGGGGAAAAAACCACATCAGAGGACTGTTCAGCCCTCAAGCCTCTTTTACTTATTTTAAATTAGTTTCCTTCTTTTGGTAAAAATCTTTGTTTCTAATAACATTGATCTGTTTAGTACCAATTTTACCAACTATAATGAACCTATGAGCAAAATTTAAAAACATTTTGCAGTCCTTTTGTGGAAAGAATAGAACTGTTTTCAAAAGCAACTTGAAATTACTATTTGTCTCACACGGTTATAGTATCATTTTAATATACAAATAGGCTAATTTATTTTGATTTTCATGTAATTTTTGAATCTTTTATTTTTTCCTTTTTAAAATTAATATTTTATACTTTGATAAATAATCACAAATTTACAGAAAAGTTGGAAATACAGTACAATTTTTTTAAATTTCCTGAGCCATTTGAGAGTAAAATGCCAATCTGATTCCCTCTCTCTAGCAAATACTTTAGTTTATATTTCCTATAAACAAAGACATTATTCTACATAAGCACAGTGCAGCTATCAAAGGCAGAAAATTATGGTAAGTTACTATCATCTAATCCTTATATCCCACTCAAGTTTCACTAGTTGTCTCAGTGTTTTTTATACCAGAAGCATTCAGTTGAGAATTATGTATTGCATTTAATTGTCATTTATTTAGACCCCTTAGATTTGGAACTGTTAGCTCCTTGATTTTCTTTGATATTTTTGATGATTACAGATCAGTTACTGTGTAGAATGTCTCTCAGTCTGGATTTATCTGATGTTCTCCTATGACTAGATTCAGATGAATCATTTTGGTCAATAATATTATATGAGTGATCTTGCTTTTTTCCTCACTGCATCCTATCGAGAGATTTTAAATCCTATCAAATGATTTCAAATTGCCCTGTTACTGATGATGTTCACTTTGATCACTGGATTAAGGCACTATCTGCTAGGCTTCTCTGGTGTAAGGGCACGTTTTCTCACTCTTAACTAGTAAGTATTTTGTGGGGAGATACATACTTTGAAATTACATAAATACACCATTCTTCATCAAACTTTCAATGTATTCAGTTTGTTGTTTGTATTTGTACTGTCTTGTGATTTTTTAGTTTTTCAACATAATTTGTTACTATAATAATTTATTTTTAATTATTTAATTAAGCACTCAAATTGTCGCCAATTTAGCCAGTGGTGGCCCCTTTAGGCTGCTTTGGTATCATTTTGACATACCTCCATATCCTTTGAGCACTTCATGTCTGGTACAAGATGTTCTAGGCTCATGATGAGCCTAGAAACAGACTCATGACCCAGGAATTAGTCATTTGTTCAAAATGCACTGATTCTTTTTAGCAGACAATTACATTGAGAGGCCAAGATATAGCACTAGACAAGCTTACTCATTTCCATGGGGGTATTATTATTCCCAGACAAACTTAGGGAATGCATGCATAACACATATACTTACTTATATTTATCTATAATAAAAAACCATGAGTTCACACCATAGGGTTCATTTGACTTTTTTCCCTTTCTATATCTCTAAACCCCTTCTCTGACAGAAACTGGCTTCCATTATCCTACTATATTCATTTATTTATTTAATCAATTTTCCTTTATGTAAAGAGCTTCCCGATTCAGTTTCTACCTTCTCGCACATGTGGATACCCTCTTTTCCTGTTTGGCTCTGACTCCCTCTTCTGAACAGCTCTCCTAGGTGCAAGCCCTTCTTATGCTGCTCCTGTGCTCTGCTGGCCCAGGCCATGCCACTCCTCCAAGTGTGTGCTCTCCTCTGCTTGCACGGGTTCTGACACCTGGAACCAGACTGCCCCCAAACACACACTCTGACCTCACTCTGTGTGGGCTCTGACAGCCCACCCCAGGCCACCTTTCTGTGGGCATGCTTTCCTCACTTCCTGGGCCCTGAGTCCTTGCACCAAGCCACCCTCTACACAGACATCCTTCTCATTCTGCTCAGACCCTGACATACCTGCCAGGCTACTCCTCTGCAGATGCCTCTTCACCTTTTATCTTTTGAATATGTAAATGATTAAGGACTATAATACATAAAAAAGAAGAATGATAGAAGCCTAGAGTTGACCAAATGTCTCAACTTTCACAAAAGGGAAGAAAACAGATGCTGAAAACGAAAATGAAACTGACATTTCATATATTGTCACTGATATTTTTTGACATTATAATTTTATTCTTGATAGCTGAAAGTACCGAGTCCCCTGACATGCTTTAAAAAAAGCATTATATACCACCAAATTGATCATTACAGACTTCTTCATTATAACTTAAAATTAGCAACATTCAACAATAAAGGAATGTTAATGTAATTTATAGTACAGCCACAACAAGTTTAGATATGTTTGTAAAAATATAGGAGAAAATATTCTTAAAATAGTCAATATAAAAAAATCAGCATATAAAACTATATATATAAAACCAGCTCAATCATAATATTCCATATTAGTGAGGAAAGAAAACACATCAAAATATTTGCAGTGAGTCTCTCTGAGTTATACAAAAATGGGTAATATTTTTTCTTTCTGAATTATATGTCACATTCTCTAAGTTTATTTAATGAGCATTTAGAAGTATTAAAATTGGAAAACTAAATCGTAAGACATGTCAGGGTCTATTTCCACAGCACTGTAAAGAACAAAGAGTTAGTAACGACAGATCCTGCTTTTAAAGAGCTGGTACAAGAGCAGGTACTCTCTCCCATGACTAAGAATGAGTCTTCTTTATGGGACAGTTGTCACCTTAGAAGCAAGCACAGAACCTCAGAAGCCCTGGGGAAAAACACTGTCCTCTGACTACTAGCAGCAGAGCAGCAGCAGCAGCAGCAGCTTCATTTATAAACTATTAACTATATGCTAGGTATTATTTATGTATCTCCTTATTTGATCTTTAGTAGCTCTTTTTATAAATGTGGAAACTGAGGCACTGAAAAGTTAACTCATGATCAGACAGCTAGCATGTGGCAGGGCCAGGATTTAAACAGAGGCCGTTGATTCCATAGACTAGTATAGACTGGGCAGTTCATAAAATTAAGAAGACCGATAATCAAAGAAGAGAAAGATATTGTAGCACAGTGACCTTGTAACCTTGTAATCTGGCAAAGACAGGATATTCACACACAGTTTTACACACAAGGTAGAAAGCAATAACTGTCACAGGAGAGACCTATGGCTATGGGGTCTCTGAGCAGTGAGAGATCTCACAGCAACATGGAGAACATCACCCAGTGGACAGTAGGACTGGCAGAAGAAGACCATGAAGAAAAGTTGCAGCAAATGGGGTGATTAAGGGAATAAGGTGGTCTGAACTGCGGTATTTTCCTCTTCTCCTATAGGTCTAACTTTGGGGGTTAAAGGTGTACATTGTATGATTTCCACGAAGTAAAGTGAAGTGAAAGTCACTCAGTTGTGTCCAACTCTTTCTGACCCCATGGACTATACAGTTCATGGAAATCTCCAGGCCAGAATGCTGGAGTGGGAAGCCTTTCCCTTCTCCAGGTGATCTTCCCAATCCAGGGATTGAACTATGCTTCCCATAGAATCCTAGTGCTGCTGCTGCTAAGTTGCTTCAGTCGTGTCCGACTCTGTGCGACCCCACAGACGGCAGCCCACTAGTCTCCTCTGTCCCTGGCATTCTCCAGGCAAGAACACTGGAGTAGGTTGCCATTTCCTTCTCCAATGCATGAAAGTGAAAATTGAAAGTGAAGTCGCTCAGTTGTGTCCGACTCTTAGTAACCCCATGGACTGCAGCCTTCCAGGCTCCTTCCATTGGATTTTCCAGGCAAGATTACTGGAGTGGGTTGCCATTGCCTTCTCCGAGAATCCTACTATTATACCATATTTTCCCACTGCAGGTCTGCCATTGATAATACCAATCTTTGCCTCTCAATCTCTCCCTCTTGGCTACTTTCCGTCCCTTTACTTGAATTAGAATAAGGAGCCAACACACAACAAACACAGAGCAGGATCAAGAAAGAGGATTTCCTGCGCTGGGGTAGCAGGGATGCCCGAGGTGGACTTCCAAAGCCAGTGGCATGGAGGGAAGGTATTGGTCCAGATGCACGTGGAGCTACACACTCCTCAGCTGCAAAATGGGGCCGGTGTGAAAGGAGTGGGCGCACTCAGAGCGCACGCTGCGTAAGACTCACGACGCGCCAGGTGCCTGGAGCAGAGGAAGGAGAAGTGCTCCAACCGAGGAGATTCTGGTCCAGTGGCCAAGACGCAGTCTTCCACTACAGGGGCATTCCCGGTTCAAGGTGGGAGAGAGGGAACATGCCTTCGAGAGGCCAGACAGAAGAGTGGGAGACAGGAAAATCGCAGCGTGAGTGAGGGTGCCTGAGGGCTTAGGCACATTGGGTCTGCTTCCAAGAACTGATATGAGGCATTTTTAGTTAGGAATTTCCAGGAACTGGAGAGAGATGAGCATCTGCAAGCCTCCTGGACTATGCTTTACCTCCTCAACTGCCCTGAAGGAACCTAGTCCATGATGGGCGTTCAGCAAGTGACGAGCGCTAAGATGGAAATGGCACGCCAGACCTTGTGCTAAGCACTTTGATATATCATTTTAATTATCCTCAAAACAACCCTATGAGGCAGGGTTTATTAATAAGCCCACTTTATAGCTGAAGAGAATGAGGCCAGAGAGGTTAAGTGACTTGTTCTGAATCACCGAAGGACTCTTTGGAAAAGGAAAATGCATGCTACTGGGAACAATGAAGGAAGAAAACTTTGCCATTAACAAGTCAGTGTGTACTCAGAGGAAAAATATTACTTGCCTTGTGTCAATCAAGAAAATATCTCATAAATGTGTTCGTTTTTTTGTGGATGTGTGCAGTAAGGCCTGCAGAGCGGCTACTTAGTGTTCAGTTCCTCAGTAAGGTAAATTTTTCAGGTTACTTCCTGCTCCAGTAGCTATGGAGCTTTAATCCTAAGCGTAAGACATTTTACACTTTAGCTTTTATGCATATGAATAAATTCTTTGATTCTATCTTAATTTCTAGGGGCTCAACCTAGCACAAGGACAGCATTTAACAAAGGTATCATAACATGGTGTACATGTGAGTGCACACACAAAAATGCGTCTGCATGTGTATGCATTTACTTCCATAACAAACAGCCTGATTAGCAGTGATTTATTTGTCCACTGTCCTCCAACACTGTTCATCACCTTGCTGAGTTTTTATTTGTTCCACGGATCTCTTTTGCATTATTCCACATGACTTACTTCAGTTTTTATGTTTACTTAAACCTTCAATTCTGCTCTTGTATGGACCAACTTAAAAAAGAAAATGAATGAAGAAAAAAAAAAACAGAGAGAATGAAAAGAAGGCTAAAGTTTTAGCAACTTGATTGTACCTTCAGTTGCTTGTATCTGGGGGCCTTGCTTTATACATGCAACAAGAGAAACTTACATTCACCTGTGATTATACGGAAAGAAAGGGCTGGTCTGGAATTCTCAAAGCCAGACTAGAGAGGGCTGAAGGGAACGCCAGCTGCAATCACCAAGTGGTCAGCCAGTGTGTGGACACTGACAACCAAGTAATGGTCTCATTTTCTGAAGCTTGGCTTAGGCAGTGGCAGGAGGGAGGAAGGTGGGGAGTGGGGAGGGAAGGAGCCCAGGACTACCCGATCTTGAAAGATCATTACCAGATCTGGGACACGGACCAATGGTTTAGACAGCAAAATACAGCTAGTGTCCTCTGCTCTGGAATGTTAAGCCTCTCCCTGTATGCTGCAACACTGCCCACGTTCAGACAGTGATTCTTCGGCTGAGATTAGCAGTTCATTGCTAACCTTGGGAAGTCTTGCAGTCTTAGCTCTTTCGTATCTCTCTTCCCAGCATTTACTCACTCTTCTGCTTTTCTTCTCTTCTCTACTCTAATCAAGGCTGAGTCAAACAAGTAAGAGAACTCAGTTTTTTTTAAAGGGTCAGCAATAGCTGCTCTCTTTCCCCGTTTCTTCCACTCTGGCCCCAAACGAGTAGCACTCCCTAAATACTAAGTAATGAAGTTGCTGATTCTTTCTGCCTTCATCCATTACCTAATTATAACAAGCATTATAGCACTTTCAGTTTGCTGAATGATACAATGACTTATTTTTACAACTATTCTTCAGAATAGGTAGGACGAAGATCATTAGTATCTCATGCTGCTGCTGCTGCTGCTAAGTCGCTTCAGTCGTGTCCGACTCTGTGCGACCCCATAGACGGCAGCCCACCAGGCTCCCTCGTCCCTGGGATTCTCCAGGCAAGAACACTGGAGTGGGTTGCCATGTCCATCTCCAATGCATGAAAGTGAAGAGTGAAAGTGAAGTCGCTTAGTCGTGTCCGACTCTTAGCGACCCCATGGACTGCAGCCTATCAGGCTCCTCCACCCATGGGATTTTCCAGGCAAGAGTACTGGAGTGGGTCGCCATTGCCTTCTCCTTATACATGAAAAAACTGAGGCTCAGAGAGGTTAAGTGATTTATGCTGGGGGGTCATGGCTGAATAGTGGCTCATGTACTATGGAATGCTGGGGACCCAACTCACACTACAGCCTCAGGTAAGCCACTTAAACTACTTGTGTCTAATCTCTAAAATGAGGGTTAAAGTACCAACTTATTTCCCAGGGAAGCTGCAGATTTTAATCAGCCAATACGTAACTATAAAGGGTTTTGGAGATTTCAAGTGTTACATAAATGTTTTAATTAACTTCGAATGTTAAAGCTACATTAGGTACCCAAGCATAGAAATGAACTGAATTTATCTCTAAGTGTTTATACTTTCCAGGGTTCTACAAAGTATATCAACTGGACTGAGCTTAGAGAACAGGCCCAGCTCTTTCTAAACTGCTCTTAGGTGATGGCCCTGCTGCTTGCAAGCCCTCACTCTGCTGGCCCTCCTCACTTGAACCAAAGCAGATGGTTGCTCTCTATCCAGCCAGGGGTGAGAAAATACTGCAGGAGGGCTGGCTCTTCATGCCCCCTGAAGCAGCAGAGATGATCACAAGCAGATTCCCTACAGACCTTCCAGATGGGCACTCTGACCTCTAAGAAAACATCCTAATAATTTCCAGGGCATTCAAAGCATGTACAGTGTGGCAATGCTGCTTAGAAATGACCTAGGCCTATGTCCAAGGTCTTCATGTTATAGTTTCCCAGCCCTCCACCACCTTTCACTGAAATTCATTTAACTTGCATTACAACAGAGGAAGGTACATCTTATCACATAGAAAAACTGATGAAAATGTAATACATCAAATCAAAGAACTGAACTAAATTTACAAGGAAAGAAATCTCTTAGCTCCAAGGAAGACAAACCCTGTGATGATATACTGTCGCAGTGCTAATCTAAAAGGCTGCGGCCTGTTCCATGCTGCTCAGCTTCACGACTCCAAGGATTTGGTTCCTCTTTCCTTTCCGTGTCTTACTTTTTCCCATCTGTAAAACCAAGACAATGGGCTCTGTCTAAAACCTACCTCAACTGACAATCTCTTTAAGCCAGAGCTGATATTCAGCTAGTATATCCAGTTTCTTGCCTTGAAAAAGAAGAATAAAACAATCTACATCAAATTACCAACTTTAAAAATGCCTGCAAACTTTAAATGATAAATCATGGCTCTCCCATCACCTGTAAGGCTGCTCTTCTCTCAGGTACCTGCTTGGCTAATTACATCATCTCCCACAAGGCGTTGCTCAAATCTCACCCTCAATGAGGCCTACCTGATCTCTTTTAATACTGTGACTTGTATTCCTAGACTTCCACACTCTCACTCACCTTTCCCTTATTCTACTTACTTATTCTTTCCACGGAATTTATTACCCACCTACAAGTACACAGTTGATGGATTATTCTCCTTATTTATTTTTTTACTCACTTCTCCATCCTAAATTGTAAGCTCCATGAAGTCAGAAGTCTGTTTTGTTCACTGATATATTTCAAGTGCCCAGCACACAGCAGAGACTCAGCAAATATTTACTGAAAAAAAATGAATGAATGAACCTCTAAGAATAATTTACTTTTAAGGTACTTTAGGGCAGAGGCTACCTTCTTCTCTGTGTTACTGTAATCAGCTCAGAGTTTTGGCCCAGAAAATATCTGAAAACACATTTGACATATGTATCTGAAACACATAAATACTCTGTGACTGCCTTCTTTCATCTGTCTTCTCCTTGGCTTTGGAAAACCTTTATGAATTAACTAGCTGGTAAAAGGGTCAAGCTAGGGAAGTGAGGCTGGGCAAAGCCAAGGGATGTGACTAACCAGAGATTTTAGAATAACTGAGAAACAACCAGTAGTCTCATAATAACGAGAGAAGTCATTAAAGCCTCTAGGAGATTCACTATTGAAATAACAGCCAAGGAAGATGGTATTTCTTTTAAACATTTACAACTTCCATCCTTTTATTGGCTAGACCTCGCTGCCTGGTGTGTTCTAGGCACCTGAATAATGAGTCCTATAAGACACGGGGAATGCTATGATTTCCCCTGGAAGACAGAATCAGATCTAAGAAAGAGGGGAAGTGCTATACCAAGCTGACTAACACCTACTCATTGCAGTAGAGAAACACCATGTATGAGAAAAATTCAAAGGCCATCTTTGTGTTCACAATTTATCAGAGAAGCCTTTCTACAGGAAATGTAGGCCTTAAAGCATGGAAGGAAGTATCTCTGTGTAGACATGATAAAAACTTTGCAATAACTATATTTTTAAGGCATAGGACAATTTATTCAAGAAACTTCTCAATCATTTTTAATACAAAAACTTGATGATATATTTGAGTGGTACTGTACCTAGTTATAGGATCTCAAAAACAAACAGCCCTAGGCTGGAAGCTGAGCTAAATATCAGCTGGGGAGAGCACGTGGAGCACACAGCCTTTCTTCTTGTGATGGAGGATTTTGTAATTAAGTCCTTCTGAGCTCACTGGTACCTTTCTCAGGAAATATCTGATACTGGTCTATGTCGGAGAGGGGTCATGGGGCTGCCTGGCTACACGAGTAATTCCCCTGGAAAATGCTATACTACACAATGAGTTGTATATGTCACTTAACATATGCACAACACTTTAAATAACTCATCACAAGGTACTTTGAACCCTAATTGGGCAGAAGAGACTTTAATGCTAGGGGTCCCTTCCCTTTAAGTATTTACCATTTCTTAGTAACTCAGCCAGTAAGGTGAGGCTGGTGGCTAAGATACCGGGAGAAGGAGAAGAGACACTTGCTTTCACGTGAGTCCTTGCAGCAGTCTCTCTCTTCAGAGACTGACTGCTTTCTATGTGAGTCACCAGGACTAAAAATGTGTGGTGGCAACATCATCTATGTTCAGCATGTCTGAGCGCCATCCCCTCTACCCTGCACCTCTGTCCGCAAAGAACACCACTGTCTTTTCCTTGGTCACTAGGTTCTACTCTAACTTGGTAAGAAGATAGAAAAAGCCCCATAGGAAGATTGGGTTATGAGGGTTAACCGATTTCAATGGCTAATAGCCACTGAGAAACCACTATTCAGAAAATGCAGTGGGGGAAAAAAACCCAAAACAAAAAGATTCCTTCAACTTGTTTTAAATCATTTGACCAAACATTTAGACGTTGGGAAAGTGAGTACACTAAGTTATGAGTGCAGTTTATAAAAGATAAAGATCTGAGTCATCCCTTTGTGGCTACAGATTATGAAACCATTTCAGGCTCTCCCTAGACAGTATTCCCCATGAATGTCAGACTGCAAACAGAGCAAGTAGAAAGGATAGGATCTCTGATTACGGCCCCTGTTAAGGTTTTCTCCTAAGCATCCTTGTATAGTTTACAATTTAATTTTCCTTTGTAATCTTTAGCCCTTGTGTATATATCATCTAATGAAAAGGCCTTTTTTGAATTAACATGGTATTTGGAAAAAGAACATGTGTTTCTATTTTATTATTAAATACATTTATAAAGAAAGAAAATGTTCTCAGATCTAGTAGATGCCTGTTTTTTGTATTTTAGAATTTTTTTTTTTTAAAGAGCCAGAATCCTGTAACATGTCAGAAAAACAGAATCCTTAATGTAAACACTTAGATGGTGGGGGCCATGGTAACTTTTTGGGCAAAGAGTAATTGTGGAGCTTAGGAACTCAGATTTGCCTCATCTGAACACCTTGGGGGCAAACACACTGCTCTGCCTTTTCCCAGCTAGTTGGTAAGCTTGGCATCTATTAAGAAGGACATTCTGGGATACAGACCATTCCAATTACCACAATGGTCTTGTGTTTCAAGACTGCTTGTTTATAAACACAGCCACTTTCTAGTTTAATTTCTCTCCTTTGTTTCAGTTTGTTTAAGCTCCAAATCTTTTCAGAGTGCCTAAATACAAAATTTTTTAGATTAATGCCTGGTGATTCTCATTAAAGGAATAAAAGATAGCAAAAATGTATGTTGTATAGACATTTAGTTTACACTCACTTGTAATCAAGAAAAATGACATTAAAACAATGAGAAGTTGCCATTTTACACCTAAGAATTAGCTAAATGCATTAAATATTAACTTCATGCTTGCAAGGTTTTGGTAAAATCAGTATACTCATGCATTGCAAATAAAGCACTATAATACAGCAAATAATTTAGGAAGAAATACTAACTTATGTTTTGAGAATCACAAAAATATTTCTACCTCTGGCACAATTGATTCGACTTCTAGAAGTTTATATAAAGAGAATAACCTACTAGACTAAAAATGTTATACGCATGAAGATGTATATAACAGAATTCTCAGGGGGAAAAAGAAACCAAACGACACAAAATTGGAGAGAAGTTAAATCACTGGATATCAAGTACGGTACCAGCACCCTTTTATGGAGGAAGAAAGTATATCAGAATCTTCCCAGAAGGAAAGAGGAAAGAAACCAAATACATGTGTAGTTTGAAAAGGATATTGGAAATTATCAATGCTTTTATTGTCTCTTAGACATAAAATTGCTTTATCTTATCATTTTAAACAATATTAAACAGGATATGATAGTTTTGGCTTACTAAGAAGAGATATGAGTAAAGAAAGTTTGATAAATATCAATCTAATATCAGTAGCAAGTCTGACAGTATCCAGAAAAGCAACTCAACAATAGCTAAAGTTAATTGAGTACTTTGTGGGTCAGGTATTGAGCTAAATTCTTTGCATACATTATTCTTTATTTAATTTTCATATTCCTAAGTGGTAGTTTTTTACATTGATATAAAAAGTCATTATCAAGACCAGGTAGTAATGAAAAATTCATTTAGTTGTCCTAGAGGGCAGGGAGGTGCCTGAAGCTTGGGTTTTCAAGCCCACATGGGGACTGGAGTCAATGACTTGGACTTGTCTATGCAGCCAGGTTAGAACTGAGACTGCTGTGTGAAGATAAGGCTCTTCTAGAGCTGAAACTTCATAAAAGGGCAGACCAGAAAGCAAATCTAGCAGGAATAAGGATATCTGTTTGTCAGAGCACATTAAACACACTGTTCTGAATTTTGCTTCCCCTGTCCCTATTTAACAATAATATATTTGGCATTATTTCCTATCAGTATATAAAGCTTCTTAATTAGTGTCCTATTAAACAATTATAAATAATGATGCAGTAAATTAACTAGTATATGTGCACAAGTATATAAATCTGCAGGGCTATATTCTTGGAGAGGAACTGTTGGATTAAAAGATGTACACACTATATTTCTTCCTTAGAAGTTGTACCTATTTATACCACCACAGGACTAAATGTGATGGTCCCTCCATATCTCAGGAAACATGGTGTGTTGGTAACTTCTAAAAGAACAGAAATAGAATGCAAAACCATCAGAGTAAATGGAAAAAGAGGGAAAGGATTTTTTTTTCCCCCAAGTCAAATAGAAGGTAGAGGGTCTAAGGAGACAGAATGACTAAATGCAATGTAGTAAAAGTTGGACTGTGAAGAAGGCTGAGCACCGAAGAATTGATGCTGTGGTGTTGGAGAAGACTCTTGAGAGTTCCTTGGACTGCAAGGAGATCCAACCAGTCCATTCTGAAGGAGATCAGCCCTGGGATTTCCTTGGAAGGAATGATGCTAGAGCTGAAACTCCAGTACTTTGGCCACCTCATGCGAAGAGTTGACTCATTGGAAAAGACTCTGATGCTGGGAGGGATTGGGGGCAGGAGGAGAAGGGGACAACAGAGGATGAGATGGCTGGATGGCATCACTGACTCGATGGACGTGAGGCTGAGTGAACTCCAGGAGTTGGTGACAGACAGGGAGACCTGGCGTGCTGCAGTTCATGGGGTCGCAAAGAGTCAGACACGACTGAGTGACTGAACTGAACTGAACTGAACCTGGACTAGATCCTGAAACAGAAAAAGGACATTAGTGGAAAAATTGATGAAATGTGAATAAAGTCTGTAGTTAGTCAATAATAGTATGCCAATGTTGATTTCTTAGTATGGCGAATATACAACAGTAAGAGGAAAGATGTTAACATTAGGAGAAACTGGTTAAAAGGCATACAGGAACTCTCTGTATTGTCTTTGTAACATTTCTGTAACTCTAAAATATTCTCCCCCAAATTTTACATAAAACACAAGGGAAAGGGGAAGGACATTCCAGCAGGTGAGGAGGGTAGTGTAAACAAAGACATAGAGAGGGAAACAGCACCATCCATGCAAGGAACTAGAGGCAGCCTGGTGTTACTGGAGAGTCAAGGTGCAGCTCTGAATGTATGAATTAATTATTCCTTTTTCTATAATATCTCTTTAAAATATATTGGTTGAGGTTCACTTAGGTTCCCACATTTTAAAGAAAACAATGAGAATTTAGATTTTCTGTTCTCTTTGATTAGCTCTTGATACCATCACCCAGGCTTCCCTGGTGGCTCTGTGGCAAACCACCAGCCTGCAATGCAGGTGCCACAAGATGCGGGTTTGCTCCCTGGATTGCAAGGATCCCCTGGAGGAGCAAGTGGCATCCAACTCCAGTATTCTTGCCAGGATAATCCCACAGACAGAGAAGCCTGGTGGGCTACAGTCCATGGGGTCACAAAGAGACACGACTGCACGCAGGCATGCACAATGATGAGGACCATCACCAAAGCACTGTCGTTCTGGTAGTAACTGCACAGGGACTAATTTCATTCAGTAAGTCAGGAGCCTTGATTCATCAGTGAATTGGTGTGCAAATTATGTGAAAAGCCAACTGGTGATGATTATATTAAACTTGATGGCTCTGTCATTCAAATAAATAATGGCAAAGGGAAAAATGAATGCTTTGAAATTAGGGATGGCATGTTCTCTGCCTTCTTAATTAGAAGCAAAGTGTCAGTTTATTTTTCCAGGTAAATAAGAAGCAGTAGTATTGTCAGATAAATAGGAAGCAGCCATTATATAAAACACACAATCAAAAAAAGAGATATAATCCTTGATATGTGTGTCAAAGACCAAAAGCAATTCCAAGGATAAAATCGTGTTAAAAAAAATCTGCATTCTATAAATTCATATTTGTAATGCTGATATTTTAAAACCAAAATAAGGAATAGAAAGCAGGAAAAAATAAAAACAAAGAGAAACTAAGAAAAAGCATGGTGCATATAGCACAAATAAGATGTTAGAAACAAAAATGTGATTGCAATGATCTAAATTAAAACAGTCAAAAGGTAAAATTTTTCATGCATTAGTAAGTAAACACAACTGTATGCTGCTGATAAAAGATAAATTTAAAAATAACCATGAGGACACAGAAAGCTCAAAGTCAAGCAATGGCAAAAGGACATACTGAGCAGATAGTAAAAACTAAAGAGAAGGTAGGTGCAACACAGACTGTAAGACAAAAAGCAGTCTTCAGGAATAAAGAGGCCACAATACACCAGTAAAGAAAAACTCACCAGGACGCAAAACTTCTAAACTTCTATATGCCCAGACCATGATCTCAGACTATATACTAAAATATACAAAATGAAGACTGACACTAGTATAAGAATAAATTGATACACCACAATACTAGAGGGAGTTTTTAATACTATTTTTTGGTAATTGGATAAAGCAGGTTTTAAACAAATTAGTAAAGATGCAGATGATTTAGAACAATTATTAAGTTTGATTCACTGGCTCTATAACCCTGCATTTATTTATGAGAAAATACACATTCTTTACAAGCACCTAGGGGATGTTTACAAAACTAGGTCAGAAACATGCTATAATGCAAATCTCAAAAAAATACCACACTCTTTGTATTAGGGCAGTAGAATTATAAACAAATAACTTGAAGCTGCATGCATTTTTTTTTAAACAAGACAATCTTTCATCAGGAAGCTAAAGATTTTACTCAACTTAGAAAAACAACTTGGTTGGACAAAAGCTAAGGAGGTGATACCTTCATTTCAGAATTACGTAACTAAGGTTGCTCATTAATAGAATCCATCAGGCCAACAAGGAGAGTATTGCTGGTGGAGGAACAAAGGTTGTAAAGGTAAAATGGTATGAAAGAGCAAGACATTCAGGGTGAAAGTATGATTAAAGCATACATAGGAGGAGAGGGAAAAAGTGGAAAAGAGGCTATGAAAGCAGATTGGAGTCAGCAGGTTTGGATTTTATACCAAAGAAGGAAGTTTGGATTTTACCATTTAGATAAAGGGAAGTGATCAAAGGTGTAAGTGTGGAGTTGATAACGTTGATCATTCTACTCCATTGTGGAGGATGGACTACACTGAAGAAATAATGAAGAGAGTGAAAATAAGTAAAAAGTAAAAGAGTAAAAATAAGGCATCACATTTAGGACACACTGCATGTGGAGTACTGGTGGGACATCCTGAGGATGTAACTCTGACAGTGATGGGAGAGTGTAGAGGAAGTGGCATTAAGCAAAGAGGAAGCAGGCAAAGATTAGAGGCCAGACAGGTTCAGGTTGGCAGAAACTGAGCACCCAGAATCAGTCTGCCATTTGCAGTCTTTATGACAACATGACAGGTTCAGTCCAACCTTTGCTGTCTTTAATGATAAGCAAGACATCTCTTTCCAGGCCTGGAAGAAATCAAGTATATTTATCAGAGAGGTCAAGGTAGGGAGTTCCCCCAGTGGAAGTTAAAGAGTATCACAGAAAGGGAAGAAAGGAGAGAGACAATTTACAAATTCAAATATCTGTTTCACTTTCATTCTTCTATAGTTAATACTGCATGAAAATGTGTATCATAGAGTCACTTGCAATAGCAAAAATGATAAATCACCTAAATTCCCAACAAAGATTCAAATTGGTAAATTTTGGTACATTAACTCAAAACTTTTTTTTTAGAAAAGCTGCCTATTTCAAAGAAATAGATACCACATGCCACTTAATAACATTCCTTAAAATGATAAAGCTTTGGCTATTTTTGTGTTACTAGATGTAATTATATCAAGACAAGGGATTCTTTCTGACAGGCATCCCCATTTCAAAGTATCTTTTAAAGGCAAGATCACTTTACTGTACACTATACCCTAGACAGAAACCAAAAAAGGAATATAAAAAGCAGGAAAGAGAGAAGTAAATGGATAGGTAAAGGAACAGGGTAGCACTATTTCCCAAAGTATGTTCACAGATTCTCTGTGAAAAACAAAAAAGAATTCTGCAGTCACTGCAGAACCCACTATGTCAAGTACAGGATTTTGAGAAGTTCTGTTGTAAAGAAGCTCATTTGAAATTTAACTCAGTATGTCCCAAATTTATTTACTATGGAACTCTCATTGCAAAACACTTATTAGCATCCTATGAAACTATGGTTCTATTGAACATACTTTGATAAATATAAACTAAATTAAAATAATCATTTGGTAACAAAGTAGCTTTAGAAAGGGAAGAACTAGTAGAAAGACAAGAAGATTGAATTCTGAGTGATGTCTTTAAATAACTGATGGTACTTTTTTGCATTACAGTTCTTTCTTGTGTCAAGTAGGGAAAGTAATTTATTTTGCCTTGGTCTTACAGACACCCTGATACTAGCTGTATGAGATGCTGGTAGAGAGGATGGTAAATATATAACACTTGATTCCCTGCATTTTAATATTTTAGTTATTGATCTGATCCATATATTAAAATGAGATTAAAAGAAAATCTTAGTGTTAGGTATTAACACTAATGTGAAGGAAGATAAACAGTCTCTGCAAGAAGCCTACAATATTTTGTAAAACAAGATTTACATAGGGGATAAAATGAATGAAAGGGCTCAATCGTTAGATATAGATTATCAATGTTACTGAAGTTTAGAGGACCAAACAAAACAAGCTGGAAAAATTAGGACTTGATCTGGGTACTGCAGTTCTATTGGAAGATGACCAGAAAGAGGACCTTTCAGGCAAAAAGCACTATGAGTGAAAGCAGTAAGAAACCGGCATATTCCTAGGAATGAAGAAACAGGCCCTACAGGAATGTGTCAGAGAACAGAGGTTAAAAGTATCAAAAAGGAAAACTTAAAATCTTTTTCCATCAATGAGAACAGCCGGAAATAAAGAATAGCATTGATTTGACAAAATTAAATCCACTGAGAATATTTGATTTAAAAGTTCCCACTGAAAATAGAACCTCTGGTTTAACATGGTGGAAGATTTTCCCAACTTTCCCAACTTCCTATTTTCCATGAAAACATCACACACACATTCTTTAAGTAAACAGCACTATAAATGTAAAAGACCAGATTGCCAAATCTGGGGAAATAGATTAATCAACAACGGCGCTGGGAAAATTAGCTGCATGAGACAAAAATAAATCCTAATTTCAGGCCTTTCTCCAAAATAAATTCTAGATGCATTTACAATATATTTTTAAAAAAATGAAACAATAAAGAAGAAATGACAGTATTAATCTTATTTCTGATTGTGGGAAGACTTTTGAAGAATAGGAGAAATTACAAATTACTATTAATACATACAAATTTACAGCTTTAGAATACATCTAAAAAAAACCAAAAGGCAAAGAAAACACAGAAAATGTCTTCAGTATATATGACAAAGAAGTAATAACTCTACTATATGAAGAGCTATAACTGATAAGAATATAATGTTACTATGAAACATGGGTAATAAACATGAGGTTATTGTAAATTCCCAATAGTTTACCCATATTTTTCAAAATTTCTCTAATAAACATGTACTACTTTTATACTCAGGGAAATAAACCCTACTAAACAAACCCTACTCTTATAAAAGCTAAAATGGGACGAAGAACCTCAAAAGATCACAGTGCTGTGGATCATATTTTCTGTGTTAAACAAAAGGCACTAGAAAATTCAAGCAGATTTGACCTATAGTTCTAGATGGGTATCTAGAAACAGAGTGAAACAAGGATACACTTCACAGGTATACAGGTCTTTCAGTTTCTAACTTCCTTTACTCCAGTCTCTTTCCCAGCCACGTTCTTTGGATGCCTTGTCCTTCTTTCTACAGTGCAGCCCTTGTCCTCCCCCTTGCTGCATTAGGAAGGCTCTCTGTCTCTCCAAGCAGATTTCCTACATCATTGCAGCCTCTGCTATCATCTCTTCTTCCCAATGCTTGTACCATTTATTTGCCATTTATCATACAGTACTTTGGCCACCTCATGCAAAAAATTGACTCATTGGAAAAGACCCTGATGCTGGGAGGGATTAGGGGCAGGAGGAGAAGGGGACGACAGAGGATGAGATGGCTGGATGGCATCACCGACTCGATGGATGTGAGTCTGAATGAACTCCGGGAGTTGATGATGGACAGGGAGGCCTGGCGTGCTGTGATTCATGGGGTCGCAAAGATTTGGACACGACTGAGTGACTGAACTGAACTGAACTATCATACACTACCTTTTATTTTGGCTTATCTTTGTACAGGTATATTTTGCCACCCATATCAAGAAGATTGTAAACAACCATACAAATGAACACATACATACAGATATCAGCTGATGACAGAGCTTAAAACATCTAACAGACTCTAACATCTAACCATTCTGGTAATTCTTGAGAAGAAAGGATTCCTACTCACATTGTATGATATGGAAATTAACATCTACAAGAGCCAACTTGCTTTCCTCAGATTCTTGAACTGAACCTAAAGGGAACTAAGAATGCTTCTCTCCTGACCAGATCAAGCAACCTCTTGGCAAATCAAAGTAACTAATTCTTTCAGTACCATTGCTTGCTTACCAGCATAGCTGGTATTGTTTTATGTTTGCAGGTGCATGGCAGTTGGAGCACAGGGCTGTAATATTAGGGTACTCCATCCACAAGAGGAGATGAAGTGATTTGAAATATTCAGAATCCTAGTTTTTTCTGAGCTTGGAAAATAACATTTTGGATACACCATTTTGAGGGCAAAGGGAAGCCAATCAGATCCTGGCACTGACTTGTCAGTACTGTCTTGAATTTAGACTTCTCAAGTCACTAAATACTTGGTTTTCAAATACAATCTAACTCTTCTCACAGTTTCCTGTAAGACAGCTACCAATAAATTCAAGTATTCTTAGGTTCTGCAGAATGCCCTGGAAACTTCATTCCAGCACTGTCCCTGTCTTTGAATTGTTTTGACATGTTTGGCCTATGATGACTCAATCAGTCAGTGATGCTATTCCATAGGCAAAGTGGTTGAGATTTCTGTGACTCAGCAGAAGAATCTTGAAAGATCCAGTTACTTTCCTGGTAATTTTTGACTTAACTGTCATTCAGCCAGATCTGGTGCAAAAAGATATATTGTAGAATTGTAAGCAAAGAGTGACATCAAAATTAGGAGACCACAAAGGATCTCAGTTTCTTCCAGACAATTTCAGGTGATTCCACTGCTCTTTGGCAAAGGAAATGCTGTCTCTGATCACTGTCAACAGCAGATGACTAGTCTCAAATTTAGACACAGAGAAGTGGTAATCATGTTTTTCTTTTCTTCAAGAATGATTTTCTATTTGCAGGACAGAAAGATGACACAGCTATAGACTCTAAAGAGAGTCAATATTTCCTGAGACTAGGCTTGGAAAAGAAAAAGGCACCAGAGAAAGAAGCCAGTGGAAGCATCAGTACTAAGTATAGGCTATGAGGTAGTTCATTCATGAATTCATTCATTCATAAATATTTACGGAGTGCATTAAGAGTGACCAGGCATTATGTTAAGTAGTGGAGATGCAAACTGTTACATTCCTAAAGTTAAATCTATCACTAGGATGAGTAAATGCCAAGACCAAACTAGGAGAGCATGTGTGCTATATGACAGGCAGCTTATAACTGAGATGCTGTCTCCTTTATTTCTGATCAATAGTTTTATCATCGGCCAAATACAGTCCTCTCTCTGAGAATACAATCATGATGCTGAAAATGTACACGTACAAATTTCAACCATACATGTTTGCTAGAAAAAGAAGGCCAATATGACAGGGGCACAAGACTCAATAGATATGCATAATAAAAATATGAAAAGAAATCAACATGTAGATTATGAACAAAACACACAGAAAACTTGAAACTTGAGTATAAATGAAGTAAAGCCTCTAGCAGACAATATAAAACAAGCTACAGGACAAAGAGAATTTAAACACGTTCCAGAGTCAGCTTGTCCTTCTTCTTACCCTCGTCCCCTGCCTGACCTCTAAGTGTCTGTGCAATTGCCAGTTTGTGTCGGACTTCACATACTATGACTTTTTGATTTCTGCTCTGCATAACGTATTTCTACAGAGTTTGACATTGTGGCAGCAGGGGCTGTAAACTGAGTGCTCCTTGGAGGCTACTGACTTGAAGTGTGGGTGGAGAAGAGACAGGAGAAAGTCAAGGCCAAAGAAAAAAGGAAGCAAAAATTTCTTTCACTTTTGGACTTGAGGAAGCATTTTTTTTTTAACAGTTTAGCTAAAATACAACTCACATATCATATAATTCACCCACTTAAAAGTGTATAACTCAATGGTCTTTATGACATTCACATTAACTGTGCATCAAGCACTGCAATCACTTTTAGAACATTTTCATCACTCTAAAAAGAAACCCTGTAGCTATTTTCAGTAGTCAATTTGAAATACTCCCAGAGCATCCTGTTCTCAGCAAGGCCTGCTCTCAAGAAAAACTATTTTATAAGAACCTAACTGGGGTTTTATCAGAGCCTAACAATCCTGGGGAAAGGAAATGCTCCAGACTGTTCCAAGTATTTCCTTCCAGCCTGGGGGAAGGAAAATACTGGACTCCAGCCCTCTGCAGCCTTCCCATTTCATCACAGTGGGTGAGGAGAGCTAAGATGTGCTTGTGAAGGTAATATCTCACAAGGGCAAAGGCTCACTGAAGACTGAGACCAAATGCTAGGACTGCAGAACACTCCCCCTCTCCCCACACCTTATGGCCATAACAACAGAGCTCTTGCAAACAAAGGAGGAATGTAACTGAATGAACAACATATCTCAGGTGTTTTTTTTTTTTAAAGAAGTTTCTAGGGAAATCCAAAGACAAGGAAGACAAAAACAAGGACATCAGAGAAAATTTTAGCCTCTGACAAATCTCAGCAAATAGTAAACACAACCTGACTCCTATCCAGATGTTCATAATACCTTACACTAAAGACATCTTAGTGCCTCAGTTTTTTTGCATCACGTCTGGCTTACAAGCAAAAAATTACAAGACATACTGAAAGGCCAACCACACAGTTTGAAAAGCCAGAACAAGCACTAGAAACAGACTCATATATGACTGAAATGTTGAAATTACCAGACTGGGAATAAAACTACTATGATCAGGATGCTAAGGGCTCTAGTCAGGAATGTAGACAACATGCAAAACCAGATGGGTAATGTACGAAGAAAGATAAGAACTCTAAGAAAAAATCAAAAGGAAATGCTAGAAATCAAAAGCCCTCTGGAGGAGAAATGAAGAATGCCTTTGATGTGCTCATCCCTAGATTGGAAATGCTGAGGAAAGAATCAGTGAGCTTGGAGAAATGTCAATAGGAACTGTCAAAATTGAAATGTAAACAGAAAGGGAAAGAACAGAATATAGGTCTCTCCCAGGACCTGAATGCAGAGCACTCCTATGAAAACTTTTATATGCCAAACTGGCATAAAGCAGAGAGTATCTCATGCTTGCTAAAAGTTCACATCATGCCGTTTTACTTTCATGAAAGACCAATGTTAGTATGGTAACGCTTTTTTATTTGTTAAACAAAAAATTCCCTTTGGATTTATTTTGGTTAGTGAAAAGAAGTACCAACATAGGTTTTTTGTAAAACCAAATGGTGTAATGTGAAGTTTCAGAAAGTGGGGAGAACTGCTATCTTAGAAGTGTGGGACAATTACAAAAGGTATAACATAAGTGTAATGGGAACACCAGAAGGAAAAGAAAGAAGAAAGAGTACTGATTGAGAACTTTCCAAAATCATAGACAGACCTCAAGTCACAGATACAAGAAGCTCAGAGAAAGCCTGCAGAATAAATATCTAAAACCACACTTAGGCATATCATATTGAAACTGCAAACAATCAAGGACAAAGGAAAAATCTTGAAAAAAGTTAGAGAAAAAAAGCCTTTACTTATAGAGGAGTATGGACAAGAAATATTTCAAACTTCTCTCAGAAGACCATGCAAGCAAGAAGACAGTGAAATGAAATATTTAAAGCATTGAAAGAAAAAAACCCTAACCTAGAATCCTATACCCAGTTCTTTGCAAGATATTTTAAATGAAGTTCTTAAAAGGAAGAAAATTATATACATCAGAAAATCAACTCTAAATAAAGTGCATTAGAGAAAGAATAAACTAAGGTAATACAAAATTCATTTTCTTAACCTTAATTGATCTAACAGTTTGTTCAAAACAATAATAGCAACATCATATTAGAGACACAGATGTATAGAACAGACTTTTGGACTCTGTGGGAGAGGGAGAGGGTGGGAAGATTTGGGAGAATGGCATTGAAACATATATACTATCATGTAAGAAACAAATCACCAGTCTAGGTTTGATACAGGATGCTTGGGGCTGATGCACTGGGATGACCCAGAGAGATGATATGGGGAGGGTGGTGGGAGGGGGGTTCAGGACTGGGAATTCATGTACACCCGTGGCGGATTCATGTCAATGTATGGCAAAACCAATACAGTATTGTAAAGTAAAAATAAAATAAAACAAACCCCCTCAAAAAAACAAAAAACATCATATTAGGGAATTATATATACCTTATGGGTAAATGAAATAAATTGACAGCAATATTATAAGAAATAGCGGGGGGAAATTGAAAATACTTTGGTATGATGTACTTGCACTACCCATGAAGGGAGACTGTTTGCAAATGGACTTGGATTTATATTTCAAAATCTATAGCAATCACTAAAAAAAGTACTATTATTGATATGATACAAGAGGAGAAAAAAGAAATCTTTAAAACATTCAGTTATAACCATAGAATACAGAGAAAAAAACAAAAAATAAAAATAAAAACAAACAGAACAAGGGCAATGATAGAGAATACAGATATGGTAGATATTACTCTAACTATATCAACAATCATTTCAAATGTAAGTGAATGATCTAAATATTAATTAAAAATGAACAGTAACAGAGTAAATAAATTTAAAAGATGCCATTATATGTTACCCATAAGAAACTCACTTTAAATATAAAGACACAGACAGATTAAAAGTAAATAGTTGGAATAAAACCTATTAATTTCAGACAATGTGGATTTCAGAGTCAAGGAAAATTATCAAAAATAATGAGGGCATCCAAAGCAATCTTCAGATTTAATGTGATCCTTATCGAATTACCCAGGGCATTTTTCACAGAACAAGAACAAATAATCCTAAAATTTATATGGAACCACAAAAGACTCAATACTGCCAAAGCAATCCTGAGGAAAAAGAACAAAGCTGGAGACATAACCCTTCCAGACTTCAGATAATACTACAAAGCTACAGTAATCAAAACAGTGTGGTACTGGCACAAAGACAGACATATAGATTAATGGAACAGAATAGAGTACCCAGAAATAAACCCACACACCTATGATCAATTAACCTTCAATAAAGGAGGCAAGAACATACAAGGGAGAAAAGATGGTCTCTTCAGCAAATGGTGTTGGTAAAGCTGGAGAGTTGCATGTAAACCAATGAAGTTAGGATACTCTCACGCCATACACAAAAATAAATTCAAAATGGCTTAAAGACTTAAATATAATACATGATACCATAAAACTCCCAGAAGAGAACATAGGCAAAACATTCTCTGACAGAAATTGTAGAAATGTTTTCTAAGGTTAATCTCCCAAAGCAAAAGTAAGCAAATGAGACTTAATCGAACTTAAAAGCTTTTGCACAGCAAAGGAAACCATAAACAAAATGAAAAGGCAACCTACAAATTGGACAAAATATTTGCAAATGAGTGACAAGGATTTAACTTCCAAAACATACAAACAGCTCATAAACTCAGTGCAAAAAGATAAAAAATAAAAATGTGCTGCGCTTAGTTGTGTCTGACTCTTTGTGACCCATGGACTGTAGCCTACCAGGCTCCTCTGTCCATGGGGATTCTCCAGGCAAGAATATTGGGGTGGGTAGCCATTCCCTTTTCCAGGGGATCTTCCCAACCAAGGAATTGAACCCAGGTCTCATGCGTTGCAGGCAGATTCTTTACCATTTGAGCCACCAGGGAACTCCTTTGTTTGCTTAGAGCCTTTTAAAAAGTTTCTAGTCTTCCTCGAGCTCTTCTCCCAGGGTTTCCCAAGGATAATATACTGTGCTGACCCGATGATGTGCCTCTGGCCTTTCCAGTTCCATCCAGATGTCAAAGTCCTCCCTCTCAGATCTGCTATGAAATTGAGACGCTTTTTGGCAGACTGAAGTCTGTGACTGTAACTACTCATGTAAACTCCCATCTCCTTTTCTACAGCTGTGTTGGAAGGCAAATATGGGAATTTGTGAATTTGTCAGAACATGATGACTGGCTCATAGATGAGACTCTTTTTGTGGGGGACAGGGGAAGAATGGTTAGTAGTTTGCTCAAAGTTCATACTTTTGGTCAGTAATTTGTTTTGACTCAATTTATGAAAAAAGTTTGGAAAGCTAATTGAAGTGTTCTGAATCTAAATTTCAATCACTTTCTTAAGAATCTTGGGGATTTAAAAATGTTGTTATCTATCTTTTTAATGGTATAGGGAGAGGATGCCTAGAGAATGCCGAGATGGGCTAATTTGTCCTGAAGAGCCTTTCACTAAAGATTCTACAACAATATACAATCTAATCAGACAGTGAGTCTATTGGTAGCTATGTTTGCCAGTGGCCTTGGGATACTGGCCTGTTCTCTAATCCTCCTGGAGGCATCTCCACATTACTCGACCTTCTCTTCCAGACTCTGAATTACTTAGATAACACAAAAACAATGACAACATCTAAAAATAGGTTAGAACATTTTTATTATTATAATTCTATATCCCATGACAGATATAGGTATTACATTTTCAGTTAACATTAATCTTAGATTTTTGTTCTTTTTTACCAACCAGATTGACCATCTTTGAAGGTAGGATGTAGGTGTGATAAGTCATCATTATATTGTAAACAGCACTTACAGACACTTAAGAAATAACAGTTATATCTGGATTCGTTGAATTTTAAGCCCTTTGCAGGCATAGGGATTTTAGCTTAAAGTTTGCCCAATTTATACCAGTGCCATATGTAGTGTTTGTTCATGTAAGGGTATTTGTAGAAAAAATGAGAAAGTGGTGTGTCTTAAGAGTTAGTTAAATTATTATTCATACCTTATTTACTACCAAAAATGACATAAGGTTGCCTATAACATTAAAACATATGTAATTCAGTCACTAAGTTGTGTCCAACTCTTTGTGACCCCATGGACTACAGCATATCCTCTACTGTCTCCTGGAGTTTGCTCAATCATGTGCACTGAGTCAGTGATGCTATTTAACCATCTCATCCTCTGCCATCCCATTCTCCTTTTGCCTTCAATCTTTCCCGGCATCATGATCTTTTCCAGTGAGTTGGCTCTTCACATCAGGTGGTCAAAGTATTGACTGATTGACTGATATAAAGAGTAAAAAATAAGTTGATTTAAAAAGTAACAGAAAATAAGAAAAAGTGGAAATAAGAAAATTAATAGTATAAATAGTAAAACATTATGAATATATGTATATAGTAAAAATGCTATAAATAATAGAATAACAGAAGTAATAAAAATACAATAAAAATTTAAAATACATATAAGATAAATAGAAAAGAGTCAGATTTTAGAAAATGAAAAAATAGAAGTGAAAGTAAGAAAGACAAACTGGGAATCTGGGTAAATTTATCACTGTAATGGAGTGCTAAACATTTTCACTGGCTTCCTAGCTGCCAAACAAAAAAGAAAAACACACAATATTTCTGGTTTCAATAGAATTCATCTGAATAGTCAAATATTTTCCTGGTACTGATTTCTAGGAGAGACCTTTTTTGTATGGTGGACAAAAAGGTATATAGGGTTCTTTAATTTTATAACTGATTTGTGAAATTTTTCCAAATGGATATCTCTTATACCAAAATTAAAAGTCAAATGCATATGGGTTTATTTTCACCATAAAACTAATCACTACTGCCTGATAATTTATTGTTTATTTGTATGGTCATTTGTTTGTCTGTTTCCATCAGCTTATAAACAGACTGGGGACTTACTCTGTCTGGTTCAGTATTATATCCCTGCCTCGCACAGAAAAGGTACTCAATAAACACCTGCTGAATATACAGATAAATGTAAATGAGTGAACTATTAGCCAATGGTTTTATTTACTTCTTATAATCATTTCTAGTTTACACAAATAATGCCCATATAAACAAATAAATAAAATTTAACTAAGTTTAAATAAACAAGAGTTTAAATAAATAACTATGTTAATGGCACAGAAAAAAAATGCATATTTTATTCTTTGGCATGGGCACAATAAAGGACAGAAATGGCAAGCACTTAACAGAAGCATAAGATTCCCTGGTAGCTCAGACAATAAAGAATCTGTCTGCAATGTGGGAGACCCGGGTTTAATCCCTGGGTCAGGAAGATACCCTGGAGAAGGAAATGGCAACCCACTCCAGTACTCTTGCCTGGAAAATCCCATGGATGGAGGAACCTGGCAGGCTACAGTCCATGGGGTCACAAAGAGTCGGTCACGACTGAGTCACTTCACTTAACAAGAGCATAAAAGATTAACAGGTGACAACAGTACACAGAAGAGCTCTATGAAAAAGTCTTAATGACCTGGATAACCACTTTGATGGGGTCGTTCACTTAGAGCCAGACTCACCTGGAGTGTGAAGTCAAGTTGGCCTTAGGAGGCATTGCTATGAACAAGGCTAGTGGAGGTGATGGAATTCCAGCTGAGCTATTTCAAACTCTAAAAGGTGATGCTGTTAAAGTGCTGCACTCAATATGCCAGTAAATTTGGAAAATTCAGCAGTGGTCACAGGACTGGAAAAGGTAAGCTTTCATTTCAATCCCAAAGAAAGGCAATGCCAAGGAATGTTCAAACTATTGTACAATCACATTCATTTCACATGCTAGCAAGGTAATGCTCAAAATCCTTCAAGCTAGGCTTCAACAGTATGTGAACCAAGAGCTTCCAGATGTACAAGCTGGATTTAGAAAAGGCAGAGAAACCAGAATCAAATTGCCGGTATCTGTAGGATCATAGATAAAGCTGCTGCTGCTGCTAAGTCGCTTCAGTCATGTCTGACTCTGTGCGACCCCATAGACGGCAGCCCATCAGACTTCCCTGTCCATGGGATTCTCCAGGCAAGAACACTGGAGTGGGGTGCCATTGCCTTCTCTGAGATACAGCTAGGGAATTCCAAAAAACCATCTACTTCTGCTTCATTGACTCAGTTAAAGCTATTGACTGTGTGGATCACAAGAAACTGTGGAAAATTTTTAAGGACATGGGAATACCAGACCACCTTACCTGCCTCATGAGAAATCTGTATGCAGGTCAAGAAGCAACAGTTAGAACCAGACATGGTTCAAAATCAGGAAAGGAGAACGTCAAGGCTGTATATTGTCACCCTTATTTAACTTACATGCAGGATACATCATGTAAAATGCTGGGCTGGATGAAACTGGAATCAAGATTGTTGGGAGAAATATCAGCAACCTCAGATATGCAGGTGATACCACTCTAATGGCAGAAAGCGAAGAGGAACTAAAGAGCCTCTTGATGAGGGTGAAAGAGAGTGAAAAAGCTGGCTTTAAACTCAACATTCAAAAAACTGAAATCATGGCATCCGGTCCTATCACTTCAAGGCAAATAGATGGGGAAAAGTGGAAGCAGTGACAGATTTTATTTTCTTGGGCTTCAAAATCACTACAGACAGTGACTACAACCATGAAATTAAAAGATGCTTGCTCCTTGAAAGACAAAGGTCTGTAGAGTCAAAGCTATGGTTTTTCCAGTAGTCATGTACAGATGTGAGAGCTGGACCATAAAGAAGGCTGAGCACTGAAGAAATCATGCTTTTGAACTGTGGTGCTGGAGAAGACTCTTGAGTCAGTTGGACAGTGAGGAGATCAAACCAGTCAATCCTAAAGGAAAGCAACCCTGAGTATTCATTGGAAGGACTGATGCTGAAACTGAGGCTCCAAAAACTTTGGCCACCTGATGTCCACAGCAGACTCATTGGAAAAGACCCTGATGCTGGGAAAGACTGTAGATATTGAGGGCAGGAGGAGAAGGGGGCAACAGAGGATGAGATGTTGGATGGCTTCACCAACTCAATGGACATGAGTTTGAGCAGACTCCGGGAGACAGTGGACAGGAAGACTGCTGTGCTTCAGTCCATGGGGTCACAAAGAGTAAGATACAACTTAGTGACTGAACAACAGGAACAACCTACACATTATTACACTGTCAAAAAATCAGGCTTCCTGTGACATACACAGGAATCTTTTCTACAATATTTAGGAATATGGTATCAGCAGAAACATTGTCAGGTTGAACTGAAAAAGATTAAGACAGGAGAAAGTGAGGGAAGATTGTTGCACTTCCATAATTCTACAAGCAGGAAATGTGCTGATAGAGCCACCCACCTGCAAACATGTGCTACCATTCAAGAAAAGGAAAGAATGACTTCCAGGACAGACTCAGATGCAGAAGCAGAAGCTGATAGAGATGCCACATATGTGGAGGCTGGAGTCACAGGCCCAGAGGGCAGTGCTAAGAGCCACAGAGCAAGTCCCAATCCCTGAAATCTAATGGAATTTTACTTACGGTATTCCAAAGTTTCTGGGATTAGTAACCCCTTTATTCTCTCATTTTATCCTGTGGAATGAAAATGTCTATCATGTGCCTGAAACATCACAGTAATTTTGGACACAGATGAGTTATTTTCTAGGCTCATAGAGCCATAAATAGAGAAGAGTTTTACCATAGTATTGATCACACCTAGATTCTCACCTACCTCTGACACAGATGATTTAGATGATAAAATTTGTGACTTTTGAGCGGATAATATTTAAATGAGATTTCCGACCTAGAGAAAATGTAATGGGTTGAACTTTTGTAGATGTTGGAACAGGGTGAATGTGTTTTTCATAAGCCAAAAAGTAGAAATTAGTGGGTTAAATGATGATCCCCAGAAAGGTTATGTCCAGGTCCTAATCTCAAGTGTCTGTGTATATGACCTTAATTGGAAAAAGAATCTTTGTAGATGTGATTTGGTTAAGGCTCTTAAGAAAACATTATTTCTGGATTAAACAGATGAGCCTTAAATCTAATGGCAAATATCCTCTGAGAGACAAGAGAGGAGGAGACACAGGGAGAAGAAGAGAAGTTATTTAGCTCAGAGGCCAAAACTGGAGTTATACAAACCACAGCTAAGGAATCCCTGGAACCACCAGAAGGGGAAGAAGCAAGGAAAGATTCTTTCCGCTAGGCTTTGGAGAGAGCATGACCCTTCTTACATTTGATTTTGGAATTCTTGCCTCCAGAAATGTTAAAAAATAAATTTCTGTTGTTTCAAGCTACCAACTTTGTGGTAACTTGTTACTGTAGCCACAGGAAACTTATACAACTAAGACAACATTTTACAGCTAAGGTAACTAAAGTTTAAAGAATTAAGTGATTTCAGTTTAAAGAAAAAGCATGAAACAGATGGTCTTTGCAACTGTTGCCTCAAGGTAGAGCGAAAAGGCACTGGAATGAAAGTGAGGAGACGGGAGTTCTAGTTCTGGGGTTAGCTGTGGGACTCTGGACAAGTCATAACTTCTCTGGGCATTAGTTGCCTCATTTGTAAAAGTGAGAGTGGGGATGATGAATATTATATATATATATTTAATTTATATTATATATAAATATTTTATATTTATATTAACTTATATTTTATATTTATATTAATATAGAATAATTTATATATAATTAATTATAATGTTTTATATTTATATTTATATATATTATATTAATTTATATTTATATTATATATAGAGAGAGCTTAAAACTTGCTAGTCATCTGAATCACATAGAAAGCTTACATAAACAGCTTCCTATAGACTTATGATAGACTCCCAGCCTTCATCACACCACCCCTGTCCAACCTGTTAATTCAGAATCACTGCAGCTCTGAAATCTATCTTTTAAAAATTCCCAGGCAATTAAAGATCACCAAGTTTGGGAATCACAGGGTGAGATGATTATCAAATCTCATTTGGTGCTAAGTTTTATACTGGATTAGAGAACTATTCCCATAGTTTTCAACACTTAAATATATGCAGGGTGTGGACTGTGTGTATCTGTGAACATAAAAAGGATGAATGTAAAAGCAAGTATCTGGAACCTATTTATTCCAGGTTCCAGGGGCATGGGATTTGGGCCTAAAATAACTCTTAATATCTTTGTTCTGCATAACTAGTCACTGTCCCTGGCTAACTCCTTCCTGTCGCATCTCATTGTGTTCTGTGAACAGGATGATTGTGTAAAGTGTTTTCTCTCCACAAAGGGAAAGCACATATGTGACACAACACAGGCCAAGTGAAACAGGTATCGTTCAAAGTGTCTGCATACAAGCTAGTGTTGCCAACATGGATTTGTCACATCTGAGAATAATATTCACAAAATCTTTTCCATCTTTCAGAAGTCACACAGATTTAAGAAAAGAAAACACACCTTCCTTCTTAGAAAAAGGCCCAGCTTGACTATATATGGTTTTTTTGTTTGTGTTTAAATCTAGGCTTGAGTTATCTTCTTGGCTCTCAAGTTTACCATATTTTGTCTCCTAAATTTAATGTCTAACTCCAATAGTAGGTGTGTATTAGAGCCTAAATGTAATCATTAAAACTCGTTGATCCTGAGTAAACCCAATCTTAACAGAATTAAAAATCACTATGACTCTCTGGTCATGAAGTCAACACAGAAGGAAATGTATTTTTCTGATGTTTACTATTTGCTGAAAACCATGTGTTAACAAGGCTTGTCAACACATAGAGCCTGAATTACATGTCTGTCAGCTGCAGAAGATCCTTATGGAGACAGGATTTGTGAATTTTGCAGAATTGGACGACCTAGAAAGATCAATGAAACACAGATCCCCGCTTATCTTGAGGAAGATCAAAGCAGGAGTTATTTTTTCTGTTTGTTCCAACCACCCCATTTCCCAGGGCTGGGCTAGTCTTCACAATCTACAGTCACAGGGCGTATGAGGCTGATGGGGAGGAATCACATCACCCCAGATAGCATTCTAATTTCTACAACACCAGTCTCTTTAAAGACTCTTTGAACAGTTAAAGTTAAAGGGGCACACAAATATCTCATTCAGGCAACTGAGACTCTTCCCACGGTTCTGTGTTATATCCTACACTCTCTGGGAACTTCTATCCTGGGATTTTCAGGAGGAGGCTGGTTCACTCACTAGATTTCACTTTTAGAGTCTTTAAGTACTTTATAACTATCCTACATTTGATTAGATTTTATGCAGTCTTTCAATTATTCATTTTTTAAAATATAAATTTATTTATTTTAGTTGGAGGCTAATTACTTTACAATATTGTATTGGTTTTGCCATACATCAACATGAATCCGCCATGGGTGTACACATGTACCCCATCCCGAACCCCACCCCCACCTCCCTCCCCATACCATCCCTCTGGGTCATCCCAGTGCACCAGCCCCAAGCATCCTGTATCATGCATCAAACCTGGACTGGCAATTCATTTCACATATGATATTATACATGTTTCAATGCCATTCTCCCAAATCATCCTGCCCTCGCACTCTCCCACAAATTCTCAGATTACTAAGACAAAGAAGCAAGGAAACAGAGATGTTTTTCTTTGGGGAAGTTAAGTATGAAAAGCATGGAAAGTGTCAGTCACTCAGTCGCGTCTGACTCTTTGCAACCCCATGGACTGTAGCCCACCAGGCTCCCCTGTCCATGGGATTTTTCAGGCAAGAATACTGGGGTGGGTAGTTATTTCTTTCTCCAGGGAATCTTCCCGACCCAGGGACTGAACCTGGGTCTCCTGCTTGCAGGTGGACTCATTAGGTCTGAGCTACCAGAACAGCATGGAAGCATCTCTTAGCTCCCCTCCCCTATTAGACTGTGAGCTCTTTAAGGGCAGGGTTTATCTTTCTTTTATCCTGTTGTTACCAGCAGTAAGACCAGAATTTGCTGCAGAGTGAGTACTCTATGAATGCTTGCTGAATAAGGGTATGAGTGAATATAATAACAATAATAAAAAATAATAACAGTATTAGAAGGCTCTAATACATACAGACTGAGACAGTAATTATTCCACTGAAAACTTTAAGCTTGGCTTTTCTTGTCATTGTGGTTATCAATGCTTGTCAACTATTCTCACTAACATTTGATAAAAATTTTCAAACATATTGGAAAGTTGAAACAATTTAACAATAAACAACTATATACTCATCCCGTAAATTTTATAATTTATATTTTTATTATAGTTGTCTTTTCATACACATATTCATCAATTATTCTCTCTTTGGTGTATCTCAAAGTAAGTTGTAGACAATTGCATCATACAATTCTACTTCTATGACATAACATTTACAAATAATGAAATGCACAAATCTTAAGTGTACAGTTTAGATGAGTTCTGACAGATACATATTATCTTTGTAACCCTAATCCCTATTAAGATAGAATAGTTCCATCATTCAGTCCCTATCCCTCAGAAGCAACCAGTGTTTTGATTTTTTCCCACCTTATTAGTATTGCTTGATTCATGAGTATTTTAATGTAAATAGTCATCTATTCTGAAATTTCACATAAATAACAGCATGCAATACATTCTCTTTTGCATAAGGTTTCTTTTAGTCAGTATTATCTTTTAGAAATGCACCCACATTATTGTATGTATCAGCAGTTATTACTTTTTACTGAAGAATCATATTCCATTGCATGACTATATTACAGTTTATCCATTCTCCTACTGATGGAGACTTGGGATGTTTCAAGGTTTTACAATTATGAATACAGTGGCTATGAACATCCTTTTTCAAGCCTTTTTGTGGACATACGTTTTCATCTTAGATATATACCTGGGATTAGAATTGCTGGGTTATAAGGTTTACTTTCATAAGAAAGTGCCAAACCATTTTCCAGAGTGGATATATCATTCTACACTCCCATCAATGATATAGAAGCATTCTGGTTGCTCTAATCAGCCCCCCCTTTTTTTTAATTGAAAAGTTTAGCTTCAGCTAGTGTCATCCCAGCATGACATTCTGGATTCCTTTGTCTTAGAGGACTAGCAGCGGTTGAGCTCCTCCTAAAGTATATAGCTAATAAAGTTTATAGATAATAATAAAACAATATCTTTAATTAAGGGCTCCCCTGGCTGCTCAGTGGAAAAGAATCTGCCTGCCAATGCAGGAGAAAGGGATCAGTCCCTGGACTGGGAAGATCTCCTGGAGAAGGAAATGGCAACCCAATCCAGTACTCTTGTCTAGGAAAATTCACAGACAAGAGGGGCCTGGAGGGCTATAGTCCATGGGGTTGTAGAAGAGTTGGACATGACTTAGCAACTAAACAACTACAACAATCTTTAATTATGCCTTAAAGAAAAGTTAGATGTATGAAGGGAAACAACTGAACTGTGTGTGCATATCCAAGGGGAATGCTGTGGCCCATGGAGACTGTTAGGCTTTCATCAATATCACAGGGTGAGTTGAGGCTGACTGGGACATTATGAAAGAATGGCAATCTACTTTTGAAAATTTGCTTTGGAACAAGTCTGTAGGATAACAGAAGTTATACCCAGTTTTGATTATGTGAAGCAACAATTATGAGCAGAGGGTCACAAGCACAATCTCTGTGAAGTTGGAAGAGATTGTTTTAAAATATGTTGCCACACAGATCAAGTTCAAAGATTCTCTTTCCCTGCCCCATGGCCAATAATCTAGACAGGATTTCAAACACCCGGAAAGTGTAATGGGGAAGAATCTCATATAAAATGTGGGCTCCAGCAGAATTCAGAAAGAGGAGTATGGGAAGTAAGGGAAAAAAAACAAAAAACCCAGTCATCCAGATAACTTGATAAGAGAACAGAGAAGATCTTGGCAATTTCATTGTAATAGCTGCAATTCTCAGTAACTTAATCCTTGGGGGGATGGTGAGGTGAAGATATTCCCACATGCAAGAGCATATTCTGACAAATTTCCTATTAGAGACACTGTCCATCAAAACTGAAGTCTTATTTTCTATCTGGTGATAATCTACAGATTTCCACACCCCCAACCCCCGAAGTACTGACTTAAAAAGTAAGTTATAAAATTTGTCCAGTTTAGAGACTATTGTAATTCTGTTGACTTTGTATGTGTCTGCTGTAGGACATCTGTGATATCATGAACCTCCTCTCTCTGTTCTTCAGAGATGGGAAGATGAATACAGAGTTTATGTTGACAAGGACTATAAACTAAGCAGCTCCGCACACACTCCCCCAGGCTCCCAGAATACAAAGAAAAAAGTAATCACTCCAAATGACCCCCAACTATTTAGAATTTCATACCATCAAGTCAGATGAGCCAAAATTGCTACCACCTGTAAAGATTCAAAGAAATACAAAAATCACTAAGAAGAAGAAGAAGAAAAAAAAAAGAAAAACGTGGCAGATGTGCTTGGAGGGAGGGAGAACCAGCAGAGGAAGAACAAGCTTGGAGCACCCCCTCCAGGGAACTTGTGATCATATCAGACTTTGAAATTCTGCCAGATTCTAAAGTAACAAAATAACATGCTTTACCTATTCTCATGATTTTAAGAAAAGGTTGTTAAAACGTATAGATCCTCTAGGATCATAGAAGTGAAGGGTAGAAGGAATTTGAGTGTCTACTCACAGAATCATAGACTTTTAGCTTTGGTAGGGGCCTTGGGAATCATTTAGTAGAGTTCGCTACCCAATATAAAATATCCCCTTATAAATATGAATCTGTTTTCTGCTGGCATGCCTCATAGGAAATGTGGTCTGTTAAAATGTTTGAGTGCTCTAACTGTTGACAAGTTTTTCTCTAATACTGAGGAAATCTGCTTCCTTTTAACATTCAACCATGGGTTCTAGTTAGCAAAAGAGAAGTAAGTCTACTCACAATTCTTAACAAGTGAGGTCCTCATATGTTTGAAACTGGGTATCATAAATCACCCAAGCCTTCTCTTTTCTAGGTTGAAATATCCACAGTTCTTTAAACAGGATTTCCAGATCTCTTGATAATCTGATTAATTTTATCTTCTAAACATACTTTATCAGTGTCTTGCTCAACATGTGGTACTCCAAATCATATGCTATGCCTTAGGTATGGGCTTATTATCATAGCTAACTGCCTCCAATGACAATTGACAAGAAAGGTTAGATGACTTGTTCACATTTAATCAAAAGAAATAGAGACAGAAATAAGAAATGGATCTCTGTATTCTCAGGTCAGAATTCTTTCTCTATATCACACTGAAAATAATCTGTTATCTAGGAAAAACACGTTTCTTCAACATGGATAACAGAACTTTTGTGACTACAAAAGGAATGAATGGAAGGCAATGAGTGTTAGGATGAAGAACTTCCTTCTTACAGGCCAGTTTAGTTCCCTTACTCGGGTCTCTACTCCTGTCCACAAAGGAAAACAGAAATGTATTCTCTCTGGATACAGATCTCAAAGGATGGAGTCGCAAAGGATCAAAGCATGATTGAGCACCTCCTGGTCTTTGTTTAGGAGGTCTGGTGCAATCCAGAAGGGTTTCTTATACCTCCCAACTGAAGTCCCAATACTTACTCCCCTGACATTAAAGACAAATTATAAATTTAAGACAATTAAATATCAGCCTGAGTGGTAGTGGGTGAAGCTCTGGCATATAAACTATACTCACCTTTTAATCAGAATTTTGAATATAAAATATATAGAGCAAAGATGCAGAATGGAGTGATGTATATATTACTTCTGGGCTAGTAGTTAAAATTGAGTTTGAGAGCATTGCGTAAAATAGCATTCTGTTGCACAATGGTTGGGATTTGGCTTATGTGCTTTCTTTGTATCTTTCCTACCCCCATAAGTTCCAAATTCACCCCTGAAAATACATATGGAATTAATTCAATATCTACTTACTGCAAATCAACAAGACAAAAGGCATTGAGAACTGAAACTCACATACATAAAAAAGAATGAGACCAGCCTTAAAGGAACTCAGCAACTAATGTTAAAAAGACAAATATGCAGATGACAAATAAGCTATGCTGATACAAGAAAAAAATGGATGCATAAAATAAAAACGCACCTATATTCAATCTTTTCCTCTGAAAGCAAGATCCAAAGTTGGGGGATAATTTAAAATTGGGATCAATTTACATTTGACATCAGATTGAAAATTACATGGAAGCCTCAAAACACAAAAGATCCAGAAACTCCTCTTGTATCAGCGTAATAAACATGCCCTGTGAAATTAACTGGCCCCTAGGATGGGCTTTCTATGGCTCAGACAGTAAAGAATCCTCCTGAAATGCAATGGGCCTGGGTTCAATCCCTGGGTTGGGAAGATCCCCTGGAGAAGGGAATGGCTACCCACTCCAGTACTCTTGCCTGGAGAATTCTATGGAGAAAGGAGCCTGCGAGTTACAGTCCATGGGGTTGCGGAGTAGGGCATGACAGCCCAGAGCGACTAGGATGAGCCGATTAATTCTGCAGAATTTTGACTCTGAGATACCTGAACTTTCCATGACTGAAGATGAACTCCTGGGAAAGGACTATGCTCCACGGTCAAAGGTGACACCCAACTGTCGTTTGTTTGGGAGTGGGGCACTGCTATATTTGAAGTAGATATGAAAAGCACAACTGAGACAGGGCCAGGGCAAGCCACGTTGCGCTTTCCCTCCTCTCACTGGGTAGACTAGTAAGCAAAAAGCTGTTAGGCTGGACATAGGCCATTCTTATCCCCACAGTGATGGATTCTACATGACAAATAACAAACAGAAACCAAATCTAGGAATGCTGAATTCACTGAGAAATCCAAAAGAGAAATATCAATTGTCAATTGTTTCCCAAAGGGGTTGGAAGGAGAACCAAATAAAGCAATTCTGTAAAATGCAATCCAAAAGCCCTCATTGTTTACTGCATGGTAAATCATAATGGCAGGAGTGGTCTTATTCTGTTACACTGGAAAATGAGCTAAAAGAAGATAAAGTCACAGCTTTTGCCACTAAATAAAGTAAATAAATACTTAATAAGTACAGCAGAACGTCCAGACAATGCACAGTCTTGCCGTTCTCAGCCACTCCTGCAAAGAGAAATTCTTTCTTTCAGGTTCTGCTGCAGGCACCACAGTAAAGCATTCTGACAGACAGTTGGGATATTATGAAGATCCTGAAAGCAGTTTGCTTAGAATACCACAGAGCTGGCTGATGTTTGAATTTTGAGCATAAAGCATTTTATTTCCTTTTTCTGAATTAAGGAATGGGCCTATCCCAGAGTATCAAAAAGGGGAAACATTCCAGTAAAGAGAAGATGACATATATAGTCAACTGAACCCCAGTGATCTCTCCTGCCAGTAGAGCTGAAGACTGACATTCTGTGGGAGCCAGTCTCGCGCTTCTATACTCTACATTGACACTATCCCTGCCTTTCTTCTCTCTTACTGTAAACACACACTGATGGTGTTTAACATATAAACATCTTAACATATAAAAATCTCATGTGCATCAAGACAAGACAGCTCAAGAATACATGTATATTTTCAAGAATACAACTCAAGAATACATATATATCCAACTCATGGATACATGTATATATGTATGGCTGAGTCCCTTAGCTCTTCACCTGAAACTGTCACAACATTATTAATTGGCTATATCCCAATAAAAAATAAAAAGCTTTAAAAAAAAAAAAAAAGGCTAGACAACTTAAGGAGCCAGTCATTTCACCTGTAGGTGTGCTTTTAGGAATAAACTTTCAAGAAACACACATATGTATGCACAAGGAACCAATTAAGAATGTTCCATGAAATGCTATTTGGAAACAAAATAATAGAATGGAAACAACTGAAATGTTCATCAATAGCAGAATGGAAAATAAAACCTGGCAGAGTAACCAATGGAGAACTATGTTACAGATAAAAGGAACAAATTATAATCTCACTATAAGGATGAAGAAATTCTGAAAATACTACTGAAATGGAATTCTCCAGGCCAGAATACTGGAGTGGGTAGCCTTTCCTTTCTCCAGGGGATCTTCCCAACCCAGGGATTGAACCCAGGTCTCCCACACTGCAGGCAGATTCTTTACCAATTGAGCCCGAAAAATAATGTAACAGAATGATACACATCATGGCCTACATACATAAACCTAGAAAACATACAAAGCAACATTACATATAAGACATAGATACTCATAAATGGCTTTAAAATATTTTTATAAACTGAAAGGATAAATGCCAAACTCATAGCAGGAATGGGCCTGCTAGGGCTCAAATAGGGTGTTATCTATGTTATAATGTTTTGCTTCTTTTATTTATTTTCATTTAACTATTTTTCCTTTCTTTGTCTATTTCTTGACAATGTATGAGTTTTAAAATAAAAAGATGAAACATCAAACAAAAATGTTAATTTTCAAGTCTAGATAGTGGAAATACAGTATTTGTTCTATTTAAATTTCTTAAAAAAATCAGACCTCAAAGGGGCCAATCACTTGACTGTATTTACTTTGAGGTATGGAAAAATGCATGTATGGGATGTTAGGAATTCTAAACATACGTAAAGACTTAGCACTGTTTAATGTTTCCTCTGAAACTTAAAGGAGAGAGTTCATGGCTATCTGAGTGAACAACTGCTACTACAGATATGAGCCAGCCATTCAGCAATACTGGTTCTAGGCAAGGACACTGGCAAGAGGAAGCAGAATAGCGTAACAATTAAGCTTTGACATCACACAGATCTGGGCCTAACTCCTGATTCAGTCACTAAGTGTGACTTTAGCTATGCTGCTTAACCTCTTTAAGCTTCCATTTCCTCATGTATAAAATGGAAATAATAATTCTTATCTCACATAGAAAGTGAAGAAAGAAAGTGTTAGTCACTCAGTTGTGTATGACTCTGTGACCCTATGGACTGTAACAGCCTGCAAGGCACCTCTGTCCATAGAACTTTCCAGGCAACAATACTGAAGTAGGTTGCCATTCCTTTCTCCAGGGGATCTTCCCCACCCAGGGATTGAACCCAGGTCTCATGCATTGCAGGCAGATTCTTTACCATCTAAGCCACCAGGGAAGCCCATCTCACATAATTTCTGGAAAATTTCCTGAGCTAATGTATGAATATACCACTATGTCTAGCACATAGGAAATATTCAAAGAATGGTTAGTGAAAATGAAAGGGATGAGGCAGCATATGTTACACATGGACTTTTAAAGGTTAACCATTCTTTTATTAATTCTACATACAGGATGAATATGAGGGGTTTCCATCATAATAGTGGAAGAATATGAAGAGGTGAGTAGGATGTGAGGTGATGACTGGGGTCAGGAAGCCTTCTAGATGTGCCCCTAAGCCCAGTGCCCTCCCGTCATCAGAGAGTCACTGTTATATGAATAGTTTAGCAGTATCCCAGTCTGGGAATTTAAGGTTTCTAGGACAACAGAGGTGTAGCTGGTAGCAGCTCCAGATCACTGCTCCCTCTGGGAACCTGGATTCCAGAGATCACAGAAGTGTGATACTTCCTGCTGGCAGCAGCTGGATCTCCTGGGTGGACAAAATTCTGGGGCACTGGAAGGTGATAGTGGCTCATACTCTGTCTAGGCAGCCTCGTGTCTTAGGGGACTCCACCCTGAATCACAGGGGAGGAATCCCAAATGAAGGCCAACACAGTGTCCTAACATATCTGTCTACCCCAAGTCTTGTCTCGCTCCTGAAAGGAGACAATAGTTTACATCTCTTTCCTCCAAATATCAATAAAGTTTCAGAAAAAAAGAACAAAAAATTTTTGAGTTGTTCAAACATATTAAATCACAAAGTTTGAAGAAACCTCCAGTGGAGTCCATCTGATTACCTATCCTTCCTTTTCCACCTTCCCACCCACATTATCCAGACTACATCACAAGTCATTGTTGAAAACATAATGAAACAACTTTTTGTTTCTCGACACTTTCAGTCAATGAATCCAACTTTACCCCAAAAGTGTCAGTAGCAGATACCTATTTTCCTTTAAGTTATTAATCTTCAAAAGTCACAATGATCAGAAACTGAATAAAACTGACCTTCTTGGTATTAGGCCTCACCTAACTTGGTGGGTCAGCAGTAAAGAATCCACCTGCACTGCAAGCAACGCTGGTTCCATTTCTGGGTCGGGAAGATCCCCTGGAGAAGGGAATGGCAACCCACTCCAGTACCTGAGAAATCCCATGGACAGAGAAGCCCAGCCAGCTACAGTCCATGGGGTCGTAAAGCAGTTGGACATGACTTAGCAACTAAATCAGCACCACAAAAGACTCCTCCTTTCCTAGACAAATCTGTGGCAGGGCATTTCTAGGCTAATCTAAATATTTCTTGCTGCAATTTAAACCTCTGCTCTCTTAATCTTCTTTGTATGTACAGAGTACTTTGGAGGGGAGAAATCAGCAACCCCAGCAATGTGTTTAATAGTTCTCAAGTACAAAATTGCTCAGGCAATACTCTCCAGATTTTCCTCTTAGGAGAAAGACAGTGCCTATCACTTTAGCGGCCAGGTGCTTTGACATGTTTCCTATTAGGTTCGGAAAATGAGCAAACATATGGTGGGAGGGATTAAATGACATGATTGAGGCCAAGAGTAAGGGTTTTAAAACTCTCTTTCATTTGCTGGGGTATGTTTTTTTCTGCACACTGGCCTGCATACTCTCAAGAGTTTAAATTAAGTAGGCAAAGATCATGGTAAGTGCTGACTATTTGGGAGTGACAGTTAAAGTCCCAGCCCTTTGAATATCCTGCCTGTCACTGAGTCTTTGAGTGCATCTGCCTATATTAATCAGTATCTCCTGAGGAGGGTACCTTCAGATTCAAGAGTTGGTTTGCCAAAATGAGGTTTTTCACAATAGAGAAGCATAGTCTTTTAAAGGAGGAAGTGAAGGAGGGAGGGCGTGAGAGAAGACAAGAGAAGTAGAGGGAGAGATTGAAGGAGGAAGGGAGGGAGAGAGAAAAAAGAGGAGAGGGGCAGGGGGAAGGAAGAAGAGCTGGCTACTCTATCCTTCCATTTTGGGGAAAGAAAAACCCAGTTATGTTGTTGGTGCTATTACAATGTAAAGTGGTCTGTATTATCTATGAGGGAAAGCTTCATTTTCATCTCAATAAAGACTTCTGGGTTTGCACATATACAGTTCAGATTATAGTTCAAGATCAAAACTGCACCTGCAGTTCACAATGACCTATTTTTTGCCCCAGTCCCCCAAAGTTGCTCTGTAGCAAAGCCAAGTCAAAACAATGCTCAACAAAAGACTGCAAGTTCCTGGCAATTTCCCTTCTACTCTACATGCTGCCAAGGTCACCCAGAGGTGAAGCTGAACTCTCCATTTGGCCTTTTTTGCTTTTTCCTCCCCATTTCCCCTCCCTCCACTTACGTACATACTGATATGGTTTATGGCCTGTACCTCAATAGCATTATCACCCTGGATTTCTATCAGACCTGGGGTCAGCGGAAGCAGGGAAGGAGACTGGATGTGAGTGTGGGTGTGGCAAGGTCCTGCTGCCTTATCAGGGAGGGAAGAGCGGGAATCCACCTGGTATGCTTCTGGCTGTGAAGTATGGTGAGGTGAGCCAAGGTGCCAGGGGGTCACTACGAGTTCACTTTGGATAAGTGCCCAATATTGAAGGACTTAGCTCATCAACTTTTTTAATTTGCAAAGATGTATTTCCTGTTGGGTTTCTTCTCCCTGTCATAGGGGCAAAAGAATCCAGTATGCAGCTTGTTTGGTGTGTACAGGAAACATACCCCTCCTGAATTACATCCAATTATGGTAATTCATTCAGAAAATCCATGGGATTGCTGGCACAAGTTAAACTGCCCAGGATGGAAGAGTCGGGTATTTAGCCCAGGTATCTGTCAAGGATACCTGGGTGCTTTCCTCAGCACTGCATTAACCTGTACCCGAACCTTCCCAACATCATTTCACAAACTGGATAACCCTGGCGTGCCTTGTTGTACTCTCCTATAAAATGGTAGTTCTTACTCTTTATTCCTAAACTGCTTCTATTACCAGCTTAAAGAGCCCTGGCCAGTAGAACACCTAGGTCTCAGGAACAGAAAAAGAAACAGAATATCAAATTTCAAGTTTGTGCTTCCAGATTTGGGGGCTGAGGGTTGGCTGATGGGGAAGTCCTGTGGCTGTCCCTGGATAGGATATTAGCGACATTGTTCCTTTATGTTAATTTTGGATAGAACTGGCCATTCATTGCTTGGGTCTTATGTGAATTATTACAAGCAGGTGGGAATATTGACTCATTCCACCCTGTTAAGGTCTAGGTTGAAAATACTGCAAAACACTAAGGAACAGTATTAATTTTCTGAAGCTCACTTTGCAGTAAAGAGAAGGTAAAAATAAGACTAAAAACTCTACCCTGTTACAGTCAAATTGTCCTCACACCTCTCTGATCTACTTTGGAATCTAGGTGTGATCAACAACAATAGCAATAATCACTTCTACTCAAAGTAGAAGACTTTCTCCAATCAAAGTATTCATGGTCAAGACATATTTCAACAGACTGGATTCCCTGCTGAAAGACAACAGAAGGTATGCACCCAGGCTCCTTAGCAAGTAGTTCATATACTGACATAAAAGGAAGGATATTTATGGGTATAAAATACTTTAAAGCATCTCTCTCATTGGAGAGTACTTGGCTTTTAAACTTTTTCTTTTAAAAAAGTTCATTTGTTCATTCATTCATTCATTTGACAAACATTTATTGAGCAGCTGCTATGTGGCAGGAACTGAGCTAGGATATAAATATGAGGAAGGTAACAGTTTCTATCTTAAATAGTGTACAGTTAGAAGAGGAGACATATGGGAAAACAAAAATAGTACAATAAGATATACTGTATTAGAGCATTGTGTATGGTGTTAAAGAGGTGCAGAGGGCAGGCCAGCTCCTGCCTGAAAGAGTCAGGGAAAGTTTCCAAGGGGAGGAAACATCTGAGTCTTAAAAGTTGAGTAAATATTTGCCAAGGGTATAAGTGCCCAGCTAAAAGGAAGAAACTCTGCTATGTCATGTTGGGTGAATAGCAACAAAGTGTGGATATACCAAAGGAAGGAATCACCAGTCTAGGTTCGATGCAGGACACAGGATGCTTGGGGCTGGCGCACTGGGATGACCCAGAGGGATGGTACGGGGAGGGAAGAAGGAGGGGAGTTCAGGATTGGGAACACGTGTACACCCGTGGCAGATTCATGTTGATGTATGGCAAAACCAATACAATACTGTAAAGTAATTAGCCTCCAATTAAAATAAATAAATTTAAATTTAAAAAAAAAGAAAAGGTAGGTAGGAGCTGGCCTAAAAGGATAGCAATATGCAAGGGCTTTCTCTTTCTTTTCTGGAGATGATGGGCAGACCCAGAAGAATAATCAATCAAATTTATATTTTAGAAAGATCACTTTGGCAGTAATCAGAAGGGAGTCGCTACCATGCAAAAGCAGAGGGGACTCTGAGACAAGTATGTAAAATTAGTATGATTAAGTTTAAAAGCGCTGATATAAGTGTGGATACTTATTTAAATTTTGTCATATATCTGCCACCATTATGAGTGTTATGGAAAATCAATATAATAAGAGTTCAGAGACTGGAATGGGATGATAAGGAAAGGCTTTAAGGAGAAGGCAGGCAGACAGATACAATTGAAGCTGTAATAGGATGACCATCCCAGATTGCAGAAATATTTCAAATAAAGTGTGATGTCTCTAAATACAGGATAGAACCATGATGCATCTGTGAACTGGAGAACATCTATCAGACTATTGGGGAAAACAAGAGAAATAAAATTATCCAAGGCCTTTTACATTTAGGCAGGTATATCAAGTTACACTGAAGTCTACCAAAATCTACATGGCACCCCAAAGTAGGACTAGGCAGTCAAGCACTGTTGACACTGAGCTGACATGATCACACCTATAACTACTGTGGGGGGTTTAGTCCATTTCTAAGTTTGTGCATTAGATTGAGATGAAACATGCTGGGCAAATACAAAGCACTTACTTCCAAAATGATAGATTTCTCTGGTCTGTTACCAATATTGAACCTTAGTCATCAACCAAGTGAAATGGCATTAAGTTGATATGAACCTGGATTACTTGTTAGTACTTTGTGAACTTTCTACTTCACTTAAGTGTTCTGTAAGAAACAGAAGAGTATATGATGACAACCCCTACTAAAAAAGGAGTCGGGAAGGCCAAGAGTGTTTTTATGTGTGTCCTAATGGAAACTTCTTTTCAAATACAAAAACCTCCATATTACTTATACTTTACTGCTTAACACTACGCAGAGATGTGAACAATTAGATCATTCTATGAATGAGCAATTGCACCTAGTAATCAAACCCCATTTTGGATTATTATCCTTTGTTTATTAAACCAACAAGAGCATTCATTCCAGCCAGTCTGTCAAAAGCACAAAATGAACCAAACACTCTGTTTAGTTGAACTAGGTGCTCTCAGCCAAAACAAGCAAGATCCCCAAACTTTTGCTTTTATGAAACATGACTTTACCATGCAATGATATTAGATGAGGAGAGGGAAGAGATGTGAAGACGGAAGCAAAAGAATAATGCAGTTGTTTTTTATTCAGTGTCACAAGGGATGGATTTCTTGTCAGCTTAAAGCCAAGACAAGGTATAGCTTATAACCAACTCTGTCAATAAACTGTTTATAGTATTCCCTTAACCTAGTACATACTTGATAACTGCAGTACCCATTATTCAACTTTGTTGATTCTGTAAGGCAGTAAGCTGCATACTTCCGTTAAAATAATATTTCATGGACAAGAGAGAGTTAAAGTTTATCTCTGACTCATTCATTCTACACCATAAATGACCTCACCATCCTTCCTTGTCATTAACAATGCTAAGTTACTGCTGTATAATTTTACCTACCCCATTTTGAATAGTTCCATAAAGTTGTCCAGCCCATGTGTCAACAGACCACTTGGACTTCGAGCAACACTTCATATCTCTCAGCTGGTAATTATAATGTTTTCCTAAACATGTAGATAATATATGATTTCCAAATTGCAATAATCTTCCTAGGCCACTATTCAGGCCTAGTAATTTCTCATCACTTCAGGAATCAATTCACAAAGTGGGCAAGTAAACTCATTTTCCTCAGCAGTTTTAACCAATTTTATGTTTCACGTAGACATGAATGGTCAAAACTCATTTTTATTTTCTGATTAGTGTTGCTCAATTAATCCTCAACTCTCTTATAATCAGCACTAAAAGAGAAATAACCTTTTTTCTAAAAGTACAATTGGCCCTGGACATATCCTGATTTCACCTGTTCAGGTCTCTGGGTATTCAATAAAGCAAGTTCAGCCGCTGTGCCAAGAGGCCACACAGAGTTCAAGGTAACACCTCACAGCCATCAGTAGGTTAATTATAATTTCATTTCAAACACACCGACTGCATGCTTGTTTCAACTCCAAATGACCTTACCTGCTTAATTTTTTTTGGAGGGGGGTGTCTACATGGAGTAAATTTCTGTCAGCAAAGCTGAAAGGCCACTCAGAGTTCATGGTAACAATTCATATTTTTAACAGGTTGCCCAGACCTAAATCCTCATCTTCAAACATTCCAGAGAGAGCACTTAGTAGCTCTGAAGGAAGGAGGGAGTGCAGGAGAAGGAAAGGAGAGGGTAGAAAGGGGAAGCAGAGCCATGGTTCCTGCCTTCTGCAGTTCTGAGAGGTTCACTACCAATGACCATCTTGGCTGATTCTGGGTTGTGGGGGAGCGCTCTACACTTTTGAGGTGGAGCCTTTCAGGAGTTTCTAGTGTTTACTTGATTACACCACTACCAGAAACAAAACTGGCTCCAAGGCAGCCTTATATTTTCATTCTGAAGTGACCACAACAGTGGAAGCTTGATTCCGCATTGGTGGCAACTGAGACAATGCTGATTTCCTTCTCTTTCTCAGTGAGCAGGAACAGAAAACAGCTTCCCTGGTGGCTTAGACAGTAAAGAATCCACCTGCGATGCAGGAGATCTGGGTTCTATCCCTGGGTTGGGAAGATTCCCTGGAGAAGGGAATGGCTACCCACTTCAGTATTCTTGCGTGGAGAATTCCATGGACAGGGGAGCCTGGCAGGTTACAGTCCACGGGATCACAGAATCGGACACGACTGAGCGACTAAGCACACACACACAGAGGAGCAGAAATGGAAGTTCTCAGAGGGTAAATGTTTTCTACAGACAAAGGCTCTTTATCTTACAAATCAGGTTGAAGAAGCCCAGGTAACATTAATGAGAGGAATCATTTCAGATGTGATTTTTCTTATCTCTACTGCCTATACTGTATCACATGTTGGAATGACAAGCTTTGTGGGGATGTTTTATAAGATTCCTGGGTTGGAAGGATCTCCTGGAGAAGGGCACGGCTACCCACTCCAGTATTCTTGCCTGGAGAATTCCATGCAGAGAGGAGCCTGGCAGTCCACGGGGTCCCAAAGAGTCAGAAAGGACTGAACAACTTTCACTTTCACTTTTAAAATAAGACCAACGGATCCATTTTCCCATTTAAAAACCAAACCAAACTAAAAGCAAGTGGTCCTAAAGCTTTGGCTCAGGAATGCTTTTTGCATAACTCATCAGTCATTTGTACGGAAAATTCATTTTCCATTTCACAGAGCTTAGCCATGTTTTGTTTGTTTTCTTTTATTTTTTCAAACTATCTAAATGCTCAACTGCTTAGTATTTATGGTTCATACTACAAACTGTTTTGGAGAGATAAAAAAATAGAAACCCCTATTTATTCTTGGCCATTTATTCCCCTTGAAACAATTATTAGTTGTATGGTACTTTGTCTCAAATTGTTTAAGAGCAGTCTTCCCTGGCATTTAGATCCCACTTGGCTGGGCTGCATCTGCTTTCTTACAGCTTGATCTGTCTTGTCAATCCTTTTTGACAAAATGAAAGGACAATTTCTATAATGTTCACTTATTCCCTCTTCAGAGGATCCTTTCTTGGCAAATAAGTGGGTGGTATGACAACCCTTTTCATTCTCAAACCTTAACCGCACATTATTTCAATAGTGCTTTTCAAATGAGGGAGGTAATTTCTAGTTCCTGCAGGACCACAAAGCATTTAGATGAGTGCCCCACCATAAAGCCTGATGTTTTGTTACTGTTGCATAACCCAGTGATTTAAATTTTTTAGTTGCAGAGCCTGTTTGTTTCTCCCAAATGAATCTTATGAAGAAGCCCAAAATATGAAATGTGTAATATGAAAGCTGCTTAGGCAGATTTAGGATAAACCACCCAGAGACCTATCAGCTCAGCTTGTCTACCTTCTCAATTTCCCTCACTTCTACCACCTCAGTAGAGAATCACACCCAAGGGAACTCAATAGAACCACTAGCTGCCACCCAACACAGCTTAAAAGCTTCTAAGACATGGTATTGGTAGTAATTAGGAAATAGGTATTTGTAAGTGGCAAATCATATCCTCAAACTTAATTAACTCAGAACTATATGAATGACCGTGTTAGAACTTTTTTCTATTAAAAGACTATCTCTTGAAGACAAGAGCTTTGGCTTGTTTATATTATACTCCCCACAAAACCTAGCTAATCCTAAATGTTTAATAACTCTTGCCTTAGATTGGAAAAAATTATTTTCTGTGCAGAACATTTTAAGGGGGCAGAAATGATATCTCTCTCTTCCCTCACTCTGTATTCACTCAGAAATCCCTAGTCATCACATCATCACAGAGATCACAAGAGACAAGCCACCATAGCAGTCATCACTGAAACACTCCATCTTACCTTCAAACAAGATGACAACCTCCACACATCTCAACTTTCCTTAATGAGAAATGTAGAATGACAATTCAGTTGAGGCCTTCAATAAAGCTTATTTGGTCTCAACTTAAAAATGGCAATAATCAAACTAATCATTTCCCTTGCATGAAATCCAGAAGGAGGTATAATGAGTGTTAAATCAAGCCAAGGAAGTCATTTAAAGTCTGCCTTCTATTTTAGGAAAATTGTTCCTTCTCAGTCACCAATTAACCAAGTATTTACTGATATCCTGATCATGTGGTGGCTCAGACAGTAGAGAATCTGCCTGCAACGCAGGAGATGCAGTTCAATCCTTGGGTCAGGAAGAACCCCAGGAGAAGGAACTGGCAACCCACTCCGATATTTTTGGCTGGAGAATTTCACGGAAGGAGGAGCCTGGTGCGTTACAGTTCATGGGGTCACAAAGAGTAGGACACAATTGAGCAACTAGCGACTAACACACTTTGTGTTTCTAGAATGAGCATTGAACTTGAAGTCAGAACACTGGAGTCCAAATTTAAGATTGCTACTTCATAGCAATAAGATACTGCTTAAGAGCACCTTGCCTCTATTTCCTCACCTCTTTAAGTAGAATAATAATTGCTACCTCACAAGATTATTTTCAAGATATAAAAGATAAGATTTATCAAGCACTGTTCCTGGTATATAACTGATTCAAGATCCTGTGTGTGATCCTAAGTATGTTAAGTGTTCAAAAGAGAGATAAGAAAGAAATATATTTTTGACTTTGTAAATCAACTGCCATTAGGTAAACACTCAGGCAGCTTGTAATTTAGTATCCAAGGGGTATAGGGGTACAAGTTTAACTTCAGGGAATTAAAGTTGTGCAGTGGGGGTAGGGAGAATCCAGAGCCCTAGGTTTGTTCCAAAGTAAGCCCCTATGTTGTGCTGTGCTTAGTCGCTCAGTCGTGTCTGACTCTTCGGAGCCCACCAGGCTCCTCTGTCCACGGGGATTCCCTAGGCAAGAATACTGGAGTAGGGTGCCATGCCCTCCTCCAGGGGATCTTCCCAACTCAGGGAGGAAACCCAGATCTCCTGCCTTGCAGGCAGATTCTTTACCATTTGAGCCACCAGGGAAGCCCAAAAGTAAATCCCAGGATATATCAAACTTAATTGCTTTCAGAATATTACTAAGATTAAAAACATGAAAAGGACTTCCATCTCAATTCACCACATCTTTCCCATCACTATCCCTTATTCTCTTCCTCCTTCCCTCTTTTTTCTTTTGGCCATGCCCTACGGCATGTGGAATCTTAGTTCAGTGATTGAATCCATGCACGGGGTCTTTACCACCAGACCTCTGGGGAAGTCCTTCTTCTTTCTTCTTTTATACCTGAGTCAGGGCTGACCTGGGAGTAGACCAACTACATACTCTCAGAAGTGTAGACGTCACAGGCCTATTACCAGTGTTAAGATCTTTACCTTTAGTTAATTATTCCTCTGCCAAACTTTCGGGAGTCACAAAGTCACATTTTAGATTTCCCTCAGGGATATTATGATCCATACCTTTAGATGACAGTCAAGATGGCTAGGGTAAGGGACTTGGTGGTTTAGAAAATTTGGACCTTGATCCACACAAAAATTATATAAGGGTTCAAATGCTAAAGAACTCTTTGTTTTTTAATGTGATAAAATACAATTGTGAGCTGGAACTCATTTTTTATTCCTCTAAAAAGTTGTGATGGCAAAGGAACTTCAGTTATGCTAAACTTACCCTTTCCTTTTAGATCAACATTAGTGCACTAGCAAAACAGATAATTTTTCTAAAGGTACATTGAGAAGCAGTCAGATGGCTGAGGAACATCATTATCAACAACGATGATGACAACAATAACAAAATCCTGCTTTACTGAACCAAGAAATGCTTCCTAAAAGTACATCTTTCATTTGTCTCATAGCAACCATGTATCAAGTACTCAATCTGCATAGGGTCTTAGTCATTATAACCTCTGGTCATTATTAATTTCTTCTTATCATTCTAGCTCAATTTGGCTATTTTCTCTTTTTCTGTACTTAAAAAATGGCATGAGAACAAAGTAATTTTTATGACATAGATTCAAAAATCATACTTTGGCATTTCCTTCTGTACTTTTACTTCCCTATTACATCTCATATTCTTTTCTGGGAGCCTGCATTGCTGATGACTGGTTCACAAATTCAAATATATTTTATACATGGAAACTCTATTTTTTTCTCTTTCTTTTCACATTTTTTTTTGTGCTCATAACCCTTTTGAAAATAAATAAACTTGAAAGAACAGATTTTAGAATTAAGCAAAAAGAAATGATCCTTTCCCATACACTGATATAGGTATGGGAAAGGAAACATCAAAGTTCCTGATGTTTATATGAAAGAATCATTGGAAGTTAAAATTAAATATGCCTTCAGTATTCAGTATATTTAATTTAAAATTAAAAGTTAAAATTAAACATACCTGGGGGCTCAGCTGGTAAAGAATCCGCCTGTAATGTGGGAGACCTGGGTTTGATCCCTGGGTTGGGAAGATCCCCTGGAGAAGGGGAAAGGCTACCCACTACAGTATTCTGGCCTGGAGAATTCCATGGACTGTATTTTCCATGGGTCACAAAGATTCAGACACAACTGAGCAACTTTCACTTTCACTCAGAAATCATGTAGTCATAGACATGTTTGGGAATTCCTGAGGTTTCAAATTGTTCAAGGTGGTAATGGCATCCGTAAGAATTTCTATTTTAAATCAATAAACAGGTTTTTGAGTATAATGAGGTAACTTGTAGCAGACCAACACTTCTGCCAAAAACAATCAGAAAGATTAGAAGCAAAAAATCAGCTAGCAACTGAGGAATACAGGATTTAAGAAGACAAGATTTGGAAGAAAAGAAGTTCTTTGAGATGAAGCCAAAATTCTGTATACCAGGTTCTTGATGTTGGGAGAAACAGAGAAGCTAAGAGAACTTCTAGAAAACTCAAAGGGCTGGAGAGGGACAGAAAGTGAGCCTACTGGTATGTGCTGATGCTAAGCTGTAGAAGGTAGGGCCTGAGAAGCCAAGCAGATAATGGCTAAAAAGTAGAAAAGAGTTTCCTACAGATTCTTGGTGCTGAGGAAACAAAAATTAAGAATTCAGGTCCGCCTAGGAGAAGCCTTATTAAAATGCCCTGGACACTCAGCTGGGACACAAAGATGAATACATGTAGTGGTAGACATGAACAAAGTGTAGGCTGAACCACATCCCAGACACAAGTCTGCAAAGTTTCTGAGCAGACTGTGGTGATGTCACCTACACTCTTGATACCTGCCAAAAGACAAGATGCATCTCTGGAGTAAAATACTGTCATCTAGAACCAGTAACATTTTTCACTCACAATGACAGGGACTCAATAAAAATTTAGATTTGCCAAAAATAGGAGCAAGAGAAAGCTAGACAACAGAAACAGTCCTACAGATGAACACAATCAGAAATGGGCTTTAAAAAAACTGTGACTTATATTACATGACTAACAATAAAATGCAAAAGAAAATGCAAAACTGCACCATACAACTGAAATATTTAAAAAAGAAGAAATTCTAGCATTGAAAAATATAACTAAAATTAATAAAACAGTGGACTGACAAGCAGATTGTACACAGCTGAAGAGAAGATGAATAAATTGGAATGAGTACAAAATACCTAGACTGAAGCAAATAGCTAGATTGAAACAAAAAGACAGAACATATGGGACATAGTGAGAAGAGCCAATTATGTTTTTCTGGAGTTCCCAAAAGCAGAAGCTAGAAAATGGGGGAAGGAAAATTTGAAGACATGATAGCTGCATCATTTCTAAAACTTCCAAAAGAACCCTATCTACAGATTCAAGAGTAATGTTACACTCCATAGAGGAAAGATACAAAGGAAACCACACCATGCACATTCGAGTAAAACGGTCAAGATCAGACAAACTTTCAAAGGAGCAGCTTTAAGACTTTTACTGCAAGAAACATGATGAAAATCAGAAAACAATGGAAGCACACATGGATATGCTGAAAGAAAATAACTGGCAACTTAAATTCATTACTCAGTAAAAAAAATTCTTGAGTAATGAAGGCAAAAAAATTCAAGACAAAAGCTAAGATAATTTATTATTAGCAGGCCCATACTAAAAGATATATTAAAAATAATGTGCAAGGAAACATATATAAATATATTAGATACATATAAATAAATATTATTAGTAATAATATTAATGTTTATTTAGACTTAAAATACTTGTGAAGTGAAAATGTTAGCAATAATAAAAAAAAGTAGGAATGGAGTAAATTAAAGTTGCTTTAAGTTCTAGCATTTTTGTAGGGTTTAAGTAATATCAGACTTTTATAAGTAAAAGATGCAGGTTGTATTGTTTAGAGGAATCACTTAGAGACTGTATAACAAACAAGATAATGGAGAAAAAAAGTAGAGTAGTGAAGTATAATTAATTTTTAAAAAGCAAAAAAGAAGGAAAACAAAACAAAAGAGAGGGCAAAAATAGAACGCAAGTATAATGCTATGTATAAATCCCAACACATCAGTAATTAATTTAAATGAAAATTTACTAAATACTCCAATAAAAAGCAAAATTTGTTTGAACAAACATTCTACATGCCACTTATAAAAGCACACCTCAACTATAACAATCTTGAAAAGTTGAAAGTAAACTGATGAAAAATCATATACTGTGCAAATCTAGCCAAAAAGAAAGCTGATGTGGCTATACTAATATCAGACAAAGTATACTTTAAGGCAAAGAGCATTATTAAATATTATAACATATTATATATATATAATAATATATTATAATGTTAAAAGTCAATTTAACAAGAAGATAAAAAATCCTAAAGTTATATGCCCCTAGTAATATATGCTTATATTATATATAAACCAAAAATGGACAGGACTAAGAGAAATAAATTCACAATCATAATTGGAGGGGTACATACAACTCTCAACAACCAATGGACAATTAGAATAAAACCGAAGAATTGATAGAGATATAGACTATTTACCCATTGTAATTAACAAATTTGATCTAGTTGATGTTTACAGAAACACTGTAGACAGTAACTGTAAAGAACTCACATTTTTAAAGGGCATACAGAATATTTACCAACACTGGCCATATGCTGAGCCAAATGTCAAGTCTCAACAAATTTCATAGGACTAGAAATCATTCTCTTATGTTCTCTGACCACAGCAGAATCAAGGTAGAAATCAACAACACAAAGACAGCCAGGAAATCAAAAAATGGAAAATAATGCCCTACTAAATATCATATGTCAAAGAAGCAATCAAAATGGAAATCAGAAATATCTGGAGATGTTAATGAAAATATGAGGTACAAAGATCTCTGTGATGAAGGCATCTCTAGGGAACTTTATTGCCCTAAATGAATACCTTAAAAGAGAAGAAAAACTAAAGAAGAAAAAAGAGAGATCTAAATATGTATCTCAAGAAGTTAAAGAATAGCAAACTGCTGCTGCCGCCACTGCTTATAACAGAATAAGAGAAGTAGAATACATGTGTAAAGTGGAATCAATAAAGGAAAAAATGGCTCATTGAAAAGGCTGCTAAAAATGACAAAATGCTGCATTAACAATAATCCAAGAGAACAGAAAGAAGGCACAAATTACCAGTATTCAAAATGAAAAGAAGCATATAACTACATATGCTATAGATATTAAAAATATAGAGAATATTATGAACAACTTTATGTCAACATATTAGGAAATTTAGATGAAACAAATTTCTAGGAAAACACAATTTTCCAAAATTGACACAAGAATAAATAGAAGATTATTGGACTCATCACTTGTGAATTAAAGAAGTTGAGTCTATAATAAGTTTCCCAGAAAGAAATTTCCTGGTCCATATGGTGAAATCTTCATAACATAAAGGAAAAACTAAAACTAATCTTACACTTTCTTCTTAAGAAAGAAAATGAGGGAAAACTTACCAAGTATTTTTAGGAGACTAGCATAACCTTGATACCAAAACCCCCACAGGCCATTATAAGAAAGACAATCCAACAGAAAATTCGGCAAAATAGCTGAACTAGCATTTCACAAAAGAAGATACCAAAATGGCTAATTAACTACAAAGATTGCCTAATATCATAAATATCAGAGAAATATTACTAATAATTATATTACACAATAAACTCACAAAAAATAGCAGTACACCCACCAGAATGGCTAAAATTAGGAAGAATACAATACCACATATTGTTGAAGGTGTGGAGTAAGTTGAACTACCATCATTGTTGGTATAAACTGATTACAATCACTGAAAAACCAGTGGTTATCTACTAAAGCAGACACATATATCCTAACATATGACCAGCAATTCAACCCTAGGTATATATCCAACAGAAAATGGCACATCAAAAAGCATATACAAGACTGTTTAAGGCAGTGCTATTTGTAAAAACCCCAGTGAAGAAATATCCCTTATGTTCGTCAACAATCAAACAGGAATGCTTGAATTGTGGCTTATCTGTATTTGCTGTTGTTTAGTCCCTAAGTCATGTCCGACTCTTTGAGACCCAATGGACTGCAGTGTGCCAGCCTTCTTTGTCCTTTACTGTCTCCAGAAGTTTGCTCAAACTCACGTTCATTGAGTTGGTGATGCCATCCAACCATCTCATCCTCTGTCGCCCCCTTCTCTTCCTGCCCTCAATCTTTCCCAGCATCAGGGTCTTTTCCAACAAGCTGGCTCTTTGAATCAGATGGCCAAGGTACTGGAGCTTCAGCTTCAGCATCAGTGAATATTCAGGGTTGATTTCCATTAGGACTGACTGGTTTGATCTCCAGTGGACTCTCAAGAGTCTTCTTTAGCACTACAATTCAAAAGCATCAATTCTTTGGCACTCAGCCTTATTTATGGTCCAACTCTCACATTTGTACATGACTACTGGAAAAACCACAGCTTTGACTATACAGATCTTCATCAGCAAAGTGACTTCTCTGCTTTTTAATACGCTAATAGGTTTGTCATCACTTTCCTTCCAAGGAGCAAACATCCTTTAATTTCATGGCTGCAGTCATGATTGGCAGTGATTTTGGAGCCCAATAAAATAAAATATGCCACTGTTTCCACTTTTTTCCCATCTCTGTTTGTCATGAAGTGATGGGACCAGATGTCATGATCTTAGTTTTCTGAATGTTGAGTTTCAAGCCAGCTTTTTCACTCTTCTCTTTCGCCTTCATCAAGAGGCTTTTTAGTTTCTCTGCTTTCTGCCATTTGGGTGATATCATCTGCATATCTGAACTTGTTGATATTTCTCCCAGCAATCTTGATTCCAGCTTGTGATTCATTCAGCCTGGCATTTAACATGATGTACTATGCATCAAAGTTAAATAAGCAGGGTGACAATATACAGCCTTGACGTACTCCTTTCCCAATTTTGAACCAGTCTGTTGTTCCATGTCCAATTTTAACTGTTGCTTCTTGACCGGTATACAGATTTCTCAGGAGATACCTGCAGTAGTCTGGTATTCACACCTCTTCAAGAAATTCCACAGTTTGTTGTGACCCATGCAGTGAAGGGCTTTAGCATAGTCAATGAAAAAGAAGTAGATGTTCTTCTGGAATTTCCTTGCTTTTTCTATGATCTAATGAATGTTGGCAATTTAATCTCTGGTTCCTTTGCCTTTTCTAAACCCAGCTTGTACATCTAGAAGTTTTCGATTCACATCCTGCTGAAGGCCAGCTTGAAGGATTTTGAGCATTACCTTGCCAGCATGTGAAATGAGCAGAATTGCACAGTAGTTTGAACATTCTTTGGCACTGCTCTTCTTTGGGACTGGAATGAAAACTGATCTTTTCCAGTCCTATGGCCACTGCTGAGTTTTTTGTATATCTGCCTAACTATATAATGGAATGCTTTACAGCAATGAGAAAGGATAAATTATCACTTCATGCAACAGTTTAGATGAATCTCATAAACAGGCCAAACTATTCAGTGTTGATAGAAATAAGTATAGTGATTACTACTGGATGAGAGGAATTAGGGACTAGGAACAGGTATAATGAGAATGTTCATTCCCAAGAATGAGTAATTTTTTATCTGGGTTTTATGGGTACATTCACTTTACAAAGACAAATCAAGTTGCACAATTATAATTTACAGCTTTTTCTATTCTACAATAACCTTGACTTTAAAATGCCAATGAAAGGAATATTCTAACTTTCCTCATTTTTTTTTTCTTCATGGGTAGGACTTATTAAGAAGTAGATGTGAACTGTCTTTTAAAAAAATTTTTATTAAAGTATAGTTGATTTATAATGTGTTAGTTTCTGTTGTATAGCAATGTATATTAAATGTTTCATATATTAGTATATATATGTGTGTGTATCTCCACACATTTTTAGATTCTTTTCCCATATAGGTCATTACAGAGTATTGAGAAGACTGTGCTATACAGTAGATTCTTATTAGTAATCTACTTTATATATGAAAGTGAAAGTCTCTCAGTCCTGTCTGACTCTTTGCGACCCCATGGACTATACAGTCCATGGAATTCTCTAGGCCAGAATACTGGAGTGGGTAGCCTTTCTCTTCTCCAGAGGATCTTCCCAGCCCAGGGATTGAACCCAGGTCTCCCACATTGCAGGTGGATTATTTACCGGCTGAGCCACAAGGGAAGCCCAAGAATACTGGAGTGGGTAGCCTATCCCTTCTCTAGCAGATCTTTCTTACCCAGGAATCAAACTGGGGTCTCCTGCATTGCAGGCAGATTCTTTCCCAAATGAGCTCTCAGGGAAGCTTTGATTTTATAAATAGCAGTGTCTGTATTTTTCAGTCTCAGTCTCCCAATTTATCCCTCCTCCTCTACACACTCTATCTTTCTGGTGACTGTAACTTTGCTGTCTACTCCGGTGACTCCATTTCTGCTCTGTAAACAAGTTCATTTGTAAACTTTTCTCCTTTAAATCTGTATTGCTTCAGATCCTCTAAGTGGGTTTAGAGTAAGTCATGAATAGATAAAGGAATTCAGAAGACTGTGTTCACAGATCCAGAGTCTTGGTTGGTTTTCCCCCTAGCTGACACAGCTAGGTTCTGTGATACAAATGTGTGTGTGTGTGTGTATTTTTACCCCCATAAAACTTGAAAATGTTTTCATTTGTACTCATTGTGATGGTTAACTTTATGTGTCAACTTGACTGGGCCAGAAATTAGGTCAAACATTACTCTGGGTGTGCCTGTGGGAGTATTTCTGGATAAATACCAACATTTTAATTGATAGACTTAGTAAAGCAGATTGCTCTCCCTCATGGAGTGGGCCCCATCCAGTTGGGTAAAGGACTGCACAGAATCTAAAGGCTGACCCTCCTACAAATTAAGAGGAAACTCCTCCTGTCTAACCGCCTTAAGCTGGAACATCAGTCTTTTCTGGCCTTGACTGAAATGAAAACATGAGTTTTGTGGGTCTCAAATCTGCTAGCATTTTAAAACGGAAATTTCCTTGCGTCTCCAACTTGATGGATCTGCAGATCTAGGGAAATTTGCCAACTTCCATAATCACACGAGCTAATTCATTATAAGTAAGTAAACAAGTATACATACATACATATACATACACATATATCTTATTGGTTCTATTTCTCTGGAGAACTCTAATACACTCATACATTGCTTAATTTTTATCCATAATAGATCATTTGTTAAAGGCAGAAAACATAAGAAATACTGAAAAAATAAAAATACATAAAGACCATAAAATTATCATAATTTTGCGAATAAGTCTGAAATATCTTAGACAAACATGCAATCGCATTAACTGATCAGACTCCTTACAATGTACATAGTCTTAATATTTTTAAACAGTATTTAAAAAGAGGAAATATGTTTAATTTGCCTTTATATTTATCAGGATTTAAGATTAGTTGTGTTGACATTTATTTCTGAGAATTACTTGCACTTGCTAGCATGAAAGACCTTTTCTTATAATATTTAGAAACACAAGTTGAAATTAAATACTAAAAATACTAGCTTTCAATTTTCAAAATTAAAAATTCCAACAACAGGTCATATAAGTAGATTTGGATCTAATATCTACCTCCAAATATCACAGATACAGAAACCAAGACCCAGAGAAGTCAAGCAATTCAACTAAGAATACAGTTTTAGTTAGCAGCAGAGTTAGGGTAAGCATTCAAGGGTCCTGATTATTGGGCCAGAATTCTTTGCACCACCATGTAAGATACCTGCCCCTTCTAGCACTATCAGTCATATTAGCTCCTCAAAGACTTTTTTTACATGCACAAAAAGAATCTGGTCATCTCTAGCTATTAAAAAGTTGTCATATCTGACTGAGAAATTCACAAATAGAATGGTTCTTTACATTTTCCTCCACCTTCAATAAATTTGGCTTTCACCAGCTAATGTCTGAAAACATCTTTGGATAATTTTCAGCGGAGAAACAATAAATCAGGGATGTCAGTGGTTGAGAGAGGAGAGTTTTTCCAATTTTCATAAACAAAAACTTCAGTGACAGCTGCTTTCAGGTTTTGGATGTAATTTTCCTAACTGATGTCTTCACTGTGGTGTGCCTTGGCTGTCTTCCACTTACTAGCCAATCTTGGGGGAAGCATGATTTACGCTGACGCCACATCAATGTGAAAATCTGATCAAGTAGAACTCTGTAGCCTAACTGGGGAAAGCTGGAAGCAAGTCACCATTCACATGTGGATAAGGCAAAGACAGGGTCCATCTACAAAAGTACTGCTGCCCTGCTTCTGGTTTACATTGGCAACTGATTAGGAGCTAAAGATACAGCACCAAGACACTTCCCACTGAAATGGCCGTAAAAACTTCTGAGAAAAGTAGAAACTCTTAACAATGTTAAAATCTAAAATGAACGGTTAAACTATTGCCAAAATTCAGAAAGATTTTCAAACTAACAAGAAGAGAGCAGTATTGAGAATCCCGATTCAGGGCTCATACAGAACAGACTCACCAGTCTTCTCTACTCCTACCCCCAGGTTAGAAACTAGGCTCTACAACAGTACTTTTCAACACTGGGCAATTTTATGCAATACAGATCCTTTGGCTCCATTTGTAGAGATCCTAATTCAAGGTCTGGTTTGGGTAGTTGATGGGTAAGGGGAGTTGTCTGTAGGTGAATATTTTTTATAAAACACTAAATGAATCTGATAATCTCCCAGGTTTGAAAACTACTGGTCTATAGCAATTACTAAAACTGGGTGGATACTGCTCTGTTGCATACTAGCTGCTATTTTTTAAAAAAACATAATTAAAAAATTTTGAAATACTCATGACAAGCTTCAAAAAATAATACCAAGGGTTTCCATAAACCTTTCAACCAGCTTCCTCCAATGGTAATATCTTATATAACCAGAATACATTGTCAAAACGAGGAAACTGACTCTGGTACGATACCATGAGTTCAGGTATAGACCTTATTTGGATTTCACCAGTTTTCACACACATTTTTGTATAGGTGTGTTTTATACGCGGCTTCCTTTATAGCTAGCTCAGCTGGTAAGTAGCCTGCACTGCAGGAGAACCCAGTTCGATTCCTGGGTCGGGAAGATTCCCTAGGGAAGGGATAGGCTACTCACTCCAGTATTCTTGGGCTTCCTTTGTGGCTCAGTTGGTAAAGAATCTGCCTGCAATGTGGGAGACCTGGGTTCGATCCCTGAGTTGAGAAGATCCCCTGGAGAAGGGAAAGGCTACCCACTCCAGTATTCTGGCCTGGAGAATTCCTTGGACTGTATAGTCCATGGGGTTGCATAGCATCAGACACACACTTGCATGCATGCCGCTGCATAAAAATTTATCACATGTAGATTTGTATCAAGAATGCAAAACTGTTCCATCACCATTAAGGAAATCCTCTGTTTTCTTTCTTACTAGTCAAACCTTCCCCTATCTCCAGCATTAACCTCTGACAATCACTATTTGTTCTCCATCAGTATAATTTTGTAACTTAGAGAATGTCACATAAGTGGAATTAGACAGTATATAAAATTTGAATTTTAGTTTTGACTTAGCATAATACCCTCAAGAGCCATCCTAGTTTTTGCATACATATCAATAGACCAGTCTTTTTACTGTCAAGTAGTATTCCATTGTATAGATGTATCACAGATATTTATCCATTCATTCTCTGAGGTACATTTGGACTGTACACTGGAAGTATACTTCCAGTTTTGGTTATTACAAATAAAGCTGCTATGAACATTCACGTACAGGGTTTTTCTTTTTTTGGTAAACGTTTTCACTTCTCTAGGACAAATGCCTAGGAGTGTGACTGCTGGTTTATATGGCAAGGATATATTTAATTTCATAAGAAACTGCTAGGCTGTTCTCCAGAGTGACAGAACCATTTTATATCCCCACCAGTAATATATACACAAGAGAGTCAATTGTGCTGCATTCTCACCAGCATTCCATTTATCAGTTGCTGCTTCCTGAGGTACACAAAGCTGGATATCCTTTTTCCTGAGCCCTTATGCCTTTATAACATGGCAGAAGGCAACAGGATAAGTGATGCAAAATACTATGGAGTCACGATGTGGGCACAAATGAAAGTGCCCAGTAAGAGGATATATTAGGGCAATAGAGTTTCCATTCATTCTCTGGTTAACATTAGAGAAAGATACAATGAAGGTATAGGCTTATGATAAATCACGTTGCATTTGATGAATAACTGCTAATGGTGAGGTACTTGGATAGGAATTGTGTATATCAATGCACTCTCCAGCTATGGATCTGGGATGAGGTTAATCACACTCAAGAATAGGGTAAACAGATGTCTGGTTTTTAAAACTGAAAGTTTGGTATAAAAATGGCTTTTGGCCCAAAAATGGCTTCTGGTAATGTAGCCTAAAAGCCAACATTTTTTTTCCTCTTGGCTTATAATACACGCTACTGTGCTGACTCCTAATGTAGATACAAGAAAATGAACTTCCTTTCCTGAAATTTCTTGGGATACTATATGGCTAACAAACCCAAGAAACAGGACCATAGTGAACTACATATCCTGTTGATATGCAGAATGCATCTAAATATTCCTTCCATGATGGATAATCAGGAAAAAAAAAAAAAACTATGGAAAAATACTCCAAGATCACAGAGTAAGAGTAAGTTGCTCAGTCGTGTCCGACTCTTTGCGACCCCATGGACTGTAGCCCACCAGGCTCCTCAGTTCATGGAATTTTCCAGGCAAGATTACTGGAGTGGGTTGCCATTTCCTTCTCCAGCGGATCTTCCCAACCCAGGGATCGAACCCGGGTCTCCCGCTCGGCAGGCAGGCGCTTTACTGTCTGAGCCACCAGGGAGAAGGGACTATTATTCTTTAAGAGAAAAGGCACATTTTTTAAAAAGTATAGAAACCAGAAAGAAATTAAAAAAATAAAAACTAACTTGCATTTTCAATACAATGCAAGGAAGCAGAAGTTCACAATGAAAGTTCATGTTAAGGGAGAGAGTGGAAACAATGCAAAAAAACCTGCAATAGTAGGATTTTCAATAAATATTGAAGGTAATGATGATCACAACTTCAGCAACTTAAATAATATATATGAAGGACAAACTTGAATAACTTTAATGAGTGCTGAAATGAAAAAAAAAAAGAAACAGAAAAAAGAAAATGATTTGTATGGGGAGACAAGACCTAAGAACTGAATAAACAATTATTTAGTATTTATTCTCCACAAGGTAACATTATAGTCATTCTCTTCTGTCCTCAGTTTGATTCTTCACAATAGAAACAGATCATTGAGAATCTGATAACAATTGCTTAGCTCTGAGATTTTGACCAGTGTGTTCTAATTTCAAGGCATTAAGAATTAGCAAGGTACGTGTTGAAGATAAGCAATAATCACCTGTGTCTGACTTTCTTTCCTCAGAAACTTGGATATATCTAAAACAGATTTTCTTCTTCTTTCACACATTTATACACTAATCCAAAATGCAATATACTTTAACATCCAGAGAGTATATACATGTTTACTACAATGATAGACCTTAACAATCTTGCTTCATTGTTAACTCAATAACAATGTTCAATGAAATTAAATGCAGTTGCACTGTAATTTCAAGTAAAAATCAATATGGTAGTGCTGAGTAGCTCAGTCATTTGGGACTCTTTGTGGCCCAACGGACTGCAGCCCACCAGGCTCCTCTGCCCATGTAATTTTCCGGGCAAGAATAGTGGAGAAGGGTGCCACTTCCTACTCCAGGGGATCTTCCCAACCCAGAGATCAAACTGAGTCTCCTTTATTTCCTTCATTGGCAGGCAGATTCTTTACCACTAGCACCACCTAGGAAGCCCCATTAAAAAAATCAACATACTAACTCTTAACATGATAATCAAACTACAATTTATTCTTTCCTTTAAATTGTACTTGCTTGAATTTTTGCCTTTTATTTGTCTTTTAACATCTCAGAGCTATTTTTCATATTTTGATATTTTTAAAAAGCCAATCTGGGACTTGTAGCAGAACATTTACTCTAATTATATTTATTATCATAATGAGTATGTTTGGTCTTGTGTTATTTGTTTCTGTGCTTTCTGCTTTGTTTTCTTCTTTGTTGTTTCCTTTGCTACACAGAAATTTTCTTTGATTAGTTTTTGATAATGATTTAGAATGTATACAGTCTCAATTCAATTTTTAAAATATAAACATAATCAGTGTCAAGACTAAAAGAGCATTATTAGCCCTACACTTCTCATCTCTCAGTATGGTTGATATTATTAGGGATTTCAGACCTAGTTTCTTATTTTTAAGTATTTACATACAAAGTATCTTAAATATTAAAAATGTTTCTCAAAATTTACTCAGACTTCATGTTTAAAAATAGCTTAATTTTCCCTACCAGTCCTTTTATAGAATCACATCCTCTTATTAAAAACAAAACTCCATTGATCAAAAACATGAACAACTTGATTAGTATTATAGAGACTTTTATCCTATTTTAAGTTTGTAAAGACTTTCACTTTCTGCATTTAATTCTGTTGAGCAGCAGGTGGAAAACTTTCTGTAAACGGCTAGAGAGTAAATGCTTTACATTCCTGGGAAATATATTTATTCTCTGAATTAAGTCTTCAGTTCTGCCATTGTAATGTGAAAGCAGCCCCAGATAGTAAGCAAATGAGTATAGCTATGTTCCCATAAAACTTTATTTCTAGAAATAGGCAGTGGGCCACAGATTGCCAACTCTTGCTATAGAGAAAAAGTATGGGGCCAGTGTGATTGAATTCAACCTTTTTCTAAGGTTAGATGACAATACATGAAGTGAGAGGCACAGCTCTAGGTTCTCCACTTTCCTATTCCCCTTATAAAAGAGACTTGACCATAAATCTAGTAGATTTTCAGTCATTATTTACTGTGATTTTTTAAAAACATATAACTAAGAGTGTCAATGAGTATTTTAAAACCAGAATGACCAAATATGAGCTCTGGCATCTGGTCCCATCACTTCATGGGACATAGACGGGGAAACAGTGGAAACAGTGTCAGGCTTTATTTTTTGGGGGCTCCAAAATCACTGCAGATGGTGACTGCAGCCATGAAATTAAAAGATGCTTACTCCTTGGAAGAAAAGTTATGACCAACCTAGATAGCTTATTCAAAAGCAGAGACATTACTTTGCTGACTAAGGTCCGTCTAGTCAAGGCTATGGTTTTTCCTGTGGTCATGTATGGATGTGAGAGTTGGAGTGTGAAGAAGGCTGAGCGCCAAAGAATTGATGCTTTTGAACTGTGGTGTTGGAGAAGACTCTTGAGAGTCCCTTGGACTGCAAGGAGATCCAACCAGTCCATTCTGAAGGAGATCAACCCTGGGATTTCTTTGGAAGGAATGATGCTAAAGCTGAAGCTCCAGTACTTTGGCCACCTCATGCGAAGAGTTGAGTCATTGGAAAAGACTCTGATGCTGGGAGGGATTGGGGGTAGGAGGAGAACGGGGCGACCGAGGATGAGATGGCTGGACGGCATCATCGACTTGATGGACGTGGGTCTGAGTGAACTCCAGGAGATGGTGATGGACAGGGAGGCCTGGCGTGCTGCGATTCATGGGGTCGCAAAGAGTCGGACACGACTGAGCGACTGAACTGAACTGAACTTAAAGTATATAATCTCTGAGATGCTGCTTAATTTCTTTTGGCATGGATAAGCAGGCCTAAACATTTGTCCCACATCCTATTCCATTGAATGTAAAAACAAAGATTCACTTTAGGGTGAATCTTAAAGATTCCATGATTTTTTATGAGTATGACAAATCCAGCTGGTATACAGAAAAGAAGAGTAATAACTTCAATCTTTGCTTCTGTAAGTTGCCTGGAAAAGGCATAGAGAAAGATCTGTATGCATCTTGTAGTATAACAATGGAGAAGGCAATGGCACCCCACTCCAGTACTCTTGCCTGGAAAATCCCATGGATGAAGGAGCCTGGTAGGCTGCAGTCCATGGGGTCGCTGAGAGGTGGACATGACTCAGTGACTTCACTTTCACTTTTCACTTTTGTGCATTGGAGAAGGAAATGGCAACCCACTCCAGTGTTCTTGCCTGGAGAATCCCAGGGACGGCGGAGCCTGGTGGGCTGCTGTCTATGGGGTCGCACAGAGTGGGACACGACTGAAGCAACTTAGCAGCAGCAGCAGCAGCAGCAGCAGTATAACAATATGCATGAAGCTTTCAGTGATTCTAGGGGGTAGGGCTCTCATTTTCACTAAATTGGAACTGTAAGAAAGAAATTGGAATTGAAATTATATCAGCAAACGTATGTCTTCCAGATGGTAGGAGGAGAAAGGAGAGATAAGGAGTCAGTTACCAGGAAAACAGAGCTCTGGGACTCCTAATAAATCCAGACAAAGATGCAGCATAGTCTAGTGGGACCGCTGATCACTGTGATCAGAGCCAAAAGGACAACGAGTCAGGACAAGTCAGTGAACCTCTGAGAGCAGACATCCTTGGCTTGCCTCTTTTTTCATCTCTCCTAAATTTATTGCAAATTTGCCAGAATAAAACCCTTATTAGGTGTTTATTTCTATGTATATGTTTCTCTTTATATATTTATAATTACCTAACTATTTATATATTTGAGGGGATGGCTAGGACCAATGTAATCTTGTAATCCCTCTCTATTAACCAAAAAAAAAGAGAGGAAGATTAGAATGAGGGACTGGATATAAATGGCTTGCAAACAAAAAACAAAAGTCACTTTTGAATGAAATATCTGTAAAAATACCTGAAATTAAGGCTGTCAAATTCACAGAGAAAGAAAAAAAAAAACTACATTAAAAACTCAAAGAAGGTCTTAAGTCACAAGGTTTAATAGATAGAACATAGGTCCTAGGAGAGGCTAATGAAGCTGGGGCTATTTGAACCTGGAGAAGAAAGGGTAAGAGAAAAATTTCCTAGGTGTATGGTACCTGTTTATGTATATACAGTGGTATGTGTGTCCATTTCCAATTGTGATCTAAAATTAATGCAATAATGGTTTTGAATGACTTGTGAACTCAATCAAGGCCAGAATAATAAGAAACAGATTTTAAGTGAAGAGTTGAAAATACTGTAATAAAGCTATCATGAGACTGTAGAATGTCTATCCTCAAAGACAGTGAAAACCATTCCCTCCCAACTAATAAACTGCCACCTTAATTTCCTTGGGTTTCCCTGGTGGCTCAGACGGTAAAGCATCTGCCTACAATGCAGGAAACCTGGGTTCAATCCCTGGGCCAGGAAGGTCTCCTGGAGAAGGAAATGGCAACCCACTCCAGTATTCTTGCCTGGAAAATCCCATGGACGGAGGAGCCTGGTAGGCTATAGTCTATGGGGTCTCAAACAGTCAGATACGACTGAGCGGCTTTTTTTTTTTTTTAATTTCCTAAGTGGGTAAAACTTCAGTATGACTTAGAGAGAAAGTGTTTTCCCTGCTTTATTTCTCAGGAATCCCCTTCCTTACCAAAACTGATGTGATTTGCTTTCTTCTTTCATATGTACATCTTCCAATGGCAACTGCCTGGTTCATTACAGGTGATAACTTTCTGCAGGAGAGAAACAGATCTAGCTTTCAACATATATTCATCTAGCTTGAGTGAAGGTGTTTCGTCATCTATATAAGATTCTGTATTACTTCTCAGACACATATGCCTCAGTTTATCTTTTATCCAACCTTTTAGGTATCAAGAGGAAAATAGGAAGAGATGAGGAGTATTTGGTTTCAAGGTTCTGGCAGGTGATTTCTGAATCAACCCCCTAGTTTGAATCCTGGTCCCAGGTGTGAATTCAGCTGCCGACAAATCGGTGTAGATCTTAAATGTCTACAGCTACAGGTGAAATTTTTTGTTTTGATAGGAAACAACTTGATATTTATTGTCACGTGTCTGTACATGTCAGATCAGTTATTAGTACTTCCTTAAACCCAGACTAGAAGGGAAAAAGTAGAACATGGGGAAAGTGAGGGGATTCTGTGGTTAGGTTCCAGAAGACTGATTTCTGTCTTGCTATTATATTCTGTTACCCATTCACTTGGGATTAGGACTTTCCTGGTGGCTCAGACGGTTAAGCGTCTGTCTACAATGTGGGAAACCCGGGTTCGATCCCTGGGTCGGGAAGATCTCCTGGAGAAGGAAATGGCAATCCACTCCAGTACTATTGCCTGGAATGCCTGGAAAATCCCATGGACAGAGGAGCCTGGGAGGCTACAATCCATGGGGCCGCAAAAAGTCGGACACGACTGAGCAACTTCACTTCACCCATTCACTTGCTCTGATGAAGCAATCTGCCGTGTTATGACATATGTTAGGGAGAGACCCATGTGTCAAGGAACTAAAGAAGGTCTTGGCTAAGAGCTCTTGAGGAACTGAGGTCTCAGTCCAGTAAGAAAATGGATCCTCCAACAACCAACTACTAAGTAAGCAAGGAAGTAAATCTTTCCCAAGAGAGCTTTGAAATGACTCCAGCTTTATGGGAAACTGAGTCAGAGATCCCAATTATTAGACCAGATGACATACTGAAGTCATTTCCAGTATATTTATTGTAAAAGATAAGACAACTGAGCATAAAGCAAATTAAGAATAGAAAAGCAGACTTACAGTATGTAATTTTTTTTAATATAGAAAAAGATACTGTATAAAGCACAAGGACCATAAAGAAGTTGGACCATAAAGAAGGCTGAGCACTAAAGAGCTGATGCTCTCAAATTGCAGTGTTGGAGAAGACGCTTGAGAATACCCTGAATGGCAAGGAAGTCAATCCAGTCAATCCTAAAGGAAATCAAGCCTGCATATTCATTGGAAGGACTGTTTCTGAAGCTGAAGCTTCAATACTTTGGTCACCTGATGCAAAAGAGTTGACTCATTGGAGAAGACCCTGATGCTGGGAAAGATTGAAGGCAAAAGGAGAAGGGGGTGGCAGAGGATGTTATGGTTAGATAGCATCACTGAATCAGCAGACATGAATTTGAACAAACTCCAGGAGAGTGGAGAACAGAGGAGCCTGGTGTGCTACAATCCATGGGGTCGCAAAGTGTCAGACAAGACTTTGTGACTGAATAACAAGTTAAATCTTTATAAGGAGTTCTTATAATAAGAATTCTGCTTCATAATTTCTCTGTAAAATAAATACACAGATAAACTCTTAAAAGATGAAGAACTGAAGGACAGGGACAGTTACGGATTTGTCCAAGGGTACACTGAAAGAGAATTGAAACAGATTCCTGGACATGTATGTCTCCGTTTTTCAGTTCAGTTCAGTTCAGTCACTCAGTCATGTCTGACTCTGCAACCCCATAGACGGCAGCACGCCAGGCCTCCCTGTCCATCACCAACTCCTGGAGTTTACCCAGACTCATGTCCATTGAGTCAGTGATGCCATCCAACCATCTCATCCTCTGTCGTCCCCTTCTCTTCCCGCCCTCAATCTTGCCCAGCATCAGGGTCTTTTCCAGGGACTCAGTCCTTCGCATCAGGTGGCCAAAGTATTGGAGTTTCAGCTTCAACATCAGTCCTTCCAATGAATATTCGAGACTAATCTCCTTTAGGATGGACTGGTTGGATCTCCTTGCAGTCCAAGGGACTCTCAAAAGTATTCTCCAACACCCTTCAAAAGCATCAATTCTTCGGGATCAGCTTTCTTTATAGTCCAACTCACAACCATACATGACTACTTGAAAAATCATAGCCGACTACATGGACCTTTGGTGGCAAAGTAATATCTCTGCTTTTTAATATGCTGTCTAGGTTGGTGATAACTTTCATTCTGAGGAGTAAGTATCTTTTAATTTCATGGCTGCAGTAACCATCTGCAGTGATTTTGGAGCCCCTCAAAATAAAGTCTGCCACTGTTTTCCCATCTATTTGACATGAAGTGATGGGACCAGATGCCATGATCTTAGTTTTCTGAATGTTGAGCTTTAAGCCAACTTTTTCACTCTCCTCTTTCACTTTCATCAAGAGGCTGTTTAGTTCTTCTTCGCTTTCTGCCATTAAGGGTGGTGTCATCTGCATATCTGAGGTGATTGATATTTCTCCTGGCAAACTTGATTCCAGCTTGTGCTTCATCCAGCCCAGTGTTTCTCATGACGTACTCTGCATATAAATTAAATAAGCAGGGTGAAAATATACAGCCTTGACGTATTCCTTTTCCTTTTTGGAACCAGTCTGTTGTTCCAGGTCCAGTTCTAACTGTTGCTTCCTGACCTGCATACAGGTTTCTCAAGAGGCAGTTAAGGTGGTCTGGTATTCCCATCGTTTGAAGAATTTTCCAGTTTGTTGTGATCCACACAGTCAGAGGCTTTGGAGTAATCAATAAAGCAGATGTTTTTCTGGAACCCTCTTGCTTTTTCAATGATCTAACGGGTGTTGGCAATTTGATCTCTGTTCCTCTGCCTTTTCTAAATCCATCTTGAACATCTGGAAGTTTGTGGTTCACGTACTGTTGAAGCCTGGCTTGGAAAATTTTCAGCATTACTTTACTAGCATGTCAGATGAGTGCAATTATGTGGTAGTTTGAGCATTCTTTGGCATTGCCTTTCTTTGGGATTGGAATGAAAACTGACCATTCCCAGTCCTGTGGCCACTGCTGAGTTTTCCAAATTTGCTGGCATATTGAGTGCAGCACTTTCACAGCATCATCTTTCAGGATTTGAAATAGCTCAACTGGAATTCCATCACCCCCACTAGCTTTGTTCGTAGCGATGCTTTTAAGGGCCACTTGACTTCACATTCCAGGATGTCTGGCTCTAGGTGAGTGATCACACCATCATGGTTATCTGGGTCATGAAGATCTGTTTTGTACAGTTCTTCTGTGTATTCTTGTCACCTCTCCTTAAAATCTTCTGCTTCTGTCAGGTCCATACCATTTCTGTCCTTTATTGAGCCCATCTTTCCATGAAACATTCCCTTGGTTTCTCTGATTTTCTTGAAGAGATCTCTAGTCTTTTCCATTCTATTGTTTTCCTCTATTTATTTGCACTGATCATTGAGGAAGGCTTTCTTATCTCTCCTTGCTATTCTTTGGAACTCTGCATTCAAATGGGTATATCTTTCATTTTCTCCTTTGTTTTTTGCTTCTCTTCTTTTCACAGCTATTTGTAAGGCCTCCTCAGACAGCCATTTTGCTTTTTTGCATTTCTTTTTCTTGGGGATGTTCTTGATCCCTGTTTCCTGTACAATGTCATGAACCTCCATCCATAGTGCATCAGGCATTCTGTCTATTAGATCTAGCCCCTTGAATCTATTTCCCACTTTGACTGTATAATTGTAAGGGATTTGATTTAGGTCATACCTGAATGGTCTAGCGGTTTTCCCTACTTTCTTCAATTTATGTCTGAATTTGGCAATAAGGAGTTCATGATCTGTTCCATAGCCAGCTCCTGGTCTTGTTTTTGGTGACTGTGTAGAGCTTCTCCATCTTTGGCTACAAAGAATATAATCAATCTGATTTCAGTGTTGACCATCTAGTGATGTCCCTGTGTAGAGTCTTCTCTTGTGTTGTTGGAAGAGGGTGTTTGCTATGACCAGCGGGTTCTCTTGGCAAAACTTTGTTAGCCTTTGCCCTGCTTCATTCTGTACTCCCAGGCCAAATTTGCCTGTTACTCAAGGTGTTTCTTGACTTCCTACTTTTGCATCCCAGTCCCCTCTAATGAAAAGGATATCTTTTTTGCGTGTTAGTTCTAAAAAGTCTTGTAGGTCTTCATAGAACTGTTCAGCTTCTTCAGCATTACTGTTTGGGGCATAGACTTGGATTACCGTGATATTGAATGATTTACCTTGGAAACAAACAGAGATTATCCTGTTGTTTTTGAGATAGCATCCAAGTACTGCATTTCGGACTCTTTTGTTGACTATGATGGCTACTCCATTTCTTCTAAGTCTCTGTTTTACATGATATTAAATAAAAATATATTAAAGACAATAGATATGCTTCAGAATAAATGAGTATGTACTACTGAAGTGCTGAATATAAGATTATATTCATTCTGGAAGTTTCCAATAAAAACAGGAACTTTCTAATGTAATTTAGTTTGAGTTAGCTGAAATGATTCCTGGATATATTTGGGGGAGAAGAAACATGGGACATTCAGATTTTTCCAGTGGAAAAGCTTTCTGAGTTGCCAAAACCATAAGGTCAAATTTCTTTGGCCTTCCTAATAACAATACTACTGTTCTCTTTAGAGCACAGATGGACAGGGAAGAAGGGGAGTTCAAGAGAATCCCTTAAATATTTAAAGATAATTCATTCAGTATTTATCTAGGATCTCTTATATGTATAGTATACATTTAAATAATAGATGAGAGTAGAGCAGATAGATGCAGATATCATGATTCATTATGATTATTTATCTATTTTGTCTGCTCCAAAAAGGTGTTCTAGGTATTTCATGATAAAAGATATGTGTACAATAATGCTTTTAAAATGGAAATAGAAAAGACATTCTATTTCCATGATTTTATGATGATTCTCCAAGTATTCATGAATGTGACTATCAAGGAGACAAAAGTAACATCTAAAGAGACTTTAACCCTGTGTTAATGGGATGAAATTAGGCAAAGGAAAATGCAGGATAAACAGAATGCTTTTCTGAGTTTTCCTAAATTTCTACTTGTGAACTAAATTCCCTGGGGAAGATGGTGCACAGTCATGTGAAAAACTGATCTTTTTATACTATTCTACAGAGAATACACCTGCAGAAAGAAGAAAGACATGAACAATATTATTCTACAGAATTTTCCACCTTTAAATTTATCCACCTCTTAATTGCATTTTGAAAAAATATGCAAAGAATATGTGAAAACATTCTCAAAATTTTAAAGAAAGATATCAAGTAAAAGTTGAACTTCTCCCTTTTCTCCCATCATCAAGATGAAAGAATAATTTTAATTGTTAACATGGATAAATATGCACAATATAGACAGATTTTTAGGTGTAGATAGGATTTTACTGTAAGTATTGTTTGGTGACTTATCTTTTTAAACTTGGTATGTCTGGGAGATCTTTTCATGCCAATATGTATATGACTGCCTCAGCCTTTTCAAGGGATGTATAATATCCCAACTAGAAATGGTTCATCATTTAACCATTTTTCTTCTAATGGATATTTGTTCTAATTCCTCACCCTTGCATAGAATACTTTAATGAATATTTTACACTCATATTCTTAGAAACATGACTAACTCTTTTGAATAGACTCTTAGCAGTAAAATTACTAGAGATCAAGTAGAAAGTGTAATTTAAAATAATGATAGTTATTTCCAAAACTGTCCTCAAATATGCTGCACTAATTCACACCGTAACTTACAGCTTCAAAATAGTGTCAGTTTCTTCACTCCTTTTTGCAAGGCTGCTACTGCTAAGTCACTTCAGTCGGGTCCAACTCTGTGCGACCCCATAGACGGCAGACCACCAGGCTCCGCCACCCCTGGGATTCTCCAGGCAAGAACACTGGAGTGGGTTGCCATTTCCTTCTCCAACGCATTAAAGTGAAAAGTGAAAATGAAGTCGCTCAGTCATGTCCGACTAGTAGCGACCCCATGGAATGCAGCCTACCAGGCTCCTCTGTCCATGGGATTTTCCAGGAAAAGCTAGATACTGTAAATTAAAACTTTTTTCTAATCTGATAATCAAAAAATGGTACCTCATTATAATTTTAATTTCCATTAATAATGAAGGTAATTTCTTCATTGTGGGGGAGGGGGACTTTCAGTTGTTTTTAAAAAGTTGTTTATTTATTTATTTTTGGTTGCACTAAGTCTTCATTGCTGCACAGGGGCTTTCTCTAGTTGCAGCAAGTGGGGGCTACTTTCCAGTTATGGTGCAGGGGCTTCTCATTGCATAGGCTTTTCTTGTTGCAGAGCATGGGCTCCAGGGTAAGTGGGCTTCAGTGGTTGCAGCTTGCAGGCTCTAGAGTGCTGGCTCAGCAGTTGCGGCTCATGGGCTTAGCTGCCCTGTGGCATGTCAAATCTTCCCTGACTGGGGATTGAACCCATGTCCCCTGCATTGGCTGGCCGGTTCTTAACCATTGGACCACCATGCAAGTCTTTAGTTCTTTTTTTAAAAAATTTTATTGGAAGATAATTGCTTCACAATATTGTGTTGGTTTCTGTCATACATCAACATGAATCAGTCACAGGTATACATATACCCCCTCCACCTTGAACCTCCCTCCCATCTTCCACCCCATCCCATCCCTCTAGGTTGTCACAGAGCACTTATTTTTAAAACTGTCTATTGATTATTCTCTGATCACTTTTTACTGGGTTGTTAGCAATTTTTCTTAACTTCCTCAAAGTTTTAAATATGTTCTGAATGTTAATCAGTGTTTCATTATAGATACTACCATTATTCTCTCAGATTGTGATTGAACTTTATTTATACTGACTTGTACCATGTTAAAATCTCAAATCTTATCATTCTTTTATTGTATGGCTTTAGATTTTGCATTTCAGTCAGAAAGTCTTTTTTCTACCTTAAGCATATAAAAACATTCTATTTTTTCTTAAATATCTTCTACATTTAGGCTTTTAACACATTTGGAATTTATTTGGGGCAATGCTATGAAGGAGTGATCTAACTTAGGGTTTTCTCTAAAGAAACAGAGTTGACTCAGCACCATTTACCAACATTTTTCTGACTGATTTTAAATTGTCTCTAAATCATAAATAAGTTAAATTTCCATGGCCTATTTTATTCTACTGATTCTATTCTTATTATAAATGGGATTTTCCCCCCTCTATAAGTGTTTGCTATTATACAGGAAAGCATTTGTCTTAGTATATTAATTTTATGCCTGGCAGACTTGCTTACCATTTTTTATTAGAATATTGTTTTTTAATCAATTCACTTGAAATGTTCAGGTTGATGATGATATACACTGTTAATAAGGACACCTTCATTTCCTCCTTTCTAATATATATATATATATTTATATCTAGTCAAAAACACTGAGAAAAAAACCATTATTCCTCCCTGTTTTTTGGTTAAGTGAAAATAGTCACTAGGTGAGATACTTCACTAGAACTTCTGCTCCATTTAAATACTGGCTCAAAAAACCTACACACATAAATATTAAGAAATATATATGTAGTGCTTACTGTACGCTTGATATTCTTCTACATAGTTTAAATATATTAATTCATTTAATGCCCACAGCAACCCCATAGGGATAACTGAAATTAGTCTCCCCAAATAACATTTTCACAGAAAGGACATTCTGATGGTTTTCCCTTTAAGGAACTTTGTAATCTGTTAGTTATATCTAAACACCCCACCTAAGGTGAGTTAAGCAAGTTGCCACTTGTTCTCTAACCCCAAAGCTCCTTAATTTCCAAGTAAGCAAGTCTGATCAGTTTGAGTTATAGAATCTCATCATAAGAATCTACTTGGACAGCCACATGGACTAAGAGGAGCTGAAGTAAAATCTTTAAAACTTATCACCATTAAATAAATCTCTCAAGGTCATATATAATCCCATTCTGACTTATTGCCAAGGAAGTCAGGCACAAAAAAATCAGGCTATATTTCTGGCTCTGTACTCTGTAAAAAATTTATATACTCTTGAAAAAGCTAATCAATGAATATAGTAAAGTTGCAGGATATAAAATCAACACACAGAAATCCCTTGCATTTATACACTAATAACAAGAAAGTAGAAAAAGAAATTAAGGAAACAATTCCATCCACCATTGCAACGAAAAGAATAAAATACTTAGGAATATATCTACCTAAAGAAACTAAAGACCTATATATAGAAAACTATAAAACACTGGTGAAAGAAATCAAAGAGGACACTAATAGATGGAGAAATATACCATGTTCATGGATCGGAAGAATCAATATAGTGAAAATGAGTATACTACCCAAAGCAATCTACAGATTCAATGCAATCCCTATCAAGCTACCAGTGGTATTTTTCACAGAGCTAGAACAAATAATTTCACAATTTGTATGGAAATACAAAAAACCTTGAATAGCCAAAGCAATCTTGAGAAAGAAGAATGGAACTGGAGGAATCAACCTGCCTGACTTCAGGCTCTACTACAAAGCCACAGTCATAAAGACAGAATGGTACTGGCACAAAGACAGAAATATAGATCAATGGAACAAAATAGAAAGCCCAGAGATAAATCCACACACCTATGGACACCTTATCTTCGACAAAGGAGGCAAGAATGTACAATGGAGTAAAGACAATCTCTTTAACAAGTGGTGCTGGGAAAACTGGTCAACCACTTGTAAAAGAATGAAACTAGATCACTTTCTAACACCATACACAAAAAATAAACTCCAAATGGATTAAAGATCTAAAAGTAAGACCAGAAACTATAAAACTCCTAAAGGAGAACATAGGCAAAACACTCTCCGACATAAATCACAGCAGGATCTGCTATGATCCACCTCCCAGAATTCTGGAAATAAAAGCAAAAATAAACAAATGGGATCTAATTAAAATTAAAAGCTTCTGCACAACAAAGGAAACTATAAGGAAGGTGAAAAGACAGCCTTCTGAATGGGAGAAAATAAAAGCAAATGAAGCAACTGACAAACAACTAATCTCAAAAATATACAAGCAACTTATGCAGCTCAATTCCAGAAAAATAAACGACCCAATCAAAAAATGGGCCAAAGAACTAAATAGACATTTCTCCAAAGAAGACATACGGATGGCTAACAAACACACGAAAAGATGCTCAACATCACTCATTATGAGAGAAATGCAAATCAAGACCACCATGAGGTACCATTTCACTCCAGTCAGAATGGCTGCGATCCAAAAGTCTACAAGCAATAAATGCTGGAGAGGGTGTGGAGAAAAGGGAACCCTCTTACACTGTTGGTGGGAATGCAAACTAGTACAGCCACTATGGAGAACAGTGTGGAGATTCCTTAAAAAATTGCAAATAGAATTTATGACCCAGCAATCCCACTGCTGGGCATACACACTGAGAAAACCAGAACTGAAAGAGACACGTGTACCCCAATGTTCATCGCAGCACTGTTTATAATAGCCAGGACATGGAAACAACCTAGATGTCCATCAGCAGATGAATGGATAAGAAAGCTATGATACATATACACAATGGAGTATTACTCAGCCATTAAAAAGAATATACTTGAATCAGTTCTAATGAGGTGGATGAAACTGGAGCTGATTATACAGAGTGAAGTAAGCCAGAAAGAAAAACACCAATACGGTATACTAACACATATATATGGAATTTAGAAAGATGGTAATGATAACCCTGTATGCGAGACAGCAAAAGAGACACAGATGTACAGAATACACTTTTGGACTCTGAGGGAGGAGAGGGTGGGATGATTTGGGAGAATGGCATTGAAACATGTATACTATCATGTAAGAAACGAATCGTCAGTCTATGTTCGATACAGGATACAGGATGCTTGGGGCTGGTGCAGGGGGATGATCCAGAGAGATGATATGGCGTGGGAGGTGGGAGGGGGGTTCAGGATTGGGAAATCATGTAAACCCATGGTGGATTCATGTCAATGTATGGCAAAACCAATACAGTATTGTAAAGTAAAATAAAGTAAAAATAAAAAATTAAAAAATATATATATAATATTATAGATAATTGTACTATGAGCTACTTTCTATCTTAACAATATATTGTGGCCAATTTGAATGTAAATAAAAGTAGATTTTTAAAAATCATTTTTAGCAAGTGTATCACATTCTGTGGTTTGAATTTACCATTTTAAAAAAGCATAGCGATTGTACTAGGCACTGTTCTAAGTGCTTTATAAATATCAACTCAATCTTCATTACATCTGAGGTATGTACCATACCATATGGTATATATGTATCATAATTTATTTAATCAGATTAAAGAAATCAAATTTTGATTCAATAATTTAATCCAAACTTGGATTAAATAAATCAAAATGGTGCCAAATGTTTGCCATTACAAACAATACTGTGACAAACTTCTTGGAAAATACAACTTTGTGCAGTTGTGTGATTACTTCTTTAGCCTAAATTAAATGGGTGCCTTCTCAATGGACTGAGATTAGTGGCAAAGAGAAGAGGCAGTAGAGATATGAACTCAGAAAAGCACAAAGTGTGCTTGGGAAACCATAACTGCAGAAAAGGGAAAAAATAAACAGTTAATGAACATTTACGATTTACCAGACACTACACCTAGATGCTTTAACATATACTGACATGTTTAATCCTCACAAGAACTATTTGCTGTAAGGTGCAATCCCTTTGTTATAATGAGGAAACTGAAAAACAAACAGGTTAGTTACTTGAGAAGTTCACACAGCCAGTAAGTAGTTGAGGTTCTGCAACTATCAGCTAAATTATTTTAAACAAGTTGCTTAATCTTTGTGGCCACATTTTAATTCAACTGTAAAATGTGACTCAAAAGCGTAACATAAATTAACACAGTGTGTGCAAATTATAAACTAAATACAAGAAATAATTCAACATTTTAAATAATTTAAGAAAAACTGAGCCCAAAATGGTATTTATAGTTAAACATTCTGTAAGCTGTATGCCTTCATAAACCTTTACTATACTCCATATTAAGAGAGGGATATAAATTGGACTACATGCAACAAAAGGACTGCTAAATGACGATCTGTTTGGGTGGGAGAACACCTCAAAGTCATCCATGCAATCTTCTATCAGGGAGGAATTCTTCATACAGGATTCTCTAAAGTGGCCATCTGGCATCTGCATTTTTACAGTGAGGGCTCCTTGTTCAATGATGGGAATGTTAACAATGCCCTATTAGCCCTTCCTCAGCTTCCCATTAAAATTCTCATGAAACTACAGCAAGTGATGACAAGTTTCAACCTGACTGAAAACTAAGAAATTTACTTGTCAGGATTCAGGAAGAATTCATATTATTCAAAGGCTGTAAAAGCATGGACAGGACCTTTTAGGACTATGATTCCCTGTGAAGGGGGTTAGAATATGCTACTCCAAAATATGCCACTTTAGTATTATTTAGGATTGTTTCAAGCTGAGGGCAAAAGAGAAACAATTTATACAGAAGAATACTCTGCTCTTCCACCTTTGGCCCAAGAACAGGGCATAAATTTTCTTTTGTAAGGATTACATAAATTTCCATTTGTAAACCCTCCTATGCTCAGAAGACAGATATGGCAACCAGATGAGTCTGCTGTATCATACATTTCCCAATCACTGTCCCCAAATTCACCACCCCTAGGATCCCAAATCCCCTTTCCTATATCTAGTCACTTCTCCACAATTTATCACCCTTTGTTAAAATGGTATATATACTACAATGAATCTAGCTCCTTCTTTGGTTTCCCAATTCTTTTCTGTGAAGCCCCCATGTATATAAAAATGCTGTGTGACTCAAGGAGCTCAAACCAGTGCTCTGTGACAACCTACAGGGGTGGGATGGTGTGGGAGGGAGGGAGGCTGCAAGGGAGCGGACATATGTATACCCATGGCTGATTCATGCTGATGTATGGCAGCAACCAACACAACAGAGTAAAGCAATTATCCTCCAATTAAAAATAAATTTAAAAAGAATCAATATATTAAAAGAAAAAACAAACAACAAAAAATATATTAAAATGTATCTGTCTGTTCTCGTTAGTCTATCCTCCGTCAGTTTAATTTATAGGCCCCAAAATAGAACCTCAGGGTATAGAATTAAAGTACTTCCTCTTCTACACAGGGAATAAAACATAGTTTGAGACTGAATTAGTAAAGGAATATAGCTTTATCTCTCAGTGAAAAGTTGTCAACAAGAAGGAGATGAGCCTGGAAAATCCATGAGTAGTATATCCTGTAGGCCACTGATTCCTGCTCTTCCCCCAATTTTTATGGCTAAAGGAGAACTGCAGATTGTGATCCCATATAAAGATAATCAAACAATTAATCAAATGGGAATAGATAATGCTTCCATCAATCACTCCTCTAACTTGAGATTATATGTATTCTAATAGCATTAATGTAGAATGGTGCTCTTTAAACTTTAATATGTATATCAGTCACCTGAGTATCTTGTTTAAAGGCAGATTCTGATTTAGTAAGTCTATAGTAGGGTATGAGATTCTACATTTCTAATAATTCCTGGATGAGAGGTGTAAAGACCCCATGTCGGTAATTACATGACAACCTTTCCACAAGCAAGTAATAGATCCAAATAGACCTCTCTTTTCAGAGTCAGGTACATAATTTTAAGGAAAAGGAAGTAAAGAATCATGGAAGACAAGGAAAGGAGTTTATAATAAAAATACACTAAACTATAGAAATAAACAAGCATGGACAAAAATTTTAATATTTTCAATAGACTTCAAGGAATGATAGATTCTCTGGGGGAAAGAGTTGAAAGATAAAAATACTGAACAAAACAGTGTTAGTTTCATGGAACTTTAAAATGAGGTAGATGTCACAAGAGATGATAAAGAAATAAAATGCAAGTAAAACTACAATCTGTCCTACAAAGTGAAAATTTAAAAACCCAACAGGTTTAATCCTTTGATTGGGGATCCTTCCTCTGAAAATAGAGGAAAGGACAGAAAGAGGGAATATAAAGTTTTTTATGACATAGAGATAATTCATATCTATGAGGAAGAAAAGAACGTAGGAAATAAATTAATACAACAGAAAAAAAAATTGAGCAGTGCAAAGACTGAAGCATACAGATTGGAAAGATTCACCATATAACTAGAGAACTTAAGGAAAAGAGATCATATATCCTGGGGAATTTGTTAAACTTCAATGATAAGGAAACAAGTGTACAAATATATGATAAATTATTAGTAACAAAAGGTAAGAGGTAAATTTTTAGTAACAAAAATCAAGCTGATCACAAGGATATGACCTGAGAAATTTATATTCTTCAGGTTGTTACTGCCATGTGACACTAAAAAAATGAGAGATTTTCAAGTATATAAAGACTTACAAAATCTACTTCAAATCACTCCTGAAAACATTACCCAAAGACACTCACTAGCCTATGAAGAATTCTGGAAAAATTATGTTGTTAATGTGTTCCGTGTCCTGGTAGTGAACAAAGAAATCAGCCAAACATATTAAATCTAAAAATTGTTATAATAAACATAAGACAGGACACAAATGCCGACACTGTTCCCTGCGAGGACTCCCTTCCCTAAGTCAGGCGAGGTGTGCACTTTGTGCACTGTGGTTTTCTTCTACAGTGTTTGTCACGCTGTACTGTCGTTTCCGGTTCAACCTTCCAGTTCCCTCACTAAGCTGCTGTCACTTACCTAACCTTCCTCTTCTCCATACTTCTTACTGCTAACATAGATATAGATATATTTTATATATCAGTATACTACTATATGAGGGCTTCCAGGTGGCTCTAATGGTAAAGAACCCACCTACCAGTGCAAGAGATGTAAGAGATGCAGGTTTGATCCCTGGGTTAGGAAGGTTAGGAAGATCCTCTGGAGAAGGATATGGCAACCCATTCCAGTATTCTTCCCTGGACAATCCCATGGACAGAGAAGCCTGGAGGGCTATAGTCCATGGGGTCGCAAAGAGTTGAACATGACTGAGCAGGTATGCACTCAACTCAATAATACTATAAGTATACTACCATATATATACTACTGGATTATATATACAAGTATCAATACAGCAAAAGCAAGGTTGAAAGAAAAAATTAAGAGAAGAAAAATAATGCTTATTTACTCATATGGGAGTGGAACATGAATGAATAAATAATTTCTGTCTCATACATGAATAAGAAAACAAAATTAAGCACGGGAAAACTAAAAACCAGTAGAAATAAAAGTGTAACATAAATCTTCTGTTTACCAGCAAAAATAAAAAACAATGAAAACATAGTAGGCCAAAGAGTAAAAGAGGAAAAAAAAAAGCAAAACAGTCAGAAAATATACAATAATACAACAAAAGCCAGTCATTCATGTACTTTCTTTCCGCTAAGGAGAGAACAGCAAAGGATAGTCACTGCCCCCTCACCAAGAAGTTTTCTTTGTGGTTCAGGTATAAACTGAGTATTGGGCAAGAGTGGGGGTGGCAAGACAAGTTCACCTGCCCTACTGTGGGCCAAAAGAAGCATAAAATCATAGACTCTTGCAAAGGTGGTTAAATTATCTAGACTTTGATAACTGCACCCATTTACTGACAGACTGTGACAGGCTATGGAAGAACTGCTAGGAACCAACTTCTCAAATTTGAGAATCCTGCTTATTGGAACACTGCATCAATCACTGTGAATAGACTGTTTTCACTAAAACCTACAATATGTTCTACATTGTCACTTGTAGAATTAATAAGACTGCTTATCTTATTGTACCTTGTTCCTTTTCTCCTCAGCCTAAACAATCCTGGGGAAATTAAATAGTCTTGCTTAGGCTTCAGAGACAAATCAGAGTAGGCATCTAGCCTTGCTTCTAACCTGCCTGGATGCTGCCCTGACTGTGAGTTGACTGTGAGTAACTGCCTGCCTGCTGTGAGTGCAAGATTTCCAAGACCTTAGATAAGATGGGGGAGGAATTTTAAGATTGTTGAGAGCCTGGAGGGGACCTGGGCAACCAAGCCCCAGGCTTAGCAGCATTCCAAGTTTACAAGACAAAACCTACAGCATTAACATGAAACCAGAGCTGCAATTTGGTCACAGATTGATGATGAAATCAGTTTGCATCCTGGGATTATAAACGGGAATCCTGACCTGCAATCTTTGAAGTCTCACGCACAGAGTGGACATACTGCCTGGGACCTTTTCCCAGTTGAGACTCCAGATGTGCTGTGACACGAGTCTTCCCAGTGCTGAGTAATTCTGGATGCTGGTCAAAATCCAATTTGGTGATGTGTACTCTGCTGTTTCTATTTCTCTTTTCTTTTAATGTTAGTATATTGAAAGTAAGCTCTATAATTCTCTAATAAATATATGTATTATTGAAGAGTGGGGGTGGGGGCAGTTCTGAGCAATAATTTTTGGGAAATATGTATGATAAAATGTGCAGTGGAAATACCAGGTTCGGTAACCAAGAAATTGATCCTTCCTTTATCTCCAAATTAAACCTATCTAGGTACTCTTGCCTGGAAAATCCCATGGACAGAGGAGTCTGATAGGCTGCAGTCCATGGGGTCGCAACAAGTTGGACACAACTGAGCGACTTCACTTTCACTTTTCACTTTCATGCATTGGAGAAGGAAATGGCAACCCACTCCAGTGTTCTTGCCTGGAGGATCCCAGGGACGGCGGAGCCTGGTGGGCTGCCATTTCTGGGGTTGCACAGAGTTGGACACAACTGAAGCAACTTAGCAGCAGCAGCAGCAGCAGGTTAAAATAAAATACCAAAGCAAAGAACAAAATACCCAGCATAACTCTAGGACAGTTATGCTTTATTTTGTCGTGGATGAGGTGTATATCTCACTCCCTAATTTGCCAATAGCACTCCTTGAGTTCTAGACTACTGTTTTCAAGAGATGCAGAAGAGATAAATCCAGCTGATCCAAACCAGGACAAAACAGGTAACTTCTCATTTTTTTTATGCAGCAAAATTAAAACAAACACACACCTTTCAGTGTTAGCTGATAATCTGTCTGTTGCCTACCACCCATCTTTTTCTAGACTGTCAGTAAGTAAGGCTCTCATAAGTTAAGCTACACTAAATAGACTGGAGTAGATGGAGTGAACTTTACATAGCAGAGTCAACCTGAAGATAATCTCTCTGATACAAAATCCCTTTTGTGATATGAAAAGGTTAATCAGCTCTGCATTCAACAGGACCCTTACTTTTGGTCCTATCAGTTCTATTATTACTAACCTCCTTTACCCCAAATGTAAAACTAATGTTTGGGAACCTGACCGCCTCTGAGGTGCAAGGGCCCTAGACAACAAGGAAGAAATTCAGTAAGGTTGGGGTTAGGTTATTTGAATCACTATCAGGCAGCTGAGACTGAGAACAATGTTTCTTAAGAAAAGTGGGCATTCAGAGGCATCTGGGAGAGAGCCTGGGAGAACATGCATTATACATTTTTTTCTTTCAACAAATCCAATGTGAGCATACCTAAAGGATGAAGGAGCTTCTGAATGATACAATAAATCAGAACAAGTACAAATCACAAACACTTATTGAATGTTTATCATATGACATGAAGTATGTTAAGGACTCTGAATGGATTAGCTTATTTAATCATGACAACAAGCATATGAGGTAGCTGCTAAACAGCTACTGTTATTATCTGTGTTTTACAAGTGAAGAAACTGAGGCACAGAATGGCTATGAATTTGTCCAGGGTTATATTGCTAAGTTTATGCAGGTAAAGCCAGGTGGTTGGCTTTGGCTCTGAGGCTAGTGGAGGAATGATTTCACAGGAATGCCTAAGACAATTAAGTTGAAAAAAATATATGGTATAAGAGTGAGGGTGTGAGTGCATGTTTATAGGTGTGTATATGATGCTGTTTTTGTTCCTTTCTGATGTTTGATCAGTTATACATTGAGCCAGTTGTTCCTTTTGAACCCTGTGAAGAAAGGTTAGAATATTTGTCTTCATGGAATGTTAACTGTGTCCTTGTGGATACTAAAATTATATAGTCAAATTATCCACCTAAGACTGCAGAGTAAGTAGATTACAGTGCTAAAATAGATGTTGTGTTCAACATGAAGGATTTAAAGAAGATACTTCTAGCATATAGTTACACAAAGTTTCCACCTCTAATGTATTCCACCAAATTCCTTGTCTGCTCTAACAAGTAGCAAGTTTCAATATATTATTAAACTCCAAATGTATAGGAAACTAATCTCTACTGACTTCAAATTAATTTAGGTTTGTTAAAACTCTGAACACTAGCTGGTAAGATTCAAAAGATCCCAAGAAGCTAGTAAAATTAAAAGATTACAATTCTAAGGCTTAGAAATCTGTTCTAATTTACACAGCACATGGCTGGGGCCTCCTGTCTTGTTCTTCTATTCCAAAAGGGGGAGCAAGCAGCATGGTCCCAGAGACCTAAAAATTCTGAATACATTTTTCCTCTTGGGAAGAGCAGGCTCAGTTGAAGGAAAGGAGGAACTTTCCTACTCTGAATAAACGGATTCATTTTAAGACATATTTCAAGATATACTCATATATATTGCCCACTTAAATATATTTACAAAAAAGGGGATAAATAATTCATAGATCAAAATTGAAAAGAAAATATATACATTTGTAATCCAACATCCTCATTTTACAGTTAACAAAACTGAATCTAAGGGGGCTTCCCTGGTGGTCCAGTGGTTGGGAGTCTACCTTCCAATGCGGGGGTCATGGGTTTGCTCCCTGGTCCAGGAAGATCCCACCTGCCATGGAGCAGCTGTGCCGTGCACCAGCTCTAGAACCCTCATCCCACAACTACGAAGTCCACATGCACCTAGAGCCTGTGCTCCACAAGAGAAGCCACTGCCAGTAACGAGAAGCCTGCACACCACAACCAGATAGTGACCCCCATTTGCTACAACTAGAGAAAAATCCACATATAGCAATGAAGACTCAATGCAGCCAAAAATAAAAATAATTTTTTTAAAAAACTGAGTCTAAAAAACATAAATTATGTTTGCTATCTTTACTATTAAAAATACATTTTATATAATTGTATCATATGGATGTGCCATTTTCTGGCTTCTTTTAAACATTACTTTGTTGTACATTTTATATGTATTATTCTCCTCACATGCATTAACACAGTCGACAGCTCTGTGATTTTAATTACAATATTCAATTTTGATTAGCATACAACAGTCTAACACTTTTCAACTGTTAGATATTTGTACTTTTTCTCATTTTTATTAAAAACAGTGATGGTGAAGCTATAAATATGTAGTACTTTCTGACCTCTTTGGGTAATTTTATGAAAATAGTAGTTTTAGGTCAAAAATAGTGGCCATTTTATGATCTTCTTTGTTTATTGCTAAACTCCTCTCCAAAAAATACTGGCAATTTACTCAATTACATCTAAGACTCAGTTCAGTTCAGTCGCTCAGTCATGTCCAACTCTTTGCAACCCCATGAATCGCAGCATGCCAGGCCTCCCTATCCATCACCATCTCCCGGAGTTCACTCAAACTCACGTCCATGGAGTCGGTGATGCCATCCAGCCACCTCATCCTCTGTCATCCCTTTCTCCTCCTGCCCCCAATCCCTCCCAGCATCAGAGTCTTTTCCAATGAGTCAACTCTTCACATGAGGTGGCCAAAGTACTGGAGTTTCAGCTTTAGCATCATTCCTTCCAATGAACACCCAAGGCTGATCTCCTTCAGAATGCACTGGTTGGATCTCCTTGCAGTCCAAGGGACTCCCAACAGTCTTCTCCAACACCACAGTTCAAATGCATCAATTCTTTGGCACTCCGCTTTCTTCACAGTCCAACTCTCACATCCATACATGACCACTGGAAAAACCATAGCCTTGACTAGATGGACCTTTGTTGGCAAAGTAATGTCTCTGCTTTTGAATATGCTATCTAGGTTGCTCATAACTTTTCTTCCAAGGAGTAAGCGTCTTTTAATTTCATGGCTGCAGTCACCATCTGGAGTGATTTTGGAGCCCCCCCAAAATAAAGTCTGACACTGTTTCCACTGTTTCCCCATCTATTTCCCATGAAGTGATGGACCAGATGCCATGATCTTAGTTTTCTGAATGTTGAGCTTTAAGGTAACTTTTTCACTCTCCTCTTTCACTTTCATCAAGAGGCTTTTTAGTTCCTCTTCACTTTCTGCCGTAAGGCTGGTGTCATCTGCATATCTGAGGTTATTGATATTTCTCCCGGCAATCTTGATTCCAGCTTGTGCTTCTTCCAGCCTACTTCTCCCCAAATCTTAGTCCTCTCTTGTAAGTGGTAGTGAGTTTCCATATGCTCTCAATATCTGTAATTCTGGGGAAATGTGATAATGGTTTCTTATTACCAGTCATGAGCTTCTAGATAATGCTACTAAAACTAAATTCTATTTTATTTAAGATATTTACATCTCTTTTATAAATGAGATTCCTCTCATGTTGCTTTTTTAGGTATTCACTTTAGGCTTATGGTAAAGAATCTGCCTGCAATGCAGTAGACTTGAGTTTGATCCCTAAGTTGGGAGGATTCCCTGGAGAAGAGAATGGCTACCCACTCTAGTATTCTTGCCTGGAGAATTCCATGAGCAGAGGAGTCTGGTGGGCTTCAGTCCATGGGGTCACAAAGAGTCGGGCATGACTGAGTGACTAACACTTTCACTTTAGCACACATTTTAGGATCAGGACTTCAAATGCATGCACCAAGGGACTGACCCTCCCTCTCCCAGCTAAATTTTACTGAGCTACTCTTAAATGTCACTAAAATCTGTCATTAAGTTAAAGCTCCCTCACTAACCAGCTCACCTTATTCAAATTGCTTACTAAATGTCTGATCTCTCTAATGAACTGTAGAAAACTCTGTAAGAGCAGACTTTTTTCAGGTGAGCAGCAAGCAAGCCTTCTTTACCTCAGGAGTTTAAGAGCTAGATATTGTATATTCTGTCTCCCTGCTGGAGTGTAAACCAAAGATAAGGACTGGTTTTTATATATCTCTTCCATCCAAAGTTTAGCACAGCATCTTATACTCAATTATGAGTTCAGTGGATTTATATCAAGATGTAATACAAAGAACAAACTTAGTAAAGTCTCTGTCTGGCAAATACTCTGTAATATCTCACTATAAAACATTATAAATATGTTTATATAATAGAATATAAACTAGAAGAGGCAACCATACATCACAAAAACATAGCCATTGGGGCTTCCAGAGTCATTGTTGAAAATTTATCAAAACACTGTGCTAAAATAGTTGACTCATTTGAAAGACTTACAAAATTAAATAAGTTGAGTTCTTTACATACTTTGAAGTGAAGAAATCTCCTCTATAGAAACTTCAAAGAAGGAAAATTCAGCAAAGATCACAGTACCTAAATATTTTCTGCTTTCTCCACTTACTTCATTAAATAATCCTAAAGTCTCCAGGAAATGCCCATGTGTCCACTGGCATCTGCTCAAGCAGAACTATCAATCCTAAACACCAGCTCCTTTCTATAACAGTGGATCATCCTTTAAACATCTCATCCTTGGTTTTTCTTGTTTTATGGCATTATTAACTGTCAAAATCAACTCTCTTTTTATTGTAGATACACTGAAAGCCTAAACAAAGAGATCAAAGAAAGATAGAAAGAGGAACCGCTATGGAATAAATAAGTAACAAAATGGCTATGGAGCAGGTAAGAAGGAACACATTAAAGTAAAGTGATGTTTCTAACTGATCAACTTATACTACTGAGAGCACATCTGCAGTGAGAGTAACAGTGGTATCCACCTCACAGAGGTACTGTAAGAAATGAATGAGTTAATCACACAGAATGCTTAGTGTCTGGCACTATTATAATGTTATCTTTTAATTTCTCATTAGGCAGCTGGAAGTTAAGACTTTAAGTAAATAAAAACCTGGGCCAGCATTTTGGGGTAATAAGAGAAATCTTAGTTTACTCATGGCTGATGACAGTCTCTATACATGTGCATTTCTACGAAAGTTTCTAATATCCCAACTTTGTTACTGTCTCTATCCTAATACGAAGTTCTTCATAACATCTAAAACTATTCTAGTTAAAATTTTTTTGTCTACTTTTATTTTTTTACTAGTAGGGAAACAAAGGTATTTTCTGTCATTTAATGTAAATGATGACTCTAAATGAATAAGGGAAGTACTTAAGTCAAAATGATTTAACTGTCCTGAGAAAAAATAATTTCTACTAAAATAAAAAGATAGCAAATCTGATAAAAAAGTAATAAAAACCCTAGGAAATAAGTTATCTCAAGCAGAATCATGGAGAAGCAAGGGATAGATAACCTTACATTGTACACTGTATGTTTTGAGTCCCTCGTTAATGAAGTGATGGTATTTGGAAAGGGGGCCTTTGGGAAACAATTAGGTCATGATGGTGGTGGTTGCTGTTGAGTTGCTAAGTCATGTCTTACTCTTTGTGAGCTAATGGACTGCCGCACACCAGACGTCCCTGTCCTTCACCATCTCCTGGAGCTTGCTCAAATTCATGTCCATTGAGTCGATGATGCCTTCCAACTATCTCATCCTCTGTCACCCCCTTCTCCTCCTGCCTTCACTCTTTCCCAGCATCAGAGTCTTTTCCAATGAGTCAGCTCTTCGCATCAGGTGGCCAAAGTACTGGAGCCTCAGCTTCAGCATCAGTCCTTTCAATGAATATTCAGGACTGATTTCCTTTAGGATTGATTTGTTTGACCTCCTTGCTGTCCATTAAATGGGATTAGTGTCCTTCTAAAGGAGATATCAGACAGTTTCCTCATTCCTTCTGCCATGTAAGGACACAGCAAGAAGATGACTGTCTATGAACTAAGAAGCAGGCTCTCATCAGACATCAAATTTGCCAATTCCTTGATATTGGACTTTGCAGCCTTTAAAACTGTGAGAAATAAATGTCTGGTGTTTAAGAGATCCAGTCTGTAGTATTTTTGTTGGGGCAGCCCTAAGACACTGAGACTCCCTCTGACCAACAGGGGATGTTGCTTTCTACAGCAATATAAAACTGCCCGGAAGTTTTTCTGCTTCTACTTTTCTCTTTTTCTGTGATTGATCCTAAATGGCCACCTAACAATTTTTTCTATGAGAAAAGAGGGACAAAAACCAGGTAAATAGGAAAGAGAATTTAAAAGGAGGAGAAAGTGACCTGGCTGCTCCAGAGGATTCATTTGGCTCCCACCATTTGATGCCAAGTTAATAATGCTCTTCTAATCTCTTCAGAAACTTTGCTTTCAAGTGAACCTCTGGTTTTATACCCCTCACTAAAATGTGGAGTTATTGAAAATTAGTTTGAACATTCATCCTTACATTCTTGGGTCCTGCTTTTTCTATGAATTTGGCTATTTTGAATATTTCATATAAATGGAAACATACACTTTGTGACCTATTGCATCTGACTGCTTGCACTTAGCATAATGTTTTCAAAGTTCCTCCATGTTGTACCAGAACTTCATTCCTTTTTCTGGCTGAATAATAATTCCATTGTATACATACTACCTTTTATTTATCTATTCATCAGTTGATGGACATTTGGGTTGTTTCTCCTTTTGACTATGGTGAATATTGTTGCTATGAATAATCAAGTACAAGTTTTTGTTTAAACATCTGTTTTCAATTATTTGGGGTATGTGCTCAGGAATGGAATTGCTGGGTCATATGGTAATTCTTTTTAACTTTTTGAGGAACCACCAAACTATTTTCCAGAGGCAGCATCATCTTACACCCACCAGCAATGTACAAGGATTGTCATTTCTCTATATCTTCACCAACATTTGTTATTTTCCATTTTATTGATTACAGTTACCCTGTAGGTATAGAGTAATATTGAACTGTCATGGTTAATGGTGCTGAATATTTTCTCGGGTGCTTATTGGGCATTTGTATACCCTCTTTGGAGAAATGTCTATTTAAATCCTTTGTACACTCTAAAATTGGATTTTCTTTTTATCGTTAAGTTGTAAATTCTTTGGTATATTCTGGATACTGGCCCCTTATCAGATATATGATTTGCAAATATTATCTCCCATTGTATCAGTTGTCATTTACTTTCTTCATAGTGTCTTTTGAAACAAAAAGTTTCACTCGTAATGAAGTCCAATTTATGTTTCTTTTGTTGCTTGTTTCTTTGATATCATATTTAACTATGGTGCTTCTTTTGAGAGCTAAAATATGTCAATTTTGGCTTTAATTTTTATTATATTAATCACTACAATTTATCAAATTGCAACCACATGCCGGCATTTCGTGTGTGCTCTTTCATTTCCCTCCCCCGCCCCTTTCTTGCTCTCACTCTCATTCTCCCTCTCTCTAACTTGGTTGGTAGTAGGCCATTTTCTAGAGAAAAAAAAAGTTCAAAAAGGGAATTTTCTCAAAGTCATTCAGTAGGAAATGATAGAGGCAAGATTCAAATCCAGCTTTGTCTAACTGTACAGACCACACTCTTTTTTTCTCTACTGTACCGCATTTCATTATTAAATACCATAATGTAAAGTTTTTGATTATAGTAACAAAAGAGGGAATGTATGCTTTCTGTTGCTTCCATAATAAATTTAGTGGCCTAAGCAACACAAATTTATTATCTTCCAGCTCTGTATAGGTCAGAAGCGCAACATGGGTGTCCACCAACTAAAATCAGGGTGCTGGCAGGGCTGCATCCCTTTCTGGAGGCTGGACTCCCTCGCTCACTTGGGTTGTCCACAGAACTCAGTGTCTTGTTGTTAGAGGATTGAGATCCCCATTTCCTTGCTGGCTGTCAGCTATTCCTAGCCAGTCCTAGACTCTACAGGCCACCTGTACTCTTTTGCTCATGGCCTCTTTCTTCCATCTTCAAAACCAACAAGGTTTTTCAAATCCCTCTCACACTTTGAATCTCTTTTTTTCTTTCATCTCTCTGACCCACTCTTCTGCTCCTTCTTCTGCTTTTAAAGATTCCTGGGATTAGACTGGACTCACCCAGACAATTTCAGGATGCTCTGCTCAAAGTCCTTAACATCACATCAGTAACATTTCTTTTGTCTTAAAGGTAGCATGGACATGTCACAGGGATTAATATGTGGACATCTTTGGAGGAACAGGGCATTTATTCTGACACACACACACACACACACACACACACACACTGCTAAGTCCAACTCTGTGTGACCCCATAGACGGCAGCCCACCAGGCTCCCCAATCCCTGGGATTCTCCAGGCAAGAACACTGGAGTGGGTTGCCATTCCCTTCTCCAATGCGTGGAAGTGAAAGTGAAGTTGCTTAGTCGTGTCCGACTCTTCAAGACCCCATGGACTGTAGCCCACCAGGCTCCTCCGTCCATGGGATTTTCCAGGCAAGAGTACTGGAGTGGGGTGCCGTTGCCTTCTCCGACACACACACACACACCCTTATATTTTTGCCTCAGCTAGGTAAATATACAGAGTAGGAACAGAGGACTGGCAGATCTGACAGAAGGCTGGTCGAGCCCTTGAAGTAAGATGCTGATACTAAAGGATAAGCAGAAGAAAAACCCCTCTCTTGCCTCCTGCAAAAAAAGAGCCTGGGAAACAGTCAGAGAGGTAGATCCTGAGGTATCTTAAAGATTCTTATGTGAAGTTTTGTCTATTCTTGACTTATTGATTTCCTCTTTAACTTGGAAACATCACTTAACATGCTATTTTCCCAAAGCTCTTTTGCCCAGTCTTTTACCTCCTAATCCAGTCATCATTAATGGTGCTGATTCTTGGGCAGTGACCAGACAAATTTCAGTTCTGCACATAGTATACTGAAATATCTCTAACCCTGAGCCAATGAATTGCTAAATTGGCTGAACATTCAGAGACCTCTTTTCCAGGAACATCTTGCTCCAGGCAATAGAATAATAGATCATGCTAGAACTCTCTAAAGCAAGGTAGCTGTGGAAAGCTGCAGTACCTTGATGGCAGATTCCACTGCTGGCAAACAAGATCCTGACCTCAGGTTTTCAAAAGGAGAGACCAAGTGGGGAATCTCCTGGTGTCAGTACTTACTCTCCACCTCCCCCCACCCCACCCTGCTCCCTGCACTGAGTCAATAAGTTCTATAAGATACAGACTTGTGGATTAATACGTGTTAATTAAACTAAAAGATTCAGTGGATTCTGTGTTATAAGCTGATGATTATCAGTGATAATAAAGCCAAAAAGCTTCCTATCAAATACATGCTATCTTCTAAAACTGAAATATAGGAATATAGGAATTCTAAACAAGTACATATGAGAAGTTAAGGAAGAAACCATCTCGAAGAGAAGTTTAAAGCTAGAAAGTATGATCAAAAATCACAGGACACAAGAGATCAAAGAGAACATGAAGATTTAACCTAATCTTTTCATTTTACATTGGGGAAATTAAAATACAACAAAGGAACTTTTTCAAAATAACCTAGTTGCTGCAACATCAGAGCTATCTTGACTTCCCCTTCAATGTTCTGCATCCTGGGATGGTCCATAGAGGGTAGATCTACTTCCAGTTCCTTAATGGATTATTTTCCTCAGTTACTTTATTCTGGGGCCTCAGTGAGGAAGACCAAAACGTGGGTGAAACGCGGCCACTCACAATGCTTTAACACTGTGAGCAATTCTAGCCTCAATTTACTAGAAAGTCAGTTCTAGGATATTTGAGCCTAAATAACATCTTTTCTTCTAGGGGATGACTTCTAAAAACCAGTGAACTCCAGGTGTCTCCCAGGGGCTAGTATGCCTAGAAAACCAAGAGACAGTATACAACTTCTCAAAACTCAATAGTTCTGCATAAGAGATTTTGAGGTGGGTGTGTGAATGTAAAACCACTACTGGATTCTGGGGAATGAAAATGGGAAAGAGAAAGTAGGAAAAAAGGTGAATGGTTTCACCTCACCTCTCCCACATTTCATTTTTGCCAAGACTTTTTTTTTTTTTCAGTTCTATTACCTCATAAAAAGCGGGAGCCACAATAAAGAAATCTCTGAAACTCATGCTTCCCAGCACATTACAGGATGCAACTCACATAAAACCACAGCTATTTTCTTCTGTTCCAGACAAGGAAATGAAAAAAAAAAAAAAAACCCCACATATTAAGGAGTCAGTTGGCCTATCTAGGCCACCCAACCCTAGCATCTATGCAATTAGCCAGTCACAGATTTAACAATTAAATCCTATGATCCCTGTCCAGGCAATGCACTGCTTAAGGACAGTAAACTGTGGCAGTTGCCCTTTGTAAAAGAAGTGGGAGATTTCTGCAGGCTAGATCCTCACAGATCACCCTTCTTTCTCTAGGTTTTTATGAGCCTAACGCCCTCCAGGACACTGGCATATAACCATATTGAGAAAGGAGATGAAGGAAAAAAGAGGTGAAGAAAATGGAGGGAAATCTAATTTCAGATTTCTCTGCCCCTTCTCAGGATGAGCTGCTGAATTTATAGATTCTAATTATTCGTTACACAGTTTAAATATCTCTTGCTGCTGTTGTTGCTGTTATACAAACTAGAGTGTGTGGACTATCACAGTGCAGGGCAGACTTCTGCCCCTCTGTCTCCTTGGTGTAGTCACACTGATCATCCAGGGTGTCCTATTTATGTGGTGTCCTTTGATTTCCCAAACTCTCCGTATCTCATCATACCCCACTGTATTGTGCTGGAAAAAGAATATATAATGTCCCTATATAACATTAAAAGTCCTCTGTAAAAGTCACAACACACTTCTGCAATCAGGAGTCAATTTTCCCTTTACAAAAACATTGCCTCTCATCAAGTTCTGCTGACTTACTTTGCTCACTGGAAGGTGACTTCCGCATTTCTTGATAAGCAGGGTTGCCTTAAGTTTCATTGCTACCTTGTGATCAGAAATTATGGCGCCTGGCTTTCAGCTTACCTCTCCAGACAGTATCATCACCATCATTATCATCCTGGGAATAGGTTATTAGAGAGAGACATTTATCAGCCGGTATCTATCAATCTATATTATGAAGCAAAGAAATCCACAACCAAGAACACTTTTAGGAAATATCATTTCTCTACTTCATTGAAAGAGTTTATGTTCAATATGTACAACATACTTTTAAACTACTGATCAACAGCTTTTTGAAACCCCTATAGTATAAGGTTGCTTATAATAGTATAACTATATTTTATATATATATGTGTGTATATATATATATATGTATAATAGTATAAGGTTGCTTTGTAGAACAGTTCATGTCTAAAAGGATATTAACCTGTCAGTACTTAAAACTAAAACAAACATGTAGAGGTTACACATTTTCCCTCAACAATACTTACTGAAGGCCTATTGTACTAGGAATTGTTCTAGAATTAAGGATAAAGTTGTTCACAAAATGGGCCAAATCTCTACCCTCATGAAATCATTTTCTAGTGAAGGGAAAATACATTAAGCAAGATATGTAAGGTACATACTAGAAGATAATGAATTCTTCAGACAAAAATAAAACAAGGAAAAGGATAGAGTTTTCTTTTTTTTTTGCAAAATGAAATTTATAAATAATTCTTTTATTATGGGTTTTGTTATAGATACTTTTGTATCCTTCTATCAGAAAAACAACTACTTATGGTCCAATACTTCTGGGAACCACAGGGGATAAAGTTTTCTGAGTCAGGTTATTTTATTTTATTTTTTATTAATTTGGTTTTGGTTTGGTGGTAGGGTAGCAGGGGTAGCAGGAGAGTGACATTACAATCTTAAATAAAAAAGGCCTCCATGTAAAGGTGAATTTTAAATGACTTCAATAAAGACCTGAAGAGAGAAAGGAGCAAACACTACAAGTATCTGGAAAAGGGCCTTCCAGGAAAAGCTGATGGCAGGTGCAAAGGCCTTGAGCTGGGCCTGTACCTGACATAGTGGAGACACAACAAGGAGGCTGTCAGAGCCAGAGCGGGTGAGGAGAAAAGCAGAGATGAGGCCAGTCAGTCAAGTGGGGTGTGTGTGTGTGCACAAAAATTCTGCAGTAGCGTGTAGGTCATTAAAAGGGCTTCCCAGGTGGTGCTGGTGGTAAAAAACCCACCTACCAATGCAGGAGACATAAGGGACATAAGAGTTCTTATGACATAAGAGACGTGAGTTCTATTCCTGGGTCAGGAAGATCCCCTGGAGGAGGGCCCGGCAGCCCACTTTAGTATTGTTGCCTGGAGAATCCTATTGACAGAGGGTGGGGGGCAACAGTCCATAGGGCTGCAAAGAGTCGAACACCACTGGAGCGACTTAACATTAAAAGGACTTAGGCATTTACCTAAAGTGAAATGGGAAATCATCGTGAGGTTTTGGACAGAGGACTGATATGGTCTGACTTCTGTTTTAATCGTTTCATGCTGGTTATCATATTGAGAAAGGTCTGTAGGGGGCAAAGTCACAATCGTGGAGACTAGTTAGGAAGTTACTGCCAGAATACAATGAGAAATAATTATTACTTGAATCATGAGAAAAATGATAGTTCTAAATGGCTGGTTTCTGGATATGTTTTGAAGGGAGAGAAAAGACGGTTTCATGACAGACTGGATGTAGGAGGTGAGAAAAAAGAAAGGAGTCAAAGATGACTTCAAGATATCTATTCCTACAAGCAAGACCAGAATTGCCATTAACTGAGGTAAAGAAGAACAGGTTCCTCACAGAAGGAACAGGTTTTTTTGAGGGTGCCATGCTAAGTCACTTCAGTCAAGGCTAACTCTTTGTAACCCTGTGGACTGTAGCCCACCAGGCTCCTCTGTGTGTTGGATTTTCCAGGCAAGAACACTGGAGTGGGTCGCCATGCCCTCCTCCAGGAGGTCTTCCTGATCCAGGGATCTAACCTGCATCTCTTACTTCTCCCACATTGGCAGGTGGCTTCTTTACCACTAGTGCCACCTGGGAAGCCTGGTTTTATGGGGCAGGGGAGAGGGGAATCAGGAACATAGTTTCAGGACATTTAAAATTAGGATATAACATATTAAGAGTTTGTAAATTATTATATAAGATGAAGATAGTATATTTCTGGCTTGGAGAATAAGGCCATATTTACATTTTCAATGCATTATCACCTTGATTCACAATTCCTCACTGCCTCAATAGGAATTATTTGTAAACTAGAAGTCATTCTAAAAAAAGATGTCAACATTGTGAATTGGTATCAGAATTTGGATTGACATTCTGGCCTAATTTTGGAGCTCAGTTAGAGGGGATACGTGCATCTCAGAGGGATATAGCAAGGATGAAATGCTGGATGGACTCTAAGAGAGCATTTGCATTGAGGAAAAAGTGACACTCATCTGGGCACAGAAATACAAAGGCATCGCCTGATACTTGGACCCAGGTGCTCACTAAGGTTGGAGGAATATGACCAAGTGTTTCATCTAAGAAGTCATCTCCTGTCTAGGCAGGCTTCCCTCATGACTCCCACTATAGGAAGTGAAGCTCTTCCTATTTGGGGTCACAGGGACTACCAGTGATGCTCCCTTTCCCTATATTCGGTCCTACCCTCCTCAGGGCTGTGACCTCTGCACTTCATTTAACAGGACTGAAGTCAAGTGAAAATGAAAAGCATGATGTGGAGGAAAATAATGAATACGATTCATTTAAGGGAGTTTGAGTACAAATATTATCAGAAATTCAATCTAGTTTCATTTACTTCTGGAATGGCACAAAACAGTATTAAGTCAATGCATTCAGAAAGCAGTTATGAAAGCATAAAACCTCGTAGGAACTATGTTACCCACTGGAGCAGGGGAAATTTGAGGGTAAATAAAACCAGAGATCCTGCCCTTGGTGAACTCAGAGTCTAATGGAGAAGGCAGATGATTAAACAAGTAATTACAAAGGAATTAGTAATGAAGGGACATACAAAATGTCAGGGACCCAAAGGGGGAACAATTAAATCTGTCTGAGGAGGTTGGGAAGAATTTATAAAGGAGATGACATTTGAGCCAAGCTGTGAAGGAGGGAAGGAGTTTGTCACTTTATCAAGAGAGCAGTCTGTGACAGGCAGAGGGGGCCTAAAGCTTGTCCAGTTTTTGGATCAGGGAGGTGTAAAGAGTGGTCCTATTAGAGGTTACATGGGGAGAAGACAGGGAAAGGAGACTAGAGAGATAGGCTGGGACCAGACTTGCTTTGCTGGGAGTTTTTCATTTGTTCTCTGGGCAACAGAGCTCTTAGGGTTTATAAGCAAGCAAATGACATAACGATAACTGTATTTTTAAAAAATAGTAGGTAGTAGAATGAAAGAAAAGAAATAAGAAATTTTCAATGGTAGCAGCATAAGACAGGTCAAGAGAAGAAGTAACAATAAAATAGTTTCATACTTAACAGAAAGAACCATGAATATAACCACTATCCACTTATTTTCCAAGTCAATCATTACCTCCTCCAATGAAATTAACTGTCTTCTTTCACTATCATTTAATCAATCAGACAGTGAAGGAAAAGAGGTTCACACAGATAGAAGTAGGAAGTTGGTGTTCCCAAGAAAACACAAGAAAAACCACTTTCTCTCTTTTAATGATTTCTATCAGAGGTTATAAGGGAAGGAAAAATTAAATTAACAGCATCATATGGAACTCTATATTCAAAAAAGATCCAGATGAAAAGGATGACTACAACAGTGTGGTCAGTCATTCAGAGCCAGACATTCTGAAGGGTGAGGTCAAGTGGGCCTTAGGAAGCACTGCTATTAATAAAGCTAGTAGATGTGACAGAATTCCAGTAGAACTATTCAAACCCTAAAGGATGATGCCTTCAAAGTGTTGCATTCAATATGCCAGCAAATCTGGAAGACCCCACAGTGGCCACATGACTGGAAAAGATCAGTCCTCATCCCAGTTTCCAGGAAGGGTGGTACTAAAGAATGTGCTAGCCATCGAACAACTGCACTCCTCTCCCATGCCAGTAAGGTCATGCTTAAAATATTGCATGCTAGGCTTCAGCATTATGCGAACCAAGAACTTCCAGATGTTTAAGCTGAGTTTAGAAAAGGAAGAGGAACCAGAGATCAAATTGCCAACATTCGCTGGATCATAGTTGAAGTTAGGGAATTCCAGAAAAACATCTACCTCTGTTGCATCAACTATACCAAACAAAGCCTTTGACTATGTGGATCATAATAAACTGTGGAAAGCTTTTGAAGAGATGGGGATACCAGATCATCTTACCTGAGAAATCTGTATGCAGGTTGAGAAGCCACAGTTGGAACCCTGAATGGAACAATTGGTTGGTTTAAGATTGAGAAAGGAGTACGACAGGGCTGTCTAATGTCACCCTGTTTGTTTAGTCTATACGCTGAGCACATCATGAGAAATGACGAATGAGTTACAAGCTGGAATCAAGACAGGCATGAGAAACATCAACAACCCCAAATATGCAGATATTTGACATACAAATTCTAATGGGAGAAAGTGAAAGAACTAAAGAGCCTCTTGATGAAGGTGAAGGAGGAAAGTGAAAGAGCCGGCTAAAGACTAAATATTAAAAAATCTAAGATCGTGGCACCTGGACCCATTAATTCATGGCAAATAGAGGGGGAAACGGTGGAAGGAGCAACAGATTTCCTCTTCTTGGGCTCTAAAATCACTGCAGATGGTGACTGCAGCCATGAAATCAGAAGATGGCTGCTTTTTGGGAGGGGAGCTATGACAAACCTAGACAGTGTGTTGAAAAGCAGAGACATTACTCTGCCAACAAAGGTCCATATATTCAAGGCTATGGTCTTCCCAGGGGTCACATAGGGTTGTGAGACCTGGACCATAAAGAAGGTGGAGCCCTGAAGAATTCAGTTCAGTTCTGTTCAGTTCAGTTGCTCAGTCGTGTCCAACTCTTTGCCACCCCATGAATCACAGCATGCCAGGCCTCCCTGTCCATCACCAACTCCCGGAGTCCACCCAAACCCATGTCCATCAAGTCGGTGATGCCATCCAGCCACCTCATCCTCTGTTGTCCCCTTCTCCTCCTGCCCTCAATCTTCCCAAGCATCAGGGTCTTTTCCAATGAGTCAGCTCTTTGCATCAGGTGGCCAAAGTATTGGAGTTTCAGCTTCAGCATCAGTCCTTCCAATGAACACCCAGGACTGATCTCCTTTAGGATGGACTGGTTGGATCTCCTTGCAGTCCAAGGGACTCTCAAGAGTCTTCTCCAACACCACAGTTCAAAAGCATCAATTCTTCAGTGCTCAGCTTTCTTCACAGTTCAACTCTCACACCCATATATGACCACTGGAAAAACCATAGCCTTGACTAGATGGACCTTTGCTGAAGAATTTGTGCCTTCTAACTGTGCTGCTGGAGAAGACTCCCGGGAATCCTGTGGACAGCAGGAGATCAAACCAGTCAATCTTAAGGGAAATCAACCCTGAATACTCTCTGGAAAGACTGATGAAGCTGGAACTCCAGTATTTTGGTCATCTGATGTGAAAAGCTGACTCATTGGAGAAATCCCTGATGCTAGGGAAGATTAAGGGCAGAAGGAGAAGAGGGTGTCAGAGGATGAGATGGCTGGATGGCATCACCAATGCTATGGACATGAACTTGGGCAAACTTTGGAAGATGGTGAGGGACAGAGAGGCCTGGTGTGCCACAGTCCAAGGGGTTGCAGAGAGTCTGGTACGACTGGGTGACTGAGCAACAACAATGTAACTCTAATCACACTTGGATTTAGACCAGGGAAGCACACACACTAGAAATGTTGTATTGACAAATGGTTAGCAATATACACTCTAAAAAGAATGATACACCTTCCCTTCCCTTTTAACATACATTCACTTTCCACGATGTTGCTAATTCATTATTGTTCTCTTAAACATAGCTTTGGTGTACCAGTAGCTCCTGAGAACCACTTTCTTCCCATTGTCTCTCCAAGTCTCTTGTGGCCCCAAGTCACAGAATACCACAGACTATACTAGCAGTAGCTTTTAAAGTAGCCAAAACATTATGACAGAGAACCTGCTACTTGTCTTCACCCAGGCCCAAAGCATCAGAACTCTGGGAAGAATTTGATAGGTGTTTAGCTTAGGTGAATACCTGCACCTCAATCTTTATATAAAATCTCTGGAGCATATTGTTTTTTTTAGCACAGTCTGGAAAATAGAGAAGTCACACCTTAGTTTTTCTAGCCAATAGCAAGCTCATTTGCTCTTTTTACAGTAACACTGGAGGTAAGCAATAGTTTGAACATTTTTTATTATTAGCATGGAATTAAATTTCACACACAATTTTAGAGACACCATAAATAGTGAATCTCAAATGCACTGGTCACAGAACACTTTTATAAAACTAAGTAAACAAAATAAAATTAAGAAACAAAATCATCTCCTACTGACCCATTAACCAGAAAGGCAAGAATCATCACTTCTAAAGCCTCAGCAATATTTCCCTCTTTCAAATGCCCATAATGCTTACACAATACTTAATTTGTCAATCGTATGCTACTCTTTAGAAATATCAGGTTTATCTTTCTTACTAGATTGTAATAAGCTAAAAGCTAAATTGGAGATCCATCAAATCAGATTACCAAAACCCTACCACAGGACAGGGCAATGAGAACTGAAAACCAGACAATGGTAAATTCATGCCCTTACTGATGTTCATGGGCTACTCATTTTTCTAATGTGCAGCAAAAAAAAAAAAAGAAGACATGGAATAAAAAAATAAGAATACCCTCTTATACCTATTGTGTTAACTAAAAAAATTTATAGACTCAATATTGATGAGGGTGCTGAAAAACTAGTACATGAATACACTAGTAGGTATACTTTAAGTTACTTTGTTATATGAACCAGCAATATATTTAAAAGCCATAAAAATGGTTTTTAACTCTTGCATAAAGAAATTACCTTAAGGAAAAATTCAGATTAAAAGAAGGCTTTATGTATGAACACATTATAATTTAAATATATTAAAAAACACTAGTAATAACATAAGTCCAAAACTAATGACTAATTAAATGATGAGATATTTTTCCTTGGAAGAAAAGCTATGACAGATCTAGACAGTATATTAAAAAGTAAAGACATCACTTTGCCAACCAAGGTCCATATAGTAAAATATAAGGTTTCTCCAGTTGTCATGTACAGATGTGAGAGGTGGAACATAAGGCTGAGTGCTAAAGAACTGATGCTTTTGAATTGTGGTGCTGGAGAAGACTCTTGAGAGTCCCTTGGACATCAAGGAGATCAAACCAGTCCATCCTAAAGGAAATCAATCCTGAATATTCATTGGAAGGACTGATGCTAAAGCTGAAGCTCCAATACTTTGGCCACCTGATGGGAAGAGCTGACTCACTGGAAAAGACCCTGATACTGGGAAAGATTGAGGGCAGGAGAAGGGGGTGACAGAGGTTGGATGGCATCACTGACTCAATGGACATGGGTTTGAGCAAACTCTGGCAGATGGTGAAGGACAGGGAAGTCTGCTGTGTTGTAGTCCATGGGGTCATAAAGAGTTAGACACAACTTAGTGACTAAACAACAACAACAAAACTGATATATGTTTCATAATAAAAGCTCTAAGCAAATTAAGAATTAAAAGAAAATTTCTCAACTGATGAGGAGCATAAAAAACTTACAGCTATCATTACATTTAATGGTGTGAGATCAAATATTCTCCCACCAAGATCAGGAATAAGCAAGGATATCTGCTCTCAGCGCTTCTATATAAGATTGTCCTGGAGGTCTTGGTGCAACTAGTCAAGTCAGAAGGCATCAGTTGGAAAGGCAGAAGTAAAACTGTCTTTATTCATAGATGCCATAACTGTCTACCTAGAAAATCCCAAAGATGTGTAAAGTACTATTAGATATAATAAGTGAGTTTAAAAATTTTGATATTTAAGATCAACATACAAAAACCAATTGGGTTTCTATATACTAGCAATGAACAATTAAAAATTGACATAAAATCAACAGCATTTAAAATGAACATGAAGTACTTTGATTTATTCTAGCAAAGTATGTGCACATTATCTGAAAAACTACAAAGCACTGATAAAAGAAATCAAAGACATAAATACATGGAGAGACAGGCTATGTACATGGATTAGAAGACTCAATATTGTCAGAATGTCAGTTTTCTCCAAAGTGACCTATGAAGTTGGTAAAATCCTAGTCAAAATTCCACCAAGAGTTTTTTTTAGCAGGAATTGACAAAATGATTCTAGAATATCTATGTAAAGGACCTAGAGTAAATAAACAATTTTGAAAAAGAAAAAATACAGGAGCACATACCACATTACCTCATTTCAAGACAATATAAAAGCAAGATCAAGACAGAGTAAAACAATAGACACACAGACGAACAGAACAAAGTGTAGAGTCCAGAAATAGAGCAGTACTTCTATGGTCAACTGATTTTTGAGAAAGGTTTCAAGGCAAATCAATAAAAAAGTATGGTCTTTTTAACAAATGGTGCTGGAAAACTGTACATTCTATATAAAAATATGAACCTTGACCATATTTTACATTATATTGAAAAATTAACTCAGAAAGTGTCAACAGAGATGCAAATATAAGCAAAGAAAAACACAAAACAAAACAAAAACCCCAACTGTACACAATAGTCCTAGAGAAAAAACAGGAGATAATCTTTGTGTCTTTGGGTTAGGTAAAAATTTCTTAACAAAGAACTTCCTGTTCTACATTATGCATGAGCCATAAAAGAAAAAATTGATGTCACTGTGAACTATATTTTATTAAGGTGAAAATCTCAAACTTGAAGAAATACTGTTAAGAAAATTAAAAGCTACAGACTAGGGAAAAAAAGTTGCCAAACATATCTAATAGAATTGCTAATAAGAATATGTAAAAATCTTTTACAACTCAATAATAACTATTTTTAAAACTGGATGAAAGATTTGAACAAATATTTCATAAAAGAAGAAGAAACACAGACGTCAAATAAGTACACAAAATAATGTTCAACATCAACAGTCATTACATGAATGCAAATAGAAACCACAAGATACGCTATATATGCCTATTAGAATGTTGAGAATGAAAAGAAAATTGGCACTATCAAATGTTAGCAAGGGTGCACGGCAACTGTAACTCTCAAATATTTTTGGTGAAAATGTAAAATGGTAAAGCAACTTTGAAAACAGTCCGACGGTTCCTTATAAAGGTAAACATACACTTACTACACGACTCAGTAATCCCACTCCTAAGTACCCCAGAGAAATGAAAACTCATGTCCACAGAAAACTTTTACACATGTCTTTATTGTAGTTCTTTTCATAATATTCCCCAAACTGGAAACAATCCAAATATCTACCACCTGGTGAATGAGTAAATAAATAATCCCCATTACAGAATAGTAGTCTGTAATAAAAATGTAGAAACTACTAATATACGTAACAACATGAATGAATCTCAAAAGCAGAAAGATGTCAAATGAAATGTATGGATCTATTTATATGTATTATTCCTTTTAAATGGCAAAACTGTAGCATCAGAGATCAAAACAATCATTGCCAGAAGCTGAGAGTAGAAAGAGGAGACTCACTGCAAAGAGGTATAAAGGAATTTTTTGAGTAATGGCAATATTCTGTATCGTGATTTTGGTGGTAGTTACACAACTACACAACTTTGTAAAAATTTATAGACCTGTATATCTAAGAAGGATGAATTTTTACTACATGTTAATTATGCCTCAACAAACCAACAAATAAAAGACTGTCACACCAAGTGTTGAAGAGAATGTGGAACAACCAGAACTCTCATTCACTGCTGACAGGTATGGAAAATGGTACAATCACTTTGGGAAATAGTTTGACCTTAAAAAATTAAAAGTCAAACATATACTCCAGTAATTCCTCTCCAAGTATTACCCAAGGGAAATAAAAACATGTATCTATGCTAGCACTCGTACATGAATGTTCATCAGCCTTATTTACAATAGTGCAAAATTGGAAACAAAATGTTCATAAGAGGTGAAAAATCAAATAAAGTATAATATACCCATATAAAGAATATCATTCATCAATAATAAGGAATGAACTATTGATACATCTACTCCATGGATGAATCTCAAACATGCTGTATGAAATTCCCTTTCTGGAATTTTACATAAATTCTAGAATTGGATATATCAGTAGTTTATTCTTTTTATTGATGAGAGATATTTCTTTAATATAGGGCATAGCATAATTTATTAACCTGTTATATTTATGAACTAACCTACTGGAAACATTTCTTAGTCTATAAAAATGAAGATTTTATAGCTTATAAGATTAAAAATGCTGGAATAAGCACTAAATAAGATATTGTAATTACATCACAATATTTGGTAAATCAAATCAAAGATAGTTGGAAACTACATCTTAGCAAGGTCAAATAATATCGCAGCTAGAAATCCAGGTCTTCTTGATTCCAAATTTCTTAACCATTATGCTGTCTTAACAGCCACTATAAGGTTACTGTAATTTGCATGTACAAGAATTTCCTTTTCCTGATGTTTAGGAGTTGAAACAAAGGGAGACACTAGAATTTTAATAGGCCAAAAAAGAGTTTTCTTTCTCCATACTTAAGAGGTTTGGAAATCTGCTTACATAGCAATTAGAATAGACTCCAAAAAGCTCTCTGCTAACCTACTGGGAACAGATCCCAAATCTTGGATTGACTGGGATCTTGCCTATATAACTAGTCAAGAGCCTGGTTTTCTTTTCCACAAAAGAAAGGTATTCTCAGGAAATGTTACAGTGTAAAATACCAAAAGGGAACCCAGAAGCTATACTAGGAAAGTGAGCTGTCCTTAGACACCAATACTATTTAGAAGGGCTTCGTGCCCAAATTTAACGTTTCGTATATAATAATCCTTTAGTCACATCTTAAAATGCCTTATCATTTCTCTCTCTCCACATTCTCAATTGGTTATTTTGCTCCTGAAATCAACAAAGACCAAAACAAGAAATAATCCTGGCTAATCAAGGAGGGACTACTTTATGAGGTGAGTATCCCATTGATATAGCTGTGTGCTTGTGTCTGAAATTCTTCTGCAGCTCCCTGCTTGCTGATAGGTGTCCTACAAAAGGCTCCTTCCTGTATGGCTGCCTGAGAGTCAGTTGCTCCTGACTGTCCGTTTGCCTTGGTGCGCTCACACTGGCATGCGTCCCACTGTAGTTGTTTCTTTTACTTGGTTCTTGCTCCATCTTTGCTTGCTTCATTGTACTTGACACTTTAGACAGCCCTTTTGGTTCCCTATCTTTACTGATGTCTGTTTCCCCTTTCATAGTTCATTCTACTTCATTTCTTTACCAAATCCTGTTTTCTGAACTTGCTTAATAAAGGGTTTTAACCTTCAGATCAGGTTCTGGATGTTCTTTTTGTTCCTTCTTCACCATGGGCCTATGCTTGTAATGGTGGCTCCCAGAGAGCTAATTCTGTTACAGTTATGGGGGCTTCTTTCTTTGCAAAATGAAATATGCCCCAATTTCCCAAATCTAGCCCTTTGCTGTCACTCTCTGCTGCCCTCCAGTGACTACAAGTAGGATACACTTTACGACCCCATGGACTGCAGCCCACCAGGTTCTTCTGTACATGAGATTTTCCAGGCAAGGATAGTGGACTGGGTTGCCATTTCCTTCTCCAGGGGATCTTCCAGACCCAGGGATCGAACCTGGATCTCCTGCACTGTAGGCAGATTCTTCACTGAGTGAACCTCAAGGGAAGCCCTGTTAAAAATTAGTTCCAAGAAACGGCAACCCACTCCAGTATTCTTGCCTGGGAAATTCCATGGACATCGGAGACTGGTGGGCTGCAGTCCATGGGGTCACAAAGAGTCGGACACAACATAGCAACTGAGCACGCACACACTGGCTCTACCGCCCTTTGGCCTGTGCGTGTCCTCTAATAGGACACTACACAGGCAGTTAATGCAGATGAGCTTTGTGTTGGGAGCTCATCAGGCTTCCGCTCAGCCAGCACTACCTACAACAGCCTCTGATTCCACTGTTACTCCCAGGAAATTCACTGGTGATGACTTTCCTGTCCTTTCTCTTGAGGATATTATTATCTAAGAAATTCACAAATTCCAGACTTATGCATACGCATATCCACGTTGTGTTGGAGGTAAGGGAGAAATCTCCTGAGTTTCTGAGGCTTGGCTTGCTGAGAAAGTAGAGAGGGGGGCAGTGCCTCAGGTCAGCCTAGTAGCTAGTCTCACAGACTGCCTAGGTCTCTTATGATTTAGCATGAGGATCACAAATGTTGTCTATGAGCCAACGTAGAAAAAACCAGGTGGCTTACTATGCTACACTTATTCGCTCTTCACATAAGAGTTGAAAGGGAATGAAACTAGCCTCTGAACTGACATATTCCATTATGGGGCTATCTGGAGTGATGCTGGCACCATGCCCATATTAAAAGTTACAGAGATTTTACTGGACCAAAGGAGTAGGAGGATTGTCACAGACTACAGACTCACTCTTCAGGAAAGGCTATTCTATACTTGGGTAGAACCTCTAGCTGGCAGATCTCTCTGCCTCCAGTTTAAAGTAGGAAGTGGCTCAGAGGTTAAAGCGTCTGCCTCCAATGCGGGAGACCTGGGTTCGATCCCTGGGTCGGGAAGATCCCCTGGAGAAGGAAATGGCAACCCACTCCAGTATTGTTGCCTGGATAATCCCATGGACGGAGGAGCCTGGTAGGCCACAGTCCATGGGCTCGCAGAGTTGGACACGACTGAGCGACTTCACTTCACTTCACTTCAGTGGACAACTCTGCTGACCAGCTTTAGATTAGATGAGCCATTTAACCCAGGACTGTACCAATATGAGTTGCCAGTAACAATGGAAAATGTTAGCGTGGCCAGCTTGTAAGTCAAAGGCCAAGTCCAATGTATTATTTGTTGAAAAATACATCAAAAGCCTGGTGTTTTATCTCCTGCTACCCAAAAGATTGTCCACAACCCCTCTAACTGAGGTTTCTTCATCCATTGCTTATTTCCACGTATCTGCCATTAATATCCTATTATTAATGATTCAGCATTTCCGACACACAAGCTGTCCACAGGAGGAGGCCCTTAAAGAAGTTAAGAGGCCTCTCCACCAAGCACAACTGTGCAAAGAGTTTCTGTTGCCTAAATTTTTGCTAAGTGGATATGCCTCCTCTCAGAGGAAAAGCAAAGCCCCTGGCAAATACACAGTGGAGCTCATTAACCCTTCCATCTTCCCTTCAAGGACCCCAACTACTCTTTACTTCAAAAAAATCATTGAGGAGTCTCCCTCTTCTGAGACTACCATGGTCTCAATGCGGTGAGGATCAACCAGTAATACTTGTTCCCTCTCCTCTGACTCCTGACCTCCTGAAATGATTCCATGAGACTTTAAGAAATTAGACCTCTGAATTGCTAAAATGATCTCCATAGAGAGAGGTTAATAAATAGAAATTGGTTTTCCTAACATGCTATAATGTTATCTGGCCCATTAAATATCTCGGTCTTTTCCTAGCTCTTAAGTGATTCCTTATATGACTTTCTATTACCAAAGAGTTGTACTCTACTTGGATATTATCTCATAAAACCCTAGTTTAGAAAAAATGGGTTCTGTGTTAAATCAGAAATGAGCCCTAAGACAGAATTTCTGAGCTCACCTCCTCCCCAATTAAGAGGCTGGTCTAGGTGAGACAAAGTCTCAACAGTTCTAGAATAAATTCTCCAACCAACCAAAAACATTCAGAAAATCCTAGAATGTATGACATATTACTGGCAATTCCTTCTGTAAATCTTCTGTGACAGCTCTAGTTAATACTGTCCTGAGCAAGGTAAGGAGATATATCTGGTTTGCAAAAGCTGCAGCCACATTGCAGTAGCTGAAGAACTTATTCACCTGTGCCCCATCCGTGTGTATGCTGATCTAGCGTTGACTTATCTGAGGTCAAAAGTCTAGCTCAGTAGAGTCTATTCTTGGAAATATTCCCATTTCTACTTTTTTTTTTTAACAGAACCAGACCCAAAAGGGCTTCCCTGGTGGCTCAGCTGGTAAAGAATCTGCCTGCAATGTGGGAGACCTGGGTTCGATCCATGGGTTGGGAAGATTCCCTAGAGAAGAGAATGGCTACCCATTCCAATATTCTGGCCTGGAGAATTCCATGGACTGTATAGTCCATGGGGTCACAAAGAGTTGGACATGACTGAGTGACTTTCATTTATTTACACTTAGAGACCCAAAAGTGTTAGCTTTCTCCTACTTCAAAATAGGAAGTATTTGCTGTCAGAACCTCCTTTAAGGTTAGAGGTATCACTGTGAAGGTTATGAGCACCTGTCAAAACAACTTGGGCAAAAGAATTTTGTCAATACAATTAGAAAAACCAAAGGACTACTTTTTGAAGTATTTCAAGTTAACCATCTTATTTATGCCAGGCTGCCAATCATACCTAAATATTCTTTTGTGAAAGCCTGCTTATCAATATTGGAGAAGGCAATGGCACCCCACTCCAGTACTCTTGCCTGGAAAATCCCATGGACAGAGGAGCCTGGTAGGCTGCAGTCCATGGGGTCGCTAAGAGTCAGACGTGACTGAGCGACTTCACTTTCACTTTTCACTTTCATGCATTGGAGAAGGACATGGCAACCCACTCCAGTGTTCTTGCCTGGAGAATCCCAGGGATGGGGGAGCCTGGTGGGCTGCCGTCTATGGGATGGCACAGAGTCGGACACAACTGAAATGACTTAGCAGCAGCAGCTTATCAATATGCAGCAGACTTCACCTTGTCCTGGATATCTTTACAGAAAATTCTGCAGCTGTCCCTAAAACTGACCAATATAGCATCAATACCAAAAATAGATTATCTAAACAAAATGGCATTCTCTCAAAGCACCAGGGACACATGAACAGAGATTTTGGGAAGGGCAGAATATTAAAAAGGCCTATTTTACCAGCATGGGCAAACTATACCAGAATATAAGCTCCACAAGGGCAGGGACCATATTTTATTCATTATCCTATACCCACTATACCACTATACCCACTATAACAGTGCTAGGCATAGTGTTGAATGAATGAATGAATAAATACTTTCTGATTAGGGAGGTCTATATTAACATTCAAGTGCTTGCCATGCTTATGTCAAGACATGGACTATAGCCTGAAGGAACTTTTAGTAGCTCTGTATCAGCAGAGATTTGTGAAGGTGTTCCAATATATTATTAATACTACAACCTCTTCTAATCAGCAATGACATCTACCTACATTGTTGTTCAGTCACTCAGTCATGTCCAACTCTTTGTGACCCCCATGGACTGCAGCAAGCCAGGCTTCCCTGTCCTTCACTATCTCCCTGAGTTTACTCAAACTCATGTCCATTAAATTGATGATGCCATCCAACCATCTTATCCTCCACTGTCCCCTTCTCCTCCAGCCCTCAATCTTCCCCAGCATCAGGGTCTTTTCCGATGAGTCAGCTCTTCACATCTGGTGGCCAAAGTATTGGAGCGTTAGCTTCAGCATCAGTCCTTCCAGTGAATATTCAGGGTTGATTTTCTTTAGGATTTACTAAATTTAGGATATACTGCTTTGATCTCCCTACTGTCCAAGGGATAGGTTACATATGCTATCATATTGGTTGTGCACAAAATCTTTTCCTAGATAATTCAATTAATTTCTTAAACCATTCCTTCCAACCCCACCATTCACATCATTTATAGAAATGACATCTTCCAATTTCATGAGTTATCAAACTGTTTGATTAATAACTCTGGTGTAAATGACTCCCAGTTTTATAGGTCATTATTAAATATCCATAAACTATTTCAAACTATTTGAGCACCTGGAGAGTATTCCTACTGACAACATTACTGATCCACACACTTCAATACTAGAGGGTTAATACACCACGGTCTCTACTTTCCTCCATCAAGAATATTCTTTCATAATAACTTTCCCCTACTATCTACACCCACACCTCCCTTCTTTACCATCACTTACTGACAACTGCTCAGTAAATACATGGGAAAACGACAGGCTACCACCCCTCCTTATTAAGTAGTACATGTGGGAGATGGCTTTCTTCCAGTTTAATACTGGAAGAAATGATCAGTGACGAAGACTGATCCTTGAGGCCTTTCCTGCCTCCCCTCTAGCCTAGCCTCCTGTGTAATCACCTACTTAGGGGTTGTTTAGTCTGGTTAGGGTGAAATAATACAAAATAAATTCTATTAAGTATCATTTTGATATGTGCTATATTAGACAAAAGCACTTTTTTGATATAAATGGATATTCAACTGAGGCTAAAATATAAGTGATTATTAAGCAAAGTTAGGATTTTTTTCCATAAGAGCCAACAGCAGTCAAGCAAAGGGAACATATTCCTCTTAATGGGAATACTGTTCATTGAACTTGGGGGTAGGCCAAAAAAGACAGAAAGTAAATTTAATAAAAAGACAAAATTTTATTGAACAGGATCAAGACAGGAGAGGAAATAAAAGGGGCAGTTCTACACAGTAAGATTCTTGAGTGGTTCTCAGGTTTCCCTACCTGATGTTGGCTAACTTATGATTTTACCTATATATCTCTAACAGGTATAATACCAGAATTTGTTCAATATCTCCAAAGAAGTTTACAATTGTTTCTCTTAGGTCCTATAGTTGTTTTTAAGGCATGTTAAGTGCCTGCAATGGAAATGCACTGTGTTTACTTTAGACAGAAGGTTTAGAAATTGGAGAATAACTGGCCTAGAGGGAATGCCACCAACTCAATCTAAAAAAAGCCACAGATATCTTGGGATGGCTTTGCTGTTTAAGAGTCGTTGCCAACCAGCTCCATTCAGGAGGTCTGATGCAATGTCACAACCTAATTCATTCAGCTTTATGAAACTTAAGTCTATTGGAAGTAAATAACTGTTGATGCCAAAGAACAGAAAATAATGTGACGCTGCTAAAGAACACGTTCAAGCCTTTCCCTATTGGTCAGAAGTGGAAGGTGAACAGCTGAAAATTAAGTAAATAATGTAATAACTATCAGGGGAATTTAAGACTCTCATAATGAATGGAATAACAGAAATGTGAAATGTTTCAGGGCAGCTTATAACAAACAGCATTTGATGAGGAGATACAGAACATAAAAAAAGAGGTACAAGAAGAAGCTGAGAAGTAAAAGCAAAGAATAAAGAAGAGAAACTAAGAAAATGGTATTTAAAGAGATGAGCTTAATACTTAAAGGCAGAAAGACAGTTAGATCCTGGTTAACAACAAACAGACACATACATACACACACACATAAACATGCACAGATTTTTCCAAACAATACTTCAAACCAGCTATTCTCAATGTAACTCTCCTTTCGGTTTAACTCTCCACCTTCACCATGAAAAATTTTATACTGCCAAGGCCTACAAAGTCCTCTCTACTTCGCGGCCTTTTTTTGTGCTTAGAGATTCAATTCTGCTCCTGATTTGCATTGTTTACTTTGCGTCATTACATAACAGTCATATTCCAACTAGACCGTAAGTATTCCTTGAATTTGGGCTGGCCCTATCTGTGACCAACTCTAGCCAACAGAATGCCGAAGAAGTGATATTTCAAGTGTAGGCCTCAAGAGGTTTTCTCATTTCCTCTTGCTTTCCCGGAATCCTGCCAGGATGCCATGTGAAGAAGCCTGGCTTGGGCTGTTGGTTAGAGAGAAATCACAAAGAGCAGAGAAGACTCAGCTTAGCTAAGGCATCCTGGATCAGGCAGTCTGCAGCCACTCTCGTAGCTCATCTCAAAGTCTGATGAGCTCAGCTGAATCTATCCAATCTGTAGAAACTTGAGCTAAATAAATGATGCCTATTTCAAGCCAATATGTTGTGGGGTGATCTGTCATGCAGCAAAAGCTGTTGAAATAACTGAAACATACACAATGGTTTTAGCCTTCCAATGAAATACTAACTCATAGTGTGCCTTATATTAGAATCAAGTATTTGCTGTTCACCTCTTTGCTATTAGAGTATATTATATCCATTGTGTATTCCCACAACACCTAAGTTGTAATTTGTTCATAGTAGGCACTCAGAGTTTGATAGACTGAAATGAAAATCAACTAAAGTTCAAATTCTGGTGTTCATTGGCATTATTTACTTAAAGTTTAACAACAGAAGAAAATACCAAGCATAGTACTGTTTGAGAATCAAATAATTACTGAGGATCTGACAATGGCCTTGCGTTGCTACTCTCAATTATGAACCATTAAGGGAGAGCAACTATAAGTACCTAGAATATAAATGCTACTTCAAGACAGTTAATAAGTGAGCCCTTAAGCTCACCTTCTCAATATTTAGGATTAATCCAAATTTTGGATTTTAATAGAAATAGCACACATTTAATATATGGATGTGAAATTGTACTGCAATCCTACTTTCATGAGCTTGGGAATACAGAAAATATAAAGTGCAAAAGGAGAAGATTTTGATTTGCACTAATCCCCATTAACAGCTGGTTTTCTAAATCCAGAAACCTGACAAATGACTTATGTGTGTAAATATGCTTTAATTCTGAAGTGCTTTACAAATGTAAAATATCATGAAATTCCTGTGTATTCAGAATGTCATTTCACTTTTTTCCTTAAGAAGTAGAAAAATCAGAGTAGACAGGATGGCTCAGAAAGGATAAATCGTTTTGCTATCCACATCTAATTTGCTTCCTAATAAAATTCTATGGCTTTCAAATGACACTCTGCTATTATAGTCTGTACAGAGATGATTTCATCAAATACTCTATGTTTTGAATATTTTCAAAATTATCATTCAGTTGATAGTCTGAAACACTCTAAAGCAAAAGGACATGAAAACCATGATCAGCATGAATATACTCATAAACCAGTGAGCAAAACAAACTCAATGACAGTAAAAGAACATCCTTGTGCACTGAACAGGCATGAGTCCCCCTTTTCCATGGGTGCATATATGTATCCTATAACATGCTTTAACTTTAATTTCTTTCTTTAACTTCAGCCATTTCTGATCAATACTGTTATCTTTGACTTATAAGGAACATACATAATGGTCAAATCAAATAGTAAGATGGGTAACTGAGTCAAGACATTAAAGGTTTAGACAGGCTAAATAAATAATTAAATGACTAATTATTAAATAATGATTTAATGATTAAAATCTGGTTTGTTAATAAAATGTCTTAAAAGGAAAACACTGTCCAAAGAGAGTGAAACCTTCAGCTGTGGAGTATAAAATGAACCACATAAGAACTAGATATAGAATGGGTAACAATGTTATGTATGAAAAAGATTTACTAGCAGATGGAAGCTCCATAAATCAGGATACATTTACATGATTTTTAAGATCAGCACCCAGCGTAGCCCCCAAATTCTGTAACTCTATCTTAGGATTCCAAAGAGTACAGGCAAAAGAACATATACTAAAGGACACCTAATCATGTCTTATTTGAAAACATACTTCCAGGCTTTCTATTTATAATCTGAACATCTCTTATAGTTCATAAGCTGCTCCCTTTAAAAACAATGCTCATTTTAATTAATTTATGAGAATGACTAAGATGAACTACAAAGAGATATGCATTTTCAGCATGGGATGGGGAAAGATTATTTTTGTCACACTGATTTAACCTACCTGAGGCCTGCTAATAATGAGCTAGAGAAGTTTTTCATATGATCTAAGAAGAATTAAGCTGCCTTAATAGAGACAGACATAAATAGAAATTAAGTGATAGATTCAATAGAAAGAGGCATACTCTTTCATGAATCAGTGAGTTTTAGAGTTTTTCCTACTACTAAAAATTTCATGCAAGGAACTCTGAGAACAAAAATGTAATAGGAAATAGGAACTTAAGCATAAACAACAGTGCTCACTGAGAACTCACAAGTATTTCAGCATTCATCCCGGCTCAGATCCACCTTATTTTGGCTGTGCTTTCTAACTTACTCCTGTAGTTAACATTTTCTGCGAACGCTAGCTACTTTCCATAGGGAACAAAACCACAAACTTGAGAGAATGACCACACTTCCTTTTCATGAACAGTGAGAAGAAAAAATTTTTTCCCTGGATGTGTTTTTCCAGTGAATTCAATTTCTGCTTTCCAAGAAAAGCCAATTGGCTCAGAAGTCTCTGAGAAGGAACAGTGCGGGGATAGTCAAACAGATACCATACCACAAAACTCCAAAGCAAAATCCCAACCTTTCAGCCTTAACATCAGTCAAGGGGTTAAAACCTGAACACCTCAGTTGAGTTGCTGAATCCACAGGTGGAAGGTCTAAAGGGTGGAAAGAGATACTCAGCTCCATTCAGGACCATGCTGAGAAAGCCTTTATGTTTCAGAGAACCCCCACCTCAACTCCTAAATATTAAGTTGACACACGTTTCTGGGACGCGGCCTGAATCTGCAAACTTTGGCGGGTCTATAGAGACACAATTTTCTGTTTTCTGCTTAACAGGGCTTTCCAGAATTGTCATCAGATGACAGATTACACCACCCATCCACAAGGATTCAGGGGTAGCTCAGGCCATCCATTATGGGTTAAAAGCTGTTTTAGCATGAATCGAGTCACAGTGGTAAGGAGACTACCAATACAAGGGGTCCTACAGCTTTAAGAAATACCCTGGGCATCTAAAAGTTCTCAGAATGCAAACTTTGTCAGCTCTGAAAACAAGAGGCACTGCATCATTATGGCAGGAGAAACAAAGCCAGCACCCTTTTAAAAACAGACAAAAAAAAAGATTGTTTTAATAGGAGAGAAGCATCAGTCATTGATTCTTACTTCATTCACACTTTCTATCCAACCCCATCCATCTTCAGAGTGAAGAGATGACAGAGCCCAGTTAACTCTCTCCCTCTTTCGGCCCCCACCCATACTGCTCCTCTGTACCAAATCCACCAAGACCCACCAACCCACCCTTTTCAATCTGCAAGCAACAGCTCTATAGAATGACTCTGTCTGATGGGCTTGCAAACTTCAGGTATACCTAAGTACCAGCTTTCATCACACTACTTTAGTAGGGTTACCTGCCAGGTTATCATGACTGGTCAGGGCCTTTACTAATCACTTAAAATGACCACTCAGTCACTCATGGCTGACCACATTCTACAAAGGTGGGGATGAGAAGACTTAAGGAAACAGAAAAAAAAAAAAGTCAACAAACCACACCAACAATCCAGAATGTAAAATATTTCATTTTTATTAACTGTTACTGCCCTCATTATCTGCAAACAGAAGTTCTCTAAGCAGGCAGTCTGCATCAGTGCACCTGCTTAGCATCAGTTTGCCGAGTTATCTTTTCTGCTGTGTCTGCAAAAGCCAACTATAGCACAATGGGTCACATCACTTGAGGGTCACTTGAGTCCCGCTACATTCTGGGGCCCTCCTTCCACCTCCTCCCTTTCGTTCCATCCACAAAACCTTTAACTCCACCATAGCTAAGGATCCCAGATAGCTAAATAAAAGAGGTGGCCTCAAACACAGGGAAAAGCCCTTAGGTCTCCAGTGTGAATCGCCAATGCCAATGCCCCTCCCCTCTCCTTTTCCTTAAGACCTGATGGTCTTCAGTCACACATCTTAAAAGAAAAACAAAAAACAAAAACACAAAGACTTACTTGTCTCAAGTCGATGAAGGCCAACTGCAGCGTGTCCTCCTGGAACCCAGGCACCGGGCCGGATCTGGCAAACTCTGTGGGAAAGAAAAGAGGATAAAAAGCGCCTTTAACTAACCATGGACAGGGAGATTGGCAGACGGATGACAGGGAAGACAAGAGAGGCTGGGGGAGAGGAGGACCAAGCTTCTAAGGAGTCATGTCTCTCTCCCTTCAGCTTCTTTGTTTGCCCTTCAAAATTCGTGTCATCAAAACACCATTAATTCCAGCATCCTGACAGCAAGGAAACTGTACTAATTCGACCTGAAATTTATTCCCATGAGCCGCGCTGGGCTTCAGAGTATTTGTTTTGTGAATGGACAAACAACTTGCAAAGGAGGAGGGAGTGGGGGAGAGAAAAAAGTTTTTCCTCTCAACACAATAAAATCTTCAGCTGTGAAACTCTTTTCAGTTCCGAAAGCTATTTATATTTTAGATCGCTGAAGGAATTTTCTAATTTCACGCCTGTCACCTCATTCCCCAAGCATTTATCAAAAAATATTCCCTGCCACATCATTAATTATTCCCTCACTGATTATTTGTATTATCTCATGAGTGCATTATTGCCAACCCACACACAGACACACAGACACACACCAGCAGCAGAGGCTGCCCCAATCTAGAGCCTGGCTCTTCAGTAGAGGAGTACTGCACATATGAAGAGACCCATCTAAACAAATATCACTGCAAAAACTTAGGGAATTTTTGTATATGTCCATCCTCCTAGGGTATTCTTTGTTCTTGACTCCTACTTCTATTGCACTCTTAAAAATTATTTTTCTCTTCCTCTACTCCAATTGAGTCTTCGGTCAAGGAGACACATGGATGCTATTTGCAGTTTACAACAGCACCTTGGGTACATGCTTAGTTTATGACTCTGGCTTCTACATCATTAAGAAGAAGGTAACTACACAGGACTATAGGGAAATATACTAGTTAACAGTTAAGAATGTCAAGTTTTATTGTCCCACAGCCCTGCTTATTATGAAATCGAAAGGTCTTGTTTAAGCCCCTATATACAGACAAAACAGACACAGAGAAAATTCAAAAGTTGTACAGTTATTATCCCTTGAATTCTATCTGTGAAGTCAAACAAAGCAAGATAAACATTTAACATCAATCTACCATTTATCTCAAAAACAACTCAAATATCTGCTCAAAACAAATATGAAAAGGGATGTTTTCCTTTTGATTTTATTTTTTTCCAGGAATGAATTTAAGAAATTACAGGAGGTTGGTATCATATTTTCTTTTGAAATTAAATAAAATCTACCAATATATTTGCATATATGTTTGGAAAATTCCTCCAAACAACTAGTAACTGGATAGCTTCAAATGATGATTTATGAACAATGACAGGTATTTCTGTTCTTTAAAAATATTTTCCATCTAAGAAATGTCTAATGGGTTTTCATAAATTCCTTGCCCTACTTTAAAAAATATTGTTAACAAGTTGCAGGGAATATAAAAGCACTACATGAAATAAAATTTAAACCAATTTATTAAACTAATTATATAGAGCACAAATGTGAAATAAAAAAAAACACATTCTTTTCCTGGAGTTTTCACAAAATAGTCTTATTTTAGAGATTTCAAGTAAAGATAACTCAAACGGAAGGAGATAAACTATATAGAATGACAGCACACTAAGTTTCTATTTACTTTGGAAAGAAAATTTATATGACATTTATAAATTAATTCCATCATATGTATAGCCCAAATAATTAAAGTTTTAAAAGGGTAAAGTTCTAAAACTGTACAAATACATGATGAGAGCCATGTTAATAACAGCTTAAATAATCCATCCTTCATATCTTTCAATAGCAATCCTCTGTGATAATCTTGTATATAACAGCTGCTCAATCACATGGACAACTTTCTCATACTATGCTCCTACAGAAAGCAGCTCTTTGAGTCATAGCCACAGGCACTCTTTTTGACAGCCTTGATGGTCAGATGGTCAGCTTAAATAAGCTTCCTATGTCTGGCGATTTCATCCAAGGCTGCTGGATTACCACCGTCACTCCCACGTGACATACGCCTTATGCCGCACCATTTGCAGCACTGATGCCTCCTCTGTCAGTAGGAAGCCCGCAAGTCAAGATGCAGCAACTGTCAAGGTGTTCTGCTGACCTACACATGTTCAGTTCAACAGGACTGCCCGGTGATACATGGGTTCAGTGCTTGAGAGCTGGCTACACATTCCTGAATCTCGGGATTGGGCATGCTCCCTGGGGCTCACATGATGCTGATGAAACCACTCAGGTATCTGGATCTGATACATATTTAGTCAGTCACACTTTATAGATCTCATTTTATGACACACTCAATTTTCCAGGTTCCCAGAGGACACAGTGGCCTTTTAGATTTGATTTTAATTTTATAAGTCAGAGAATGACAACTCATCAGGTGCAACAAAGTGAAGAGATTAATTATTTAATATAGAAATATTACATACTATATATTCAACTTCATATTTATATTTTCTCATTATTTTATAAATGTAGTTCTTATCCTCTCGTGTAGACAGTAAAATTCTTATGGGTAAGGACCAAAACAAAGAAGATAGCAAAGTGTTCAAAATAGTAGATGTCCAACAAATACCTATACTTTACTTTATAGAAATAACAAGATCAATTAATTACACATATTCTTTGCTGCCAATGAAACTCTTTGGATTGCAATAGTAAGGCATCCTTAACATGAGTATCAATAAGTAGGTTTTAGGAATATATAAGCTTCCTAAAATTAGGTGCACAATGATTGAGGGGATGGACTCTGGGGTTTTAAAAATCAGAATTTGAGTTCTACTTACTAGCTCTACGGATATGTGCAAACTACTTAATCTCCTAAAAGGTTCAATATCTTTATTTCAAAAATGAGGGTGGCAGTGTATTCCTTATACTGCTGCTATGAAATATTTAATTAGCCACAGCACAGGAATTTTCACTCATATTATTTCAGAAAATCAATAAATATATTAAGCAGATCTCCTATAATTTTGTGACTCAATATTTCCTTTAAAACAGGACTGTTCCTGTAGAGTCAATTTTTTACATATATGAAAAATGGTAATAGCATAAGAAAGTGTGAATATTTTTAAATTAAAATTTGTATTTATCTTCAACTATATAAAATACAATAACAGTAAAATACATGACAGTAAGCATTCATTTCATAATGTTAACTGAGGCTGTTAAAGAGTGAAAGATTACAAGGGATTTTATTCTCCTTTACATTTTATAAACTTTAAAAATGAGTACAGACCACTTTTATAATCAGAGAAAAGGAAATAGAAGAACACATACATCCCCAAATTATTCAGTGCTATTTTCTCTAGTAACAAGAGCTATAACCTGTTCAAGATTTAGCATTACAGGCAATTGGGATTGATTTGCACACCCATATTCTCAGAGGCTGCTTAATAGAGAGGAGAAAACTACACATGGGAGGGGTACAAGAAGCCCCCAGTCCACTGAAACATATACAAACTGACTCTGTGAACACACAGAAGCTTTCCCTCATAATCACAAATAAAAAGGAGTACAAGCCTATACTAGTGGCCAAGTAGAACAAACGGATGTATGGAGGACAGTGAAGAAGCCCCTGTTTGGACTTGTCTCTGCACTCCAAGGTCTGCAGTAGGTTTTCAGTCTCTAAGAGGCTTAAGCCAGTGCCAGAGTTCCCCAAGGCTGGAGTTCTGAAGAGTGGCGCCAGCCTCACAAGAATATCAAGGTGCTTGTTGCACTTCATAGAGAACCAAATCCTACCTTTGACTATCTTATGTTATCTGGGGACTGAATCAAGGTTCCAATGAGGCTGGCAAGAAAGCTTCCTCTTAAAAAACTTGTTCAGGTTATTGGAGCTTCTGGCCAGTACCAAGCCATCCTTTTGAGAGCTTGGCTCACCCTAGTTCCTTTTCACTGCCCTTAATCACAGTATGGTTTCTCAAGAGTTGGAACTGCTATCAGAGCCTGACTCTCAAATCCAATTTGCAAGTATAAAACATATTTTAATGAAATAAAGATTTCATTAAAAAAATTAAAGGGAGGTATAAAAATTATAGGAAAGGCAGCATACTCTTAAGTGAAGGTATAAACAGGGAAAGAAAACCACACACAAAAAACCTCTCACTTTTACTTAACAAATATCCAACATTTTTTCACATTCTCATGCACACTTAAATTTATGAGGTGTGACAATATTTTTAAATTAATATTAATTTCTCAAAAATATCTAACAGGTTTATAGTTCTAATAACCTTCATATTTTACTGAAATAAAAATTACCAAAGTAGAAAATAGAGGAATTCAACTAATTTCAAAATGCTTTCTAGACTTCTTGAAGGCTTTTCTTAAAATGAACTACCACTTAGAGAGGGGAGGAAAAAAATGTTTAAATAAACTTTAAAATTACTTGGTAGCTCAGACGGTAAAGCTGCCTACAATTCAGGAGACCCAGGTTCAATCCCTGGGTCAGGAAGATCCCCTGCAGAAGGGAATGGCAACCCACTCCAGTACTCCTGCCTGGAAAATCCCATAGACTGAGGAGGCTGGAAGGCTACAGTCCATGGGGTCGCAAAGAGTCGGACACGACTGAGCAACTTCACTTCACTTCACTTCACATTCACATTTCACTGAGGAAAACAAAATAGACATTTGATAAAGAGCATAGAACCTTAATTAAAAAAAAAGCATAGAACCCTAATTAGAAAAAATGGGAGAGTCACAGTTAGAAGAGGGTTTGAGGAGTCAAAATGATTGCCTTATAGCCAGAGAACAGTATTGTAGTTTTTCAGAGTTCAAGGCCTTGAAAGAGTAAAGGAAAGTGAATTAAACTCAGAAAGGTTAAACCTTAAGTGATTATAAGTGAAGTTGGCTGGTGAGCACCTGGAAAAGCTTGACTTATGTGTTTCCTTTTTTCCCTCCTCTTGCTTGAAGAGTTCCCAGGATACAACACTTCTAAGTTTTAACATCAATATGGATAAAAAAATGTTGCCTGCCATTTTAGTAAACAAGAATGTTGCCTGCCATTCTGGTAAAAATCAACCATCAACCATTGCAGCTACCCTAGACAGTATGCCCTGAAGGGATTTCAGGATGGAGAAAAACACCCAAGACAGTTAGGATACATATCAAAGGAATAAATTCTATGAGTCAGACTTTTACATTTTTCCATCTATAGACAAGAACCAAAATCATTAATTTGAGATGTCTGCCTTCTGTGATTAGCTGTAATCTATTGATGTTTGATTCTATGTTTTCTTTTTTTTCAGCAAAAATTCCTATATATTCAGGCTCCTCCCTTACCTTTTGGGAAGTTTTACCTGAGAGGTGCCTCCCAGGCTTTAGTTCTCAGTAGTCAAAGCTATGGTTTTTCCAGTGGTCATGTATGGATGTGACAGTTGGATCATAAAGAAAGCTGAGCACGGAAGAATTGATGCTTTCAAACTGTGGTGCTAGATAGTTTTCCTGAGAGTCCCTTGGACTGCAAGGAGATCAAACCAGTCAATCCCAAAGTAAATCAACCCTGAATATTCATTGGAAGGTCTGATGCTGAAGCTGAAGCTCCAATACTTTGGCCACCTGATGCGAAGAGCTGACTCACTGGAAAAGACCCTGATGCTGGGAAAGACCGAAGGCAAAAGGAGAAGGAGGTGGCAGAGGATGAGATGGTTAGATAGCGTCATCAACTCAATGGACATGAGTTTGGACAGACTCCAAGAGAGAGGGGCAGGGAAGCCTGGTGTGCTGCTATTCATGGGGTTGCAAAGAGTTGGACACAACTTAACGACTGAACAACAACAAGGTCACCAAATAAAACATCGCTCCCCCCACCAAAAAAAGGCTGCCTTAGTCTATAATCTGTATACCCAGACAGGACATTTGAGAACTTATCAAAAGCAAGTTGTGGGAAACAGAATATAAAAGAAATTCCTCTGAATCTTTGCAAATTGTCCATAAAACAAGAATAATTTTCAAAGGACGATGACCAAGGTAAAATTTATTTCAAAAAATAAAAACTAGTACAGTATCTGGGAAGTAGGTAAAATAGCAATTCTTTTTTTTAATATAAATTTATTTATTTTAATTGGAGGTTAATTACTTTACAATATTGTATTGGTTTTGCCATACATCAACATGAATCCACCACAAGTATACATGTGTTCCCCATTCTGAACCTCCCCTCCCTCCTCCCTCCCTGTACCATCCCTCTGGGTTGTCCCAGTGCACCAGCCCCAAGCATCCAGTATCATAATTCTTAGAGGAAAAGCTAATTTGTTCAAATAAGAGAAAATTGAAAAGGCAGTGGGCAAAATTTTAACCAGAAATTCCTGGTTAGCATAATATACTATTGCTTTCAGTGAAGTTCCAAGATAGACAGTGGACAACATAGCATCACCAGCCTCCACTGAACAGATTAGGGGTTTTTTTTGGCCAAAATGTCAGGTGAGAAAGGAAAATCAGTATTCTAGAGCTCAAACTATGTTGGGTACTTGTTTATATCTTGAGATCAGGTCAGGTCACATGCGGTTTTTATGGGATTAAAACAAATAAGAGCTGCTGTTGCTGTATTAATATAACGGTTTCCTGGTATCTGGGTCCCTGGGGCAACAGATAAGGAGTGTGCTAGACTATGAAGTGTAACTCTGGGGAAGTTAAAGCCTTCTTGCATCACTTCACAGTGGTTCCACTAAGCTAATTACAACGAAGAGTTGATGGACTCCACAGGGACTCCACTCAAGGCCCCGATGGTCAGAGAAAGGTAGGTCAGAACATAAGGAAGTAAGTACAAATGAGAGAGCTATGAAGGAGACAGAAAAAGGGAGGACTGGGGGTGGGGGTAGGAGTGGGAAGGGAAAAGTTCCTTGAAGATTCAGCTGACTATACTTGTGTAAGTGTTTGTATGAACATGTGATTATAAAAAAAAGTCACCTTTAATTATATAGAGTATAATCATGTGATATAAATTTTTCTTTGCTTTCATATATTTTAAACTCACTAGACCTTCTGCCTTAAGAAGGGCAGAGTAAAGTACAATCTAACCTATTCTGAGTTTCTGTGTGAGAAATACAATTCAAACTGATAATAACAGAGTCTGATAGCAAATGCCAAAGCAGCACTCTAAATAGATTTATAGATTGTTTTCAAAGTTTAATTCTCCTAGCTCCTTTTGCTTTAAAAGACAACTGAAAACTAGGACAGATAAATATAGGTTTTTAATTAATGAAAGGTTAATCCACTGTAAGAGAGAAAATGGCCACAAGCATGAAGGAACTTTCACGATGCTGCTGAGTAAATAAGCCAATCAGTCTCCATGTGTCTGTCCCTTATACCATACCACTGAAAGGAAATGAGGGTTCAGATACTGGCAGAGACTGGTGTCAATGACAGAACACATTTCCTGGAGACAGCTGTCTTACGTGGAAGAAACCTAGGAAATTGGAGAAGTTGATTTTTATGCCTTACTAACATCTCTAACATAGAAGATCTGTAAACAGTTTAATGAAATTAATTGGTTGATTTCTAGCAAAGCAAACTAGAAAATAATTTTATTCAAGATTTAAAAGGAGATGACATAAATTCCTACTGTGTCATGGAGTCCAGGTGCCACTGGGTGCTTCTATAGAAATAAAGTGGTGTTCTTTGTTTAAGGAAATAGTATTCTAAATGGTGGATAAGAACACATTAGATGTATTCACCAAATTAAACAGTATCTTTTGCATTGCAGAAGAAGAAGGTTGAGGAAAGCCAAGACCCATAACAAGTGGCAGAACAATGTCATGCCACATGGCATTGGACGTTCCTTTAATATTCCATAAATAATTGCCAAAAACACAGCACAAAATGTCCCAGGACTTGAGTTTACAACCAAGAATCCTAAAGCTGAAAGGAGCATTTGTAATTGCTGAGGACTTTTACAGATGAAAAAATTAAAACCAAAAAAAAGTAAGTTGGTGAACCAGTTAAAACCTAATCCCCCTATTATTTCAATATGCATCCCTGACCTATAAGGTCTGAAAGCAAATATTTACTTTACATGTTCCTTATATATATGCATATATATGTTTGTATATCGTTTTCATTTCAATAACAATGAAGTCATAAAAATATACAGATCTGTGTAAAATCACAATTTTCTTCTGAAGTTTTGCAATTTTGCAAAATAAAGGCCAATTTCATAATAGATTTTTGAATACTATAGTGAAAAGAAGCTTCTGCCAATTAGCAAACAGCAGTGCTTCTGTGCATAATCTTAAAGAAAGCTGAGAACCTGCGATGAAAGGCGTGGGTTTCCTGAGAGATGAGAAAGACTGGTGTTCTAAAGTAGTAACTTCATATCCTTGATATTTTTACTATGCTTTCAAGGGCTTAATCTTATCCATGTGTTTGTTTAGCACTGATCATTCTATTGTATGGACACAAGACAGAATTAAGTTTATCTGAAATTTTACACTGAGAAGGATTCTGTAGGCATTTAACATAATGGTGAAAAATTCTCTAGAAAAGCACTGTCCAAATAGAAACAAGAGCTACATGTGTAATTTTAGAATTTTTAGTAGATACACTGGAGAAAATAAAAATCAATTAAAAATTAATAATAGCATATCTTATTTTACTTACTATATCTAAAATACTTTCATTTCAACATAAAATTAGCATTTAAAAAACTATTCATGAGGTTTTTTTTGAAATCCAGGATGTGTTCTTCACTTAGAGTACAACTCATATTTGAGCTGTGTGTCAAATGCTCGAATAGCCACTTGTGGCTGTAACTATAGTTTTGGACAACACAGGTTCAGATGTTGACTGTAAAGAATGAAAGCTAAAATGAAATGTGCAAAGAATGACTTCAGACTTTGAAATGACAAGGAAAGAGCACTCTCCAAATTCACAGCAATATGAATTGTTTCTACATTGACTATGAAATTAGGATTGAAACAAATGTGCCTGGTACTACACAATGGCTTCTCTTCAGTTCATATTTTAAAAATATGCCACCCTCTGAGGCAGCTATATACTTTGTATATTCTTCACTATGTCTGTCAATAAATTTTTACAGTACCTCTCTATTAATTCTTATGCTAGTATTCTTTCTTCTCTTCATCTCATTTTCTTTTCTTAGTATCTAATTTACTAATATTTTCAACGTATCCTACTGAAAGTAGTCTCAAATCATTTTGGAATGATTAAGGGATATTTAAAAACCCGATAGCTGAGCAGCATATGTCTCCAGACAAAGCTCTTTGACTCAGGTTCCTCAGCAAGTGATGACAGTTACAGTCCTGACTTACAACTGCAAAAGGTTTTGTAAGTCCACAACACAAAACAAATGCTAACTCATTAAAAGGAAAAGTATCAGGACACTGTCAGCACTCTTGAACAGGGTAGAGGCGTACAATAGAAAGGTTCCAAAAACACCAAAAGAGAAATGCTTAAGGTAGGGTTCCACGTAGGATGTTTCCTAAGTTAAAAGAGCTAGACTTTTTTTTTTTAAGTTAGTTGTAATTCTTTCTAAACTGAAAGCCAATAATGTTTCTTTGGTATAAGTTTTGTGGATGGTCTCACAATTTGCTAGGAAAACTGAGTCTCAGTCTACAATGATTGGTGTTCATAGAAAATGGATATATCATTAGCTAAGGTAACTGGGATTCCAATATCTCTAGATTTTACTTATGTGACCTTGGGTCTATCATGTAAGTTTTTAGTGCCAGGTGTCTCCTCTGTAAAATGAAGGCAATAATATTTCACTTGCTTAAAGCTATGGGACTGAATCAAATATACTCTTGAGGTCTATTATATAACAAGGAATATACCTGGTCTTTGGTCCTAGCTCCTGACAAGGAGTTTTATATCCTCCAAAGGTCCTGAGCAACAGGAAAGCTCCTGAGCAATTCATAATTAAATCATTTTGATCATACCTAAGTTTATGCTGAGAAGTTGACTCCTGAGGGCCCTTACGTAGTTTTAAGGGAGGGGCTGCACAAACCAGAATGACTAAGCCTGTGACCAGAGGGTTGACACTTTCAGCCCCACCCCCAATTTCCAGAGAGGGGAAGGGATGGTGGTCAATTTCAATCATGTAGTAAGTTATTTATTCAATCATGCTTCAGGCTTCCCTGGTGGCTCAGATGGTAAAGAATCCATCTGCAATGTGGAGACTTGGGTTCCACCCCTGGGTTGAGAAGATCCCCTGGAGAAGGGAACAGCTACTTACACCAGTATTCTTGCCTGGATAATTCCATGGACAGGAATTAATTAATTAATTGGCAGGCTATAGTCTACGGGGTCACAAAGAGCTGGACACAACTGAATGATTCATTTCACTACATAACAAAACCCTCATATAAAAACTCTGTGCATTGAAGCTCAGTGGGTCTTCCTGATTTGGTGAACATGCTGATGTGCTGGAAGGTTGACATGCCTGATTCCTTAAGGACAGGACATGGAAATTCTGTTTTGCCACCCTCCTCCCCAGGATCCTGTCCTGTATATCTCTTCCATTTGGCTGTTCCTGCGTTATAGCCTTTATAATAAAACTGCAGTCATAAGTACAGCATTTTCAGTGAGTTATGTGAGTTTTTGTAGTGAATTACTGAACTGAATGTACAGATGTGAGAGTTGGAACATAAAGAAAGCTGAGGGCCAAAGAACTGATGCTTTTGAATTGTGCTGGAGAAGGAGATCAAACCAGTAAATCCTAAAGGAAATCAACCCTGAATATTCTTTGGAAGGACTAAAGCTAAAGTTGAAGCTCCAATACTTTGGCCACCTGATGTGAATACTCAACTCACTGGAAAAGACCTTGATGCTGGGAAAAACTGAAGACAAAAGGAGAAGAGGACAGCAGAGGATGAGATGGGTAGACAGCATCACTGACTCAACAGACATGAATTTGAGCAAACTCCAGGAGACAGTCAAGGACAGGGAAGGCTGGCATGCTGCAGTCCATGGGATCCGAAAGTGTTAGACAGGACTTAACAACTGAACAACAACAACTGAACTGAAAGGGGATGTGGTGAGCTCAATATCTGTGAAAGTAAAAAATGAAAGTGAAGTCGCTCAGTCGGGTCCGACTCTTTGCGACCCCATGGACTATTAGCCTACCAGGCTCCTTCGTCCATGAGGTTTTCCAGGCAAGAGTACTAGAATGGGTTGCCATTTCCTCCTCCAGGGGATCTTCCCAACCTAGGGATCGAACCCAGGCCTCCCGCATTGCTGGCAGACGCTTTACCATCTGAGCCACCAGGGAAGCCCCCAAAATCTGTAGTCAGTTAGAAAGAAGTGGGAGTGGCTTGAGGACACCTGAGGCTTGTGGCTGACATCTGTAGAGGGGCAGGCTTGTGGGACTGAACCCTTAATTTGTAGAATCTGTACTAACTCCAGGTAGTTACTGTTAGAACTGGATTGAATTGTAGAACACCTAGTTGTTGCTGGGATTCCCTGGTGGCTCAGTTGGTAAAGAATCCGCCTGCAATGTGGGAGACCTGGGTTTGATACCTGGGTTAGTAAGATCCCCTAGAGAAGGGAACAGCTACCCACTCCAGTATTCTGGCTTGGAGAATTCCATGGAGTGTATAGTCCGTGGGGTTGCAGAGTCAAACACAACTGATCGACTTTCACTCACTCACTCAGTTGGTGTTGGAGAACTGCTGTTGGAACACAAGTTTCAACTCAGATCACGCACAATACAACTTGATATTGGGTCCATTTTAATATCTAGGTTATAGCCAGATATGTCCCAGCATAACAAATACAAAATTTACTGGAAACAAATATAATAAAATAATGATATGCTTTTTTTTTTTTTGCCTACATGGCCACTTCTTCAATAAATCAAAAAACTTAAAGATATTGCATTAAAGTGAGTGCTCGTTACAAGAGATTATTTTTGACATGGCAAAATAAAAAGTTTCACATATCTTTCTCAGAGAACGATAACATTTTCTACACTTTCTAGCTTTACTTCATATAATTGTTCAAGTATTAGTTGGGAATTCCACCACCTCAAATGGAATTATAATGTTAAGTATTAAAACAATGATCCACCTCCACACTAAATGTTTGCATTAGATCAATATGAACATAAATACTGGTCTGCCATTATAGCTATACAGACTAATGAATTTATTTTCAGAGGTCAAGATCTATACTTAGGATCTATCTTACTAAAGAATATAAACATTGCCACTAAGCTCAGTTTGAGGTTGTTTTCCCTTTTCTTTTTTCCCCCTAAAACAAACAACCAAACAAACAAAAACAAAAGAAGGTGAAGAAGAGAATCTCTGTCAGTGAAACCTGAGACCTTAAGCTGGTGGTTGTAAGTCCAAAGACTTGAAGGAGACACAACAGGGAACTCCAGAGGCAGTGTTAGGCATTTTAACTTGGAGGCACTGGTAAGAAAGGGGGAGATTAGTGTTTTAAGAGAATTTAAGTCAGTTGGAAAAAAAGGAAATGGAAGTAAGTGTTTCTTTAGGTACAGAAGCAACTTCTTTCCATGATAAACTGGTGCTTTGAAAGCAATATCCTAACAAATAGGAAGTATAGGAGACAAATGACCATCTCAAGTATTAAAAGCACTCCCGTCTTTAAAATGTTTAAAATGCTTTTCTACAGGAGAGTACAGAACCACATTCTTTTCCCTGGTTAATTGTCTGGGCAGGAGCTGATGCTACACCTTGTTTCCATCCATTGACAGGCAGACAGTTGACAAAGAGCTTCTGTGAGCCAGAGGAAATGGCAGGCCCTTAAGCCTGACTGCTGGGATTTGGTGAAAAACTGAGGAGAGACTTGAATTTCTTCAGAGAGGCACATCATTCAGGAAGAAACAGCAAAGAAAGAAGACAACGATTACTAGGAAGATTTTACTGATACCACAAAATAATTTAAGACTTATTTTTCTTTTATTCTTGGCTACATTATACAAAGTATATGCTGTTATTTACAATTAAACAGTCCCAATTATCAGGCTTAACAGAGGCAATGAAATAAACAACCTTTTCTCTCCTCTCTTTCAATGTCAATTTCTGAGAGTCTTTTACAAGCACTGATTCAATTTCTTTGTCTTCCATTCATTTCTCAACTCCTAGCAATCTATCATCTACTTCCACTAGAAGTATGCTGTCTAAAATCTGCTTTGGCTCCAATAGTAACAATTATATTTCCATGTTTCCTTCTGGATACCCTAGTTCATTTCACTCTATTTTCTAGTCAAATGAACTAGCTTTATTTCCCTAATATGCCATATTCTTTATTTCCTCCCAGAAATGATACAAATACTTGCCTTTGTCAGAACACCCTTCCCAATCTACCTCATCCTACTTGAATGGCTAATTCCTAGCCATGTTGTCCAATGGGATATCCTAGTCCAAATCATTCACTTATAACAAATGAGTAAAAAGGTTTTGCAAGAGATTAAGTGTGCTGTCCCAATTCACAACTACTTAGTGATCAAACAAAGACAAAGACACAGGCCTCAATTCACCCATCCAATGTACTGGTAGGTGTACAATATCCCACCAGTGACCCTAATATATACTACTTTCTCCTCCCAGGAAAGGAGTAGAAAATAGAAACAAAATATAGATCAACTACTATTATAGAACATTATAGGTAAGACTTTTAAAATGCTATTCATTGTCTCACTAGTTTCTGAAAACTTCAGCTTTTCTAAGTGGAAGTGTTGGCAGTGACATTTTACTCATATTTTCTAAATTCCAATCTTAGAAAAAAGAAATTGGGAATGCTAAGGGAATTGTGTGATGCCACTCTCTCATACACACATACACACACACATAAAAGAGAGAAAGAGAGAAAGGATAAATTTCTAAAATTTGTAATACTAAAACTAAATCAGATAGACGGTTTAATTAAAATCAACTCAGAACTCAAATTAGAACTCAAATCAGAATCTGTTAACTCTTGAAATGTTACAGCAGGTGATAATGGAAAAGAAGGAAAGTTTTTTCTTTTAAAATGTTTCATAAAAATTAGGACTTTGATCAACTTTTTGAGATGTATATGGTACTGTTCCACCTAAAGGCAGTAGGTGGACGAGAATGTTACAGGCATTTTTTGTGGGCCCAAGTCTGTCAATTTTCAACAATTAAAATAATTTTTAAATATACATTGCATTTAATATGATTTCCTGGTTTACACCCTATAAAATGGCCTAATTTTAAAATAGTTTACTGGCCTCAACCCCAAAGACATGAAGTAAGGCCAAAGGAAATAGAAAATGTACACAATGTCTCAGCATAATCACTTGGAAGCAAGAAGAGCAAGTGCATCAGATGTTCTTGGGAGAGTCTGGTTTAGTACAAATGTTAGGATTTTAGCCTATGTGAATAAAAGGGAGGTGCAAATGCCTTGATGGAATGAGGCAGCGGTGCTGAAGAAACAACTCTTCACCTGAGGTGATGTTTGTAGCTAGTTGATATAGGAGAAAGAGATGGCCAGCTGTACATACATTGCCAAGCTCAGTGGCTCATTTGTGCCTGATTCTTGGCAACCCCATGGACTGTGACCCACCAGGCTCCTCTGTCCATGGAATTATCCTAGCAAGAATATTGGAGTGGGTTGCTATTTTCTCCTCCAGGAGATCTTCCCGACTGAGGGATTGAACCTGCTGGTCCCCATCTCCTACGTTGGCAGGCAGGTTCCTTACCACTGAGTCACCTGGGAAGCCTCAGCCAAACATTGCTCTGGTGCTAAAGGTGAGGTGAGGCACCTAGTTTGCAATGATTAAGAAACATTGTTGTTTCAGCAGGGTCATTTCTCCATGAAAATGTTTCTGGGTGTTTTCAAGCAAATTATTAGACTCATGAAAATTTTTAAATAATTGTTTTTAAAGTTTCTAATAAAGAAATAGTAAAAGTCTTTGGAGATTATGAAATTGCTATAACATACTCTAAGAAAAATCTGTTTTACTGGGTCTGGAACCAGGGTTAAGTAACAGGAAAATAGCAATAACCACAATATATTTTAAAATTTCTACTTCTTTGAAATGGCATTTCTTAATCTTTCTAGTCTCTGAAACTTCCAAAGCGCAGAAGGTCTCAAAGTTGAGAAAAAATAAGTATTGAAATCTGAAACAGCTAAAACAGAAAATGTAGAAAAAGAAGGAAGGAGCACCAACTTTGGAATATCACTTTAAAAAACATCTGGTCCTCTTCTTTTCAAAATCATACAGCAGAAAAATGGACTTCTAGAAGCTACCAGCTGATTTAAGTTAATTTCCTCCTACCACCTCTATCTTCCTGCCTCCAAATATCCCTTGAAATAAAGCTGGGAAGAAAAATCTAAACAATTTCAAAGAGGAATCAGTCCCTGTCCTTATTTAGAGCTGGGATAAGTACCACATTTACCAAACAGCCAAACAGAATTTAGAGTATTAAGTTTGCCACAAATAAAAAAGCTTAATTGAGTAGTATGATTCTTCACGTAGCAGGTCCTTTGTACTTCCTCATCACTTAAATGCTCACAAACAATCCAAGGTCACACCTGTACCAGAAAAAGTATTTTGTCTCTGTTGGCCAATGTCTGGAAGCCAACAAGAGGGCTTGACAGTGATGCATAACAAGGTCAGAGCAGCATGATCCATCTCCATTTTCTTGACAAGGATGGCATCTTTGCCATGGTGAGGAAGAGCAGGTTGCCTGCCTTCAGCGCTCAGGTTGGCAGCACCTACTGTCAAACGACTAGGTGTCTGGCAGTGGGCTCACAGAGACAATGACTGCCTTATCTCCTGGAATTCAAGGAACTTCAGCCCATAAACCAAAATAACTGCTGAGTGGGCACTACTCACTGATCCATGTCTGGGAAAAGTCCTTCCAGAGGGTACAGGGTCCATCATCCATAGTCAAAGAGAAGTGACATGGCCCTTTAAACGGCAGTGAAGCCTTCCGTTTGGGTTTCCATGGCTAAGGAAGGCACATCATAATAGCACAGCACCTAGCATGAGGAACCGTGCTGGTGTGGGAAGACAGCAGGGAACAAAGCAGGGTGTGTATTGCCTGTTTTTGACAGAAGGACGATATCTGCAGTTTGTGTTCTTCCCACACCATTTTACATCTGAGAATCCAAGCTCAATCCTACTTTTAAAAAGAACTAGTAAGGGCCTGGGAAGAGGGAGAGAGACAAAGCCACACAGCCTGTAAGTTTCTGGGGAAGCCTTTGCATAGGTTGATTGAGAGCTGTGTGACTGAGAAAGTACCTCTCAGAAAAATGGCCTCTATTTTCATCCTACATATTCCCACTGCACCTCAGTTTTAAATTTGATTACCTGTATAGAATACCTACAGTGTTCCAGGTCTTGCAAAGAAAACAAGGAATGAAGAGAATGAATGAAATATTGATAACTATAACTATATATAATACATATACATATATAACTGCCAACTTAGTGATTTTCCCTTGCAAATGTGAGTTTCATTGCAAATATTGAGTCAAAATGAGAATGAGAAACAAGAATATAGAACAAAACTGAGAAAAAGGGAATACAAATGATAGAACAAATAAAGAAAGATGTGTTCTAACAAAGAGTGGCCACCCAAATCCCTGTACATTTCCAACAGAAAATGAAAGCATTTTTCTGAAGAAGAAACATAAAATATTTCTTTCTGATTCCATTAACCAGTCAATCAACCAAAAGACAAAATTCATTAGCCATGGAGCTTGTCTCATAGAACAAGTTATTGTCTCTATCACATTAAAGCAATAGCAACTAATTATCCTTAGATTTTCACATGTGCAGAACACTGCAAATTATAGGAAGCAAGTTTATTTTTCTGCATACAAACTCGAAGTCTATCATCAATCTTTCCACTGTAATGTTTCTCAGATGGAAGAGGGCAGAACAGGAAAGCTTGTTTTAAAACTGCAATTTAGAAAGACAAGGCCAGGGATAGAAGCTAAGGGATCTGAAATTAATGATATTGAAACACACAAAATGTCCTTCAGAAGTCTGCAACAAGAAATTTGCATCTTCAGGCATTACATATCCTCAGACAAAGGAGGCATCTATTATTTTGATATAACTTAGGAAGATGAGGTTTAAAATTTTATTGGGCTCAAACTTTCTCCATTTGTCTCTCTTCAAGCCTTATATTCTTAAGAGGGCTTAAGAGGGCTTTCTTTTTAAGACTTGAAGAGGTACAATTAAAATAATTAAGATACAATTTGAAAAGTGTCTTCTGGATAAAACATAAAACCTATGCTTTAATAGGAAAGGAAGTAAATTCAAGACTTTTCACAAGAATCCCATAATGTGTAATGATACCATTTGCTACAATAATTTAACATTTCTAAGATTAAAGTAAATCTTATAGAAAGCCAATTTTTAAAAATCTATTTCTCATATCAGTACTATATTAGTACTCAGGTTCTAGTAACTAAGTTCCCAAAAGAAATGTAATCATACTCTTGAGACTTCTGAAATTGAGGACTGCTAACATGTTTCACCACGGCAACTCTGATTTTCCTCAAAAACCACACTGACATTTCTAGGGGATACCCTGGTGGCTCAGATGGTAAAAGAATCTGCCTGCAATGAAGGAGACCACAGTTCAATCCCTGGGTCAGGAAGATCCCCTGGAGAAGAAAATGGCAACCCACTCCAGTACTCTTGCCCAGAGAAGCCAATGGACAGAGGAGCTTGGCAGGTTACATAGTTCATGGGGTCACAAAGAACTGAACACAACTGAGTGACTAACAATTTCACTTTTTCATAGTGCTTTAGGTCTTGACTAGATAGCTTGCTTTCTTCCTAAACTAATGTTATCCAAAGTAGATAGCACAAAGCAGCCTGAGACAATCTTGTCTTAATTATACAGAAAGTTTCTTTGAGGAAAAAAAATTAGTGACCCTATTCCAACGGTCATTAAATTTATAAGAACCCTTGACGGCAATCACTCAAAGCCTGCTTTCTACTTCCATATACTCTGTTCCCTGACGAACATGTTATCAAGTTCCCTTATGAACATGGTATCATACATAATATAATAAAAACTACAAGAAACATATTTAATATTTATTGGCACTTACAAATATGTATGTATTAGGATTTGTAAAGCATTTCATTACACTATCTTATTTAATATAACAATATAAATTATAACAATCTTCCATACACATAAACATATCCACACAATCTTCCCTCCCATGATAAACTGTAATATCTTAGAACTAAATAGCCCACCATGTTCCTCTATCCATGGAATTCTCCAGGCAAGAATATTGGAGTGGGTTGCCATTTCCTTCTCCAGGGGAATCTTCCCAATCCAGTAATCGAACCCAGGTCTCCCACATTGCAAGTGGATTCTTTACTGTCTGAGCCACCATGGAAGCTAGAACTAAACAGAAACTCAGAAACAGTCTAGCCAAGTGTTCTCATATTATAAACAAGAAGCCCAAATTCAGATTTAATGAATTACCAAGATCACACAGCAAATTAGTGGCAAAACTGAGGTCATAATACAACTTTCATTCCAGGTTAATACTCTTTATGACAATGATAATGACATAGATGATGAGGATAGCAGCTAGCAGTTACTGAGCATTTGTTATGTATTAGTTAATCAACTGAATAAGTCTGTGAGATAGCATAACTGTAAATTCATTTTATAAGTAGAGAAACTGAGGTTTAGAATAGGAATAAAATATGTTCAAACTATTAAATATAATATATAATGATAAAAATCAGAAGTGATAGAAGCAGATTGATGTCAAAGGCCAATCTGTTTGCATCACCTCTGATTTTAATTATTATATATTTTACAGGTGATCAGAGAAGGCAATGGCACCCAACTCCAGTATTCTTGCCTGGAAAATCCCATGGACAGAGGAGACTGGTGGGCTGCAGTCCACGGGGTCGCTAGGAGCTGGACATGACTGAGTGACTTCACTTTCACTTTTCACTTTCATGCATTGGAGAGGGAAATGGCAACCCACTCCGGTGTTCTTGCCTGGAGAGTCCCAGGGACAGGGGAGCCTGGTGGGCTGCCGTCTATGGGGTCGCACAGAGTCAGACACAACTGAAGTGACTTAGCAGTAGCAGTATACAGGTGATATATCAAAAAGTGACTGTTGTTGTCAAGAATGGCTTTATAATCCACAGAAGGTGGTAGGATATGTGTATTCAAGTTGCCAATCGTCCATTCTCCTTAGAGAATATTCCTTAGGGTTCCAACTACATCCCTGTTTGTCTTGCTGTTCACATCACATGACATCCATTCCAAGCCACTTCTTACTTCTATTCCCTTCCATTGTCAGAGCTGACCAAAAAGATTTAGAAACTTGGGTAGTTGCTGAGTCATTTTTATTCATTCAATAAATAAATATTAAGTAAGTACCATATGTCAGGTACTATGGAAGAGACTAAGGAGACAGGAGTGAGCAGACATGATCCCTAACCTAAATGATCTGCTATTTATCTTTTTCTGGGGTCCTATGAAATCCATGTATTCAAAATAAGCCCTCCTCTTTTATTGAACTATTTTGAATAAATTTTTCTTCCATGCAAATAAGCATAAGACAGATGACTGAAGATTGAGCTGGCAATCCAAAGACTTTATTTATTTTTTATTTTTTTTTATTTTTTAAAATTAATTAATTTATTTCTTATTTTACTTTACAATTCTGTGTTGGTTTTGCCATACATTGACATGAATCCACCACAGGTGTACATGCGTTCCCAAACATGAACCCCCCTCCCACCCCCCTCCTCACAACATCTCTCTGGGTCATCCCCGTGTACCAGCCCCAAGCGTGCCGTATCCTGCATCGGACATAGACTGGCAATTCAATTCTTACATGATATTATACATGTTTCAATGCCATTCTCCCAAATCATCTCACCCTCTCCCTCTCCCTCTGAGTACAAAAGTCCGCTATACACATCTGTGTCTTTTTTGCTGTCCTGCATACAGGGTCATCATTGCCATCTTTCTAAATTCCATATATATGCGTTAGTATACTGTATTGGTGTTTTTCTTTCTGGCTTACTTCACTCTGTATAATCAGCTCCAGTTTCATCCATCTCATCAGAACTGATTCAAATGTATTCTTTTTAACGGCTGAGTATTTAAAAAGTAGAATATTTGGAATTTATTAATAGGTGATGGCAGGGAAAAGGGCATTAAGATATCTCTTCATTTCTTAGGATGAGAAGTTAATGGTCAGTGGAATATGGCAGCCAAGCTCATAATTAAGGTATTATCTTGAGTCACTTGGGAACAAGTTCTCATTGAAGGTGAAGCTTTGGAGGACTAGATTGTCCTAGAATTTAGCATTAGTTGCTTGATCTTGTCCGACTCATTGAGATCCCATGGACCATCGCCTACCAGGCTCCTCTGTCCAGGGGATTTTCCAGCAAGAATACTGGCGTGGGTTGCCACTTCCCTCTCCAGGTTGTCCTGACATTGTTTAGTTTAAGTAAACTGAATAATATGAAAAGTTTTCATGTAAAAGCTTTCAATAACACTGGGCAACTTACAATGAAAATGGGGCACAAACTGATCTTTCAAGTTATGAACTGATACATCATCTGTCTTCATACTTTCACCACGTTTCCTTGATAAATGCAAGGGTGGTAAGAGAAATTTTGAAACCTTGATTCCTCGGTCTTCTCCAGAATGCTTTCCATTGGTGTCTCCCTTGTCACAGAAGGATAGCACTTTGCTCTGCTCTATCCCTTATTGAATATTGTCCCATGACTAGGATCTAACCACAACGTGGTCTCAAAGGTGATATGCTAAATAAGAGTAGCAGAGAATACATTCAGAAAAAACATAAGAGTTTTCTAAGGAATCTCCAAGGGTGAAAAAAAGCAACAGTGTGGATATGCATTTTGTACTACTTATTCAAGGACAACTAAACATAATTTTGAATGACAAGTTAATTACTATAAGGCATCTCACTGGAGAGGTTTGATTTAATATATGAGCTAGTAGTCACTTTGTTAATATATGAGCTAGTAGTCACTTTGTACAGTTTGGTTAGCTGATGCAGTTTGGATTTGAAAAATGTGAAAAGTGAAAGTTTTAGTTATGCAGTTGTGTCCGACTCTTTGCAAACACCATGGACTGTAGCCCGCCAGGCTCCTCTGTCCATGGAATTCTCCAGGCAAGAATACTGGAGTGCATAGCCATTCCCTTTTCCAGGGGATCTTTCTGACCCAAGGACCGAACCCATATCTCTTGCACTGCAGGTGGATTCTTTACCATCTGAGCCACTGGCGTAGTTATCCTTTTGCAAATGTTAACTTCAAAGGTTGTAAGAGAAGAATGGATGTGAGACCTGTCACATATGGTTCCATGATGCTTCTGACCAGGTCCTGAGGACTCACTTCTCTTCCATCTCCCTCTCACCAGGAAGAGATTGGTAAAGGGATGCCTGAAAGTTCTCAGACAGACTCTTGTGGAGAGTCTCTGGGGATAATTAACTATACAGAGGTGGACAGTCAAGGATAGCTGGACTCAAGTAACAGAAAAAAATAAAAAATGAGTACAGTTACCTCAAATAGCAGGTATTTGGGCTTAGTACTTAAAATTCAGAAAGATCACTTTATAAAGATTCTTTAGTTCAGAAGCTCCAGTTGCAAAATCATAAGCAAGTCTATTAAGGTCTGCCCCTTTAGTAAGATTTGCTAAAACATCTCACACCTGAGTCAGAGGAGAGCCTGCTATACCACAAGGGAAACTTGCAGCCAACTGTTTTAGTAAATATATACTAAGAGATAGAAAATTCAGACTTTCCAGTAGTGGGCTATTTGATCCTGACTTTAAGCTAAAACTACTTCTCTAGGAATGTAGAAAGTGATCTCATCTTTCAGTTAGAGTGGGGTTTATGGAGTTAAATGACAAATGGTGTTCTGCCTATATTTTATACCATAATCCACTCAGTAAAGTCATGAATCTAATCTGAAATTGTTTTATTAAATCCTGAGTTAGGGCAGATTCTCCACATTGGTTTCTTGACCTGTAAAGCAAGGGCTATTATGGTAAGAAGGGTGAAATACAAGGCTTTGGAGTCCTGCTCCTTTCCAAAAGAGCAAACCAAGCTCTGGTTAACTTGACCATCAAAGAGCTGGGAAGTTGGCAAGAAGCATACTATTAGCCTTCCTGTACAAGGACTTGGTCTATTTTGTGCAAAAGGCTGATGGGCCCTGGGAAAAGACGGAATACGGCAAATTTAAAAAGATGCAACCGCTGCTGCATTTCCTCACAACCAAATGTCCCCTGGACTTGGTTTAATTGTTATATTTTTAACACATCTATCCTTCACATAATTTAGGAACGTGAATAGATTGTTAAAATCTGAAAATATTGGGAAAGAAAACAAGATAAAAACATATGAAAGCATATGGATAAAGAAATGACAGCTATAATAAATAAAATTTCCATGGCTGTATACAAATGATTTTATGTATAGTATCTCATTTGACTTCATAACAATACTGTGAGAAAAATATACAGGGATTAGCATTTCCAGTTTACTGATGGACTCAGAGAGGTTAGATGAGTTGCTGCATTCATTCCAATGGTTTGAATTATGATGCATAAATATGCTGAAGCTTCCAAATTATCTCTATCACGGATTACTGCAACAGCCTTACAACAGACCTCTGAGGCTCCTGATAAATTGGAGAGTTCCTTTTCAATCCACATATCTAATGAATTTAGATTCATTACTCTCTTATTTAACGTCAGTGGTTTCCCATTTTGTTTCAAGCCTCCAGCATGGTACGTTGCATGGAGTAGGCGCTTCACATGAACTTGTTGAACAAATGAACAAATTACTGAATTAGTGCTGTTAACAAGTAGTTGAGCCTGAATATGAACCCAGACCTCCATATTTTTAGAATATACAAATGGAAAGGTTTGGAAATTCCAAAGCCAGACACAGACTGAACGTCCTAGTACATGAAAGTTGCAAAAGTCTGATCAAGGAGGTAAGCGTTAGGCGATCAAGACCTGCTAGTATTCAAAACCCAGTTTCTCTGTTGGGATCCAGTGTTCCAACATCCAAAACTCCATATAAGACACACAAACACATGGAGACTATAAGATGAAACTCAAACAGAGAAGCAATACCAAGAGGTTACTGTCAATTTTTAAAGGAAAAGGAATATTTTCTTCATAGCTCCTAAGTCCTAATAATTGTCACCTTAAAGGTACTTGGTTTGACAGTCTGTCAGTAAGAAATCAACAACATTCCTAGATGGTGGAATCCAAAGCAGTAGGTACCATCTCTAGTAAACATCTGAGCTAACTAATTGATTTCTTGCAAAAGCATAAGCTAAGAATTAGAAAATTATCAGTTCTGGATTATAACTTTCCAAATAAATATGGAAGTTAGACAGCTACAAAAAAGCACAACATAAATCAAATAATAGGGCATCTCCAAACCTAACTGATTCACAAACTACAGATAAAGGTCTGCATGGTCTGCAAAGGACCTTCTGAGAGTTGCTGGATGTTTATTAACTGCTGTGGCTGCTGACAATGATAACAATAGGAGAAGTTATTCCTTACTGCAAATTTAATATTTTGCCAGTAATGAAATAAACTTTTTCATGCATTATCTCATTTAATTCTGAACCCATTCCTGTAATATTAGGTACTATTATTGTACCTATTTCATAAATGGAGCTGTAAGAGGTTAAATAATTTATACACAATCACACTAAAAAGAAGTGGTGACTTGAATCCATCTGATTGAGCTGACTCTAAAATTTGAGTTCTTAATGACTACACTATACTAATTGATTATCGTCTAAGTATTTGAATCTAACAAAGTGGCAGGCCAGGCCTCAGAGTCAAACACTAAAGATACATTCACATTCTATCTTGTCCAAAGTTTTATTTAAGACCTATACACAGTTCTTCCAAGGACTCACAGACAATAGCAAAAATACTTCACGTACACACCACTGGGTAGAAAGATGTAAGTGTTAATTATCTTGTCATTTGGAGTTGCTTTAATACGCCTCTGTATAGTTATGTGAATCTTATGTATCATTTCTTTAAGATTTTTTATAGACCACTGAGCATCTAAAGAAGAAAATGAGGGGGATGGTATACCAAAAGACATAGAATTCTTTCTTTTAAATTAAAATAAATGTCCATGAAAAGTTTTTTGACAGACAAATTAATGCCAATCAGAAATGAAACATTAAATTCTAAATCAATGAACCTTAGAGGCTCTTCAATATACGGAGAAAAAATTTCAGTGGTAATAGGGTTATTAGAGGCACTGTCATGCTTTACAAATGTTAGCTTCAAGCTGATCCCAATTACAAAAGGCTATTATAGATATTGAATGGCTTTTCAGATAAAACACTGGCCCCTGGAACTCCTTTTGCAAAATTAACAAACTATTTGCACAGTTTCCACCTTTTCATTAAATGGTCTCTTCCTCAATATTAACTGAAATATGGCTCTCTACTTAGGATACCAATTCACCTATAAATTGTCTAAATAGAAACTGTTCATTCTTTCATATAAAATTAATTTCAGAATTGGGCTATAAGATGGGCATTTTCCTTATTCTCTCAGTGCTCCTCCTCCTCGAGGTTAATATATTTTAGCTTATCACCTTTCATCCCTCTTTACCTTTTAGCTCTATCAAAAATGCAGTCACAAGTCATTCCTAATCATTCATCAGATTTTCCTATTCAACCAATGGTACTGGTTGTTTATTTAAATTATATTCAGAGTACATCATGCAAAATGCCAGGCTGGATGAAGCTCAAGCTAGAATCAAGATTGCTGGGAGAAACATCAACAACCTCAGACATGTACATGATACCACTCTAATGGCAGAAAGTGAAGAGGAACTAAAGAGCCTCTTGATGAGGGTGAAAGAGGAGAGTGAAAAAGCTGGCTTGAAACTCAACATTAAAAAGAATTAAGATCATGGCTTCCAGTCCTACCACTTCATGGCAAGTAGAAGAAAAAGTGGAAGCAGTGACAGACTCTATTTTCGTGGGCTCCAAAATCACTGTGGATGGTGACTGCAGCCATAAAATTAAAAGACATTTGCTCCTTGGAAGGAAAGCTATCACAAACCTAGACAGTGTATTAAAAAGCATAGACAGCACTTTGCTGACAAAAGTCTGCATAGTCAACGCTATGGTGTTTCCAGTTGTCATGTATGGCTGTAAGAACTGGACCATGAAGAATTGATGCTTTTGAACTGTGGTGTTGGAGAAGACTCTTGAGAGTCCCTTGGACAGCAAGGAGACCTAATCAGTCAATCCTAAAGGAAAGCAACCCTGAATATTCATTGGAAGGATTGATGGTGAAGCTGAAGCTCCAATACTTTGGCCATCTGACTCAAAGAACCAACTCGCTGGAAAAGATCCTAATGCTGGGAAAGATTGAAGGCAAAAGGAGAAAAGGGTGACAGAGGATGAAATGGTTAGATAGCATCACTGGACTCAATGGACACGAAGCTGAGCAAACTCTGGGAGACATTCAAGAACAGAGGAGGCTGGAGTGCTGCAGAAAGAGTCAGACACAACTTAGTGACTGAACAACAGCAACAACAATTGGTTGTTTTTCTCCCTTTTATTTATATTACAATGAGGTTCTACTATTCCTCAAGATTCAGAAAAGGATAACTTCATATTTAACATTAAGAATCAATTTTGATTGGTTTATCCAATCATGTTTTCATTCTCCTGGGGAATAATTGGTTACGACAGAAGCAGGTGAAACAATTTTGGCTAACTAGATGCAAGGAATCCAGTGAACGACTTCTAGAAAAAATTCTACGGCTGCTGGATGTTATCAGAGAAGGCAATGGCACCCCACTCCAGTACTCTTTTGCCTGGAAAATCCCATGGATGGAGGAGCCTGGTAGGCTTCAGTCCATGGGGTAGCTAAGAGTTGGACACGACTGACTGACTTCACTTTCACTCTTCACTTTCGTGCACTGGAGAAGGAAATAGCAACCCACTCCAGTGTTCTTGCCTGGAGAATCCCAGAGAAGGGGGAGCCTGGTGGGCTGCCATCTATGGGGTCGCAGAGAGTTGGACTTAGCAGCAGCAGCAGCTGGATGTTATCATGCCTGGATGCAATCCCTGGAATTGTACTTATTTTTGAATAATGAGATTATGATAATTTTTTGTACTTTTTTACCCTGGAAATTTTAAAAAGAAGATATTACTTTCAAAAATATATAAATTAAAAAGTAAAACTTTGAAAAGATATTCACTTAATTCCACCATGGAATTCACTTAATGCCATGATGGAATTCACCTAATTTCATAAAGGAGTAATAGGAAGAAGACTCATCTTCTCGCTGCACACATCAATTCAGTTGCTCAGTCGTGTCCGACTCTTTGTGACCCCATGAACAGCAGCACGCCAGGCCTCCCTGTCCATCACCAACTCCTGGAGTTCACTCAAAGTCATGACCATCGAGTCGGTGATGCCATCCAGCCATCTCATCCTCTGTCGTCCCCTTTTCCTCCTGCCCCCAATCCCTCCCAGCATCAGGGTCTTTACCAATGAGTCAACTCTTCCCGTGAAGTGGCCAAAGTACTGGAGTTTCAGCTTTAGCATCAGTCCTTCCAATGAACACCCAGGACTGATCTGCTTTAGGGTGGACTGGCTGGATCTCCTTGCAGTCCAAGGGACTCTCAAGAGGCATCTCCAACACCACAGTTCAAAAGCATCAATTCTTCAGTGCTCAGCTTTCTTCACAGTCCAACTCTCACATCCATACATGACCACTGGAAAAACCATAGCCTTGACTAGACGGACCTTTGTTGGCAAAGTAATATCTCTGCTTTTGAATATGCTATCTAGGTTGGTCATAACTTTCATTCCAAGGAGTAAGCATCTTTTAATTTCATGGCTGCAATTACTATCTGCAGTGATTTTGGAGCCCCCCAAAATAAAGTTGGACATTGTTTCCACCGTTTCCCCATCCATCTGCCATGAAGTGATGGGACCAGATGCCATGATCTTCGTTTTCTGAATGTTGAGCTTTAAGCCAACTTTTTCACTCCACTTTCACTTTCATCAAGAGGCTTTTTAGTTCCTCTTCACTTTCTGCCATAAGGGTGGTGTCATCTGCATATCTGAGGTTATTGATATTTCTCCCAGCAATCTTGATTCCAGCTTGTGCTTCTGCCAGCCCAGCGTTTCTCATGATGTACTCTGCATATAAGTTAAATAAGCAGGGTGACAATATACAGCCTTGACGTACTCCTTTTCCTATTTGGAACCAGTCTATTGTTCCATGTCCAGCTCTAACTGTTGCTTCCTGACTTGCATACTGGTTTCTCAAGAGCCAGGTCAGGTGGTCTGGTATTCCCATCTCTTTCAGAATTTTCCACAGTTTATTCTGATCCACATAGTCAAAGGCTTTGGCATAGTGCACACATATATACACACAAAAACCTGGAAAACTGGCCAAAGCATCTGAAAGAATGGTTTTAGATATTAGATAACAATCAATGCAGGGCTGTGATCCCTGACAGAAAGAAAACAAACCAGGTGAGCATGTCTAGCAGCAGTTTTTAGGTATGATGCATAGTGGGCAAAGGGAGGGAACCCAAACAAACATGCTAGTCTGAGTTCAGAAGTCAGAGACTGTAGTCCAGGATGCCATGGCAACTAGCGTTTGCAGTGCCAATGGTCATGTGGAGGAAGCTGCAAGAGGAACACTATGAAAGGGTCCCACTGAATGCCTGGCTGAAGATTAACATGTACACGTATGAGAAGAAACTACCCAAGGCTAGGGACAGAAGTATGAGAAAGAAATGGCAGAATGATTTGTGGAGTTCTTATATAGCCAGGCATACTTTGGGTTTCCACCAGCCAGAGTTGAAATATCTTCAGATAGTTTGGGTAATGAGGTAGAATATTTCAAAGGGCATTGCTTTAGATTTGGGGTTAAATCTGACTGAAACAAAAGGTTGCTCTAGACCCAATATAAATGAAAAATTAATCTCAAAAGGATCCAACCAGTAATGCAATTCCAGGTCAGAACAAAATCTAGCACTATTTGAAGGAGTACAACAAAACCCAGTAGCAACAGCATACAATTTTATATGTCATATACCAGAGTTCCTCCATGTGGTCTGTCCACACGAGCTGGTTTAGGCTTCCTCACAGCGTGGACGCCTCAGGGTAGAGGGACTTGTATATACAGCAGCTAAGAACATGGAGGTTGCATTGTCTTTTATGATCCAGCCACAAAAGTCATTTTTGCCACATTCTGTGGGTTACAATCAAGTCACAAGCTTGCCCAGATTCAAGAGAAGGGGAATTAGATGTTGATTATTTTTTCAATTAAATAACTTTGATGCATACAATACTGCGCACTTCCCTTTCTAACAGACGTCAATTCTCAGTAGTGTCAAGATTCTACAAAAAGATGTGAGGAAAGAGATACATCTTTGAACAATGTTGTCTTCACTGCAGAGCTGGGGTCACAGGTAGTATAATTTCCTTCCAACTTGAAAAACCAACTTTTAAATGTGGTGATCTTCTGATGACAAATTTTTTCAACTTTCATATTTGAAAATGTATATTTTACCTTTATCTTTGAAGGATATTTTTCACAAGAAAAAGAATTTTTGAGTTAAGGTTAACAGACGTTTTCTTTTTCTTTCAGTATTGTAAAGATGTTCTTCTACTGCTTTCTGGATTGCATTGTTTCCAATTCTTATCATTGTTCTTTATTATGTAATGTGTATTTTCTTCTGCTTTGAAGATTTTCTCTTTTATTGCTATTTTTAGTGGTCTGACTATAATGTGCCTGGGTGTGGCTATACGTTTATCTTGCTAAAAATTTGTTATGCTTTTTAAATCAGTGAGTTAACACTTCTTTAAATCAAACCTGGAAAAGATTTCAGCTACAGTCATTCCACCTTTTCCTTTGTATTACTGACTATATTCTGTTTTCTAAAGGCCCTGTCCGCTATTTTCAATATTGGTATAATCAATGGGTCTATTTCTATTTTTCATTTTTTCTTGTTATGGGTCATGTTTCCCTACATATTTGTTTGTCATATTTTAGGGTTTTTTAAATTTTTTAATGTTAGTCTTATTTTTCTGGTTGCACTGGGTCTTCATTGCTGCACAGAGGCTTTCTCCGCTTGTAGAGAGCGGGGGCTAATCTCCAGTTGCAGTGAGTGGGCTTCTCATTGCAGTGGCTTCTCTTGTGCACAGGCTTTAGGCACACAGGCTCAGTAGTTGCAGCCTGCTGGTTCTAGGGTGCATGGGCTTCATTAGTCATAGTTTACAGGCTTTTAGTTGCTCAGAGGAATTTGGAATCTTCCTGGATCAGGATTTGAATCTATGTCTCCTGTATTGGCAGGTGAATTCTTATCCACTGTACTACCAGGGAAGTCCCAAATTTTAGTTTTTTGATGTGGAATTGTAGATGCTAGATGGTGGGAATCTGAAAACTTTTTCATGTTCCTCTTCCTTCAAAGACTCTTGAATCTTTCAGCAGGCAGTTATTTTACTGGCGGATTACCTTCATCTTGTCAAGTCTTGTTATTAGGCTTTATTACGGTGGATCAAGATTAGCTCTTACTCCAGAGCTTGAAAAGTATTCTTAATGCCTAACTTTCAAGGGTATTATTGAATGCACAATATGTTAAGGTGGTCTTTCCACTCTGGTTGGCCAGAATTCCAAGGCTTCCTAGCACTCTGTGACATCTGGCATTCCTATTCAGCTCACAGCTCCTTAGTGGCTATTCTCTGCTAAGCCTCCCAGAGTTTTACACCACACATGGCAACTTAGTTTTTGATCAAAGACTCAAGGGATCTCCAATGCATATTTCTAGAGCTATTTCTCCAAACAACTCCTTGCTCTATGGTACCTTGGTCCATAAACCTAAGCTAAGCTGTCTCAACAGTTCTATATGCCAATCTCTGGGTATTTTCCTATGTAAAACACAGCTTTTTATAGCGGTTCTACTTTTCTGTGCTGTGTCTGGATAGTGCCCTTAGACAGAAAACAAGAGCAAATGTCAAGGTTACCTTGTGCACTTCCCCTTTGAAGGATCATAGTCGTGTGCTGTCTGCTGTCTAATGCATGAAAAAGGTTGCTTCATACAGTTAATCCAGTTTTAGAGCTGTTTATGGCAAAAGGGTGACTTTGATAGCTGTTACTCTGTGATGCTGGAACTGGAAGTCTTATTTAATTAATTAAAAATAGCATAGCCTTAATTTCCAGCCATCAAAAGTCAACTAAGAGGTGGAATTCCCTGGCAGTCCAGTGGTCAGGACTCCACGCTTCCACTGCAGGGAACCCAGGTACAATACCTGGTTGGAGAACTAAGATCCTGCTGTTGCATGGTACATAAAAAAAAAAAAAAATGCCCACCAAAGGAAACCAATAAGCAGTAGAAAAATAAAAAGGTGAGGCAAAAGTATTAGTACACTTATGTAATTTTTCACTATTTTAATTTTTCTAGAAACAGAAGTTTCCAGAAGTCATATCATTTTAGTTCATTTTCATTTCTCACCGATGGCACAGTGAACACTACAACACTTTTCATCCCTTCCTTCTTTGCTAAACAAAGCTTGATTTCACGTTTAATTCTAAGTAGATGATTCATGATAAATGAACTATGTCAGGAATGATGCTCCTCTTTCACTCTGCCAGATACTCAATCCCCCAGCCTCCCTGAGAGCTGGAGGTGATCATACAATTTTATATATATATTGCATTTAATGAATAATTTATTTATGAAACTAGATTAGAATCTGGACTGTGATAAACCTACTAATTACACATGAAAATAAGACTCATTCACTTCTTCAATATTATACAACTATATTTTGATCAATGAGACATACAGGAAAGTTTGTTAGGGGTTTACTGAAAAGATTTTAATTTTTTAAATAAAAAAGACTAGGTGATCTTTGCACCTTTTTGTCCACTGAATGTGAGTCCTTTCTGACTATAATATATATGAGGAGGAAAATTCTATATTCCTAAGTATGACAGAGGAGAGGGAACAAAAGAGCTTGGGTCCTTGATGACATCACTGAACAACTAAATTAGTACAGCAACACACTGTCTCTGAGAAAATCAAAACCTATTTAACTACTCTGTCTAAGGTTTTCTGTTTCTACCTGTCATAGAAAGCATTTCTGACTGATAAATGCATACTCCATTTGTTCTTTAGACTAAGAAGAGTTTGCACATAAGATGAAAAAATATTTTTAAATTACAAGATAAAAAGCAAATAGTTGAGAACTGCATTCTTTTGAAGTCTATGAACTAATCAGGTTTCCTTTGATGTGTATGAAATGCATGTCTGCCTTGTATTCCCCTCTAGACTTCCATGTGGCCAGGGGTCTTTTTCCTATATGTGGGTCTATGCACTTTTGGGTGTTCAAATTAGCTTGCTGACAGACTCTTACTTTTATACCTACAAATTATTTCTGTCACTTAGATATTCTTTGACTCCATTAGGACCAAAACCCCACAGACCTAAAACTTTTTTCCTGCAGAAGTGAGTAGGCAGGTAAAACAAATAAACAAAGATGGTTTATTGTCTTACGTTCACATTCTCTGACATCCAAGTTGAACTGCTGTAATGCTCCCAAGGTGAGCTGCCTTACTTCAGCCTCCAGCAAAAGTTGCATCAGAGATGTGGCTAAATGCTTGCAAGCTGACATACATGCTGTCTGGGCCACCTTTCCCTGAAATACAAGAAAGCAAATCATAAGGTTGATGGATTAAAATGAAATTCCAACAAAAATTAAAATCATTTATTTTTCAATTGGGAATTTCTTTTTTTTAATATAAATTTATTTATTTTAATTAGAGGTTAATTACTTTACAATATTGTATTAGTTTTGCCATACATCAACATGAATCCACCATAGGTATACACGTGTTCCCCATCCTGAACCCCCCTCCCTCCTCCCTCCCCATACCATCCCTCTGGGTCGTCTCAGTGAAGAGACACAGATGTATAGAACAGTCTTTTGGACTCTGTGGCAGAGGGCGAGGGTGGGATGACTTGGGAGAATGGCATTGAAACATGTATAATATCAATTGGGAATTTCTTTAAAGGTTTTCTCCATTATGATAACCCTTCCTTTCAAATAATTTTGAAATTAATAGCACCTGATGGCAAACATCTTAAATATTAGCTCCATTACCATTAGTCATGTCACTATAATACTCAGCTAAAATTCATAAAGCCCAGCTCTTCATTCACAAAGTGTTTTTTCCCCTAAATCAACAATAGATAAACAATACTCAAAATCTTAATTAAACTGAGAAAGAATGTTTCCAGAGAGAATAAATTTCAGCAATCTCTTCAAAACTACTGCAGTTCTTAAAGAGCAAATGAAAACAATTTTCTAACTTATCTAGAAACCAAAGTGTTTACTATTTTATGATTTAACACATATAAAATGAAAAGAATGGTTTAAAACAAAAAAGTTTTCTGAAAAAATAAAAGGGTAAATTTTCTCAAAAAATAAGCACTGAAGTTTATGAGCACACATTCTAATTTTCAAAACACTGACATTAAAATTAGTAATTTGCTATTTCTTTGAAAGATTCATTTTTATACTAGTGAATTATATTTTAGTCCCAGGTCTGAGTTATACAGTATGGAGGACATATCCATTTTTTCCCCAGATGTATATTTACTTTATTTCTGCTATTTATCATCTGGTCTGAAAAGCCTGATAAGTTTTTAAAAGCCTGACTCCTCATATTACTCAGTGGATCCTTCTTTTTTGAAATAATGAAGTATTTCAGTCATACAGAAAAATATATATAATTTTATGATGAGCACACATATCCACTAAACATAAGAAATATAGTTAACACCCCTATATGGCCTCCTTAAATCATTTTCTTCCCTCTCCCCAGAGGTGACCATTTCTTGTGTTAAGTAAACCATTTGTATTATAAAAATATTATATGACAAGTATATAATAAGAAACAACATCTTATTTTATGTATTTGGAACTTTCTATTACTACACAGGATATCCTTCTACAACTTGCTGTCAATGCTATGAATGTGAATTTTTTTTAATGAAATACATGTGGTTGTAGTTTATCCCTTTAATTATTCCACAATATCCCATTTTAGGACTATACCATAATCCATCTGTCCATTCTTCTGTTCTTGATGGTTTATGTTTTTTTTTTTTCCTTTTGCTATTATGCCAGATTCTGACTATAGTTTTCATATATATATATATATATATTTTTTTTTTTTTTTCCCCCCACATGTTTCTCTGGGCCAGGGCCTTCTCCAAAAGTTGTTGCTGTTGTCTAGCAGCTAAGTTACGTCTGACTCTTTTGTGACCTCATGGACTACAGCCCTCCAGACTTCCCTGTCCATGGGACTTCCCAGGTAAGAATAGTGGAGTGGGCTGCCATTTCCTTCTCCAGGGGATCTTCAGAACCCAGAGACTGAACCCCTTTCTATTGGCAGGCAGATTCTTTACCGCTGAGCCACCAGGGAAGCCCCTTCTACAAAAGTAGCAGGCTTTAAATTGAACAAATAGAACAAACAATACCACAATGAAGTTTTAAATTTGCATGTCTTTTTATATACTTCAGATAATTCCTTTAAGGTTATTTTTTGAATCTACTAGAATGAGAGTGATTCATAATGTACATGTGTATATATGAAGAGGAACACAGGTAGAAGCCAGATTTCCAAATACCTAACTATAAATAGCTCTGCCTATGGTATGTTCTGATTTACAATGTTCCTAGATATTTCTGAGTGTCACTTAGTTGCATAATCACCAGCATGAGTACTATAACAATTTTTTCCACAATTAAATAAGAGATATTTTATGATTTGTATGTCTGGCTTCTACCTTTGAGAAAATGAAAAAAAAAAAGTAGAAATTTTCTAAATTTTATTTGATTAAAAATTATTTTATAGAATAAAAAATAACTAATAAACAGTGACATTACACATTCTAAAAATGTTCCTTCTCTAGATGGTTCTGTTTGTATGTTCTGAAGACCCACACTCTGTAGGTGATTTAAGACAACAAATGGAAATACTTAAGTTAGGGAATAGAGACCAAGTCAAAAAGAGGCAATGGAAGCATAAAGTAGCCTAAAGAGAAGTCACAAAAAGAAATCCACATTAAATGGCATGCTGGAAACCTAGAACAGGTACCACCAAGAAGCCACATAATTCAACACAGTTGTTAGGCTACATCCCATGTGAACACTCAGAGGCAGCAGATCAAAGCTGTGAGAAGCCCTATGGCTTTTCAACAATGAGAGTGGGAGTGGAGTGAAGCAATTAGGATAGACTAAAATGTAAGTCCAGAGATAACACTGCAAATCAGAAGGCAGAGAAAAGGGAAAGACACTCTGTCTCAGGCAGCTGACATCTTATTTACTTCACTTAATTCTCCCAATCACCCCGAAAAGTTGGCATTATTCCTATCTTGTAGATGAATAAACCTCACTTCTCTGTGAGGTTAACAAACTAATACAGCTATTTGTTACTTCTAGCCAATCCTAAATCTGTATCTTTCCAGTAAATCATCACCTAAAAAGCAACAGTAAATCTTACACTGTCTTATACTGGAACAGTTGGGCAGAAACAGGTTCAGATAATAACAGGGTTGACAGGTTATCCAAGACATAAAAACTAGGTCCAAACAGGTAGGACAGTAGTAGTTCAGGAGCCAGCTCTTCAAATACTGAGTATCTGCTGGGGCATGCTTTTTAACTTAAAGTTCAAAATAATTATCTAGGCCAAGATAGATACTTAAAGGTCCTAACAAACTGAACAAGGAGATGTTGTAAAAATTAGACAGCTGTAAGTCCAATTAAGCTGGAGGCTGAGAAGATAACATTTAAAAAGCTTGTTTCAAGCAGTCAAAACAGATTGCCAAGGAGAAGCAAAATTGACCTAATAAAATTAAAATAAGACAGCTCACAATCAGAAAGACCAAGGTTTGAATTTTTATGTCCATCACTCATTAGAAGTATAATTTAGGACAAGTTAGTTGATACTTTAAACTCGTTATTTATCTCAAAATATTAAACAGCTTATCAACTTTAGCATTAACATGAAACAAATCTATCAGTTTATATCAATAGAGCCAAAGGCACTTGACCATATGCTATATAATACCTTAACACACTGAATGACTTAACTGTCCTCTAATCACTTTCCACCCTATTTCCTCCCACTCAAGCTAATTGTTTATTTCCAAACAGTGATAATTGCAGAAATGTATATTTTCATTGTTAAACATTTTTCTAATTCTAGAAAGCATTTTGGAGCTTTGCTAATTCACAGTCTGCTATTCATTCCCGCATTTCCCTTTTTACTTCTGGTTTCCATTGCTTCTGGTTGCCACAGCTTCCATAGGTTTTCTAAGAAAGGATAAACAGAGACTTAGGCAATAATAATCAAAGCATTAAGCAATAAAAATTGGTGCTTTCACCCTCTTTATTAAGTAATCTGCTTATGAAGTAGATTCTTTCTAGGAATGAACCACCAAACCCTAGGACAGGATAAGAATCTGGAACATAAGAAAACTTAATCTGACCCAAACTGCCTTTGGATACCCCCAGGAACAGTTTCAAATCAGTGATAATCACAACTAGGTTATATCTTATAAGGCTATGATAGTGTACAGAGACTACACCTGAATAGAAATAGAATGTCAGGGAAGATGAAAAATGACCTAAGCATTATCATCATATTTTGAATATATGAGGAACCCGGGATGCAGGGAGATTGAGTCACGAGTCTTATAAAAAGCTCTATAGGCAACATCATATTGCCTCTTGATGCAGCTACATTTCCGTATTCCAAGAGAGTCAATAAATATCAACTAAATGAACTGAAAGTCAATTAACAAAGGACTTAAATAGTTCATACTACTTCTCAATTCAGTTAAAATACCTTTAAAAAAAAAAGTTTTGGGAAACCAAGAAGAGTACATTGGTGAAAATTCATATTGTAAATTCAAAGTCAGGCTTATTACCAGAGTGAGGACCATCACTGGGCGTAAGTCAAGATCTGTGGTAATACGTTTCTGGTTCTCACCATGAGCTCTTTAGTAACCAAATCAACCCACTTCCTTCAAAAATATATGCAGATTCACATCATCTAATTTGAATTATTCCATCTACCTCCTATGCTCTATTTACAGTCTCCCTTGTACCACAAAACTCTGCACTAAATGAGTTACTGCAGTGTCATTTCATGCGTCTACATTTCCTTGAAATTTGTGTAATTTGCAAGGAAAGAAACTATGGCATTTAAAATTTTGGTATATCTAAATTAAGCAGTAGTTCTAGACCGCCAAGTAGGTACACACTGCCATCCAACTTTATGCTTTGGGGCTATCTCATTTTCTTCTACAAAAAGGGAGACACCATCCATTGTTTCATACATAGAAATAACTAAACACAACTAAGAAAAATGTACAGGAATCTCACAAATTTCAAAGAAACACAGAAAGTTTAGTATTCATAACTTTCAATTACTATGTACTTCTATTATACAATACTAACTGCTATGTCATAGTAGTAAATACAAGTGAGTAGAGGTGAACAGTTTAGAGAAAGCATCATCACCCACAGTATCACCACAAACCCTACCACCATCACCAGAGCAGCTGTTTCCATATACTGAGCATTGACTATGTGCCAAGTGTTTTGAAAATAGTTTCTCATATAATTTTCACAAGAACCCCATGAGGTATTTAACCCTCTCTTTATAGATAAGGGCTTCCCTGGTGGCTCAGAGATTACAGTGTCTGCCTGCAATGCAGGAGACCTGGGTTCGATCCCTGGGTCGGGAAGATCCCCTGGAGAAGGAAATGGCAACCCACTCCAGTATTCTTGCCTGGAGAATCCCATGGACGGAGGAGCCTGATGGGCTACAGTCCACAGGGTCACAAAGAGTTGGACACGACTGAGTGACTTCACTTTCACTTTATAGATAAGGGTAGAGAAGTTAAGCCATATGAAAACATTTTGTGAGTTGTGGACCAAAGATGTGAATTCGGCCTTCAAACTCCAAAGGCTCTTATCATTTGATTCTGCCTTCCAGTAAAAGTTCTTGTGATACTTACTATATTGTTTTTCTGTAGTTTTGAGGCTGTGGGTAAGGGAATGAAGAGGACAAGAAGAAAACTTTTTTTTTTCTCCCTTCTCGATCTAAGAAAGCATCCAAAGAACACTGGATTCACAGATGTTTAGAATGAATCCCAACCACAGCTCTCTGTCAACCTACTGGGATCAGATCTGAGCTCCGGATCATCAAGAATCTTAACTATATGACTTTAAGTGGTCAAAGCCAAATTTCTCTTTCTGTGGATAATCTTAAGTTTCAAAGTAAGGAATGCTTAAAGAAGGCAAGGAACTATTCTGTGAAAGAGCTGTCTTTTCACACCAACTTTCTTCCCTGCTCTCTGAGTAATACTCCATTGCTTACAGTATGATGTATCAAATTTTATCTTTCTCTAGTTATTTAATGAGTTATTTCACTGTGAAAGAGAAAAGTTCAGACACAGAAACTGTTCTAGCAAGGCAAGTAAGAACTACTCAGAGAGCGGTAAATCCACCCTATACACTGCTCATTCTTTCTGTGTACCCGTACCTCTAACTCCTTAACCTTCTGCCCTGACCATGACTATAGACAGTTTCTTCCAGCTGTCCTTTCTTCACTGAACAAGGAAGTTGCCTTGTTTCCTTTTCCTCAGTATCCCATAGACATGGGTATGGCCGCTTCATTCCCAGAGCACTACACTTCCTATTTACTCAGAATGGATATTCTATAAGCCACATTCAGAGAGCAGAGTTCTGGATCGTTCCATATGTTCCTGTTATCTGGGACCCATGTTTTGAACTTTGGTTCCTATGTGCTGCAGAAACCCTATGGCAAAGTCTTTATATCTAAACCATCTTAAAAATCACATATATTGTCCAAGTAGTTTTTCCTACAACTGTATCCATGTCTTAGGAAGGATTATAATCCTATTTAAAGAGCAATCTCAAATTCAATTAGAGAATCTATATAAACACCCACTCATCAAAAGATTCACAAAGTACTATTTTAGATAAACAAATATTCCCTAGTAACTAAAGAAAATGAAGCCCAAGGGTGATAGTTAAAATATACTATGCAAGGTATATGGTGTTATTTGATGACATTAGTAGAGTCTACAATGAAATGGTGAACCTCTAGTAAATTAAAAATAAGAAAAAAACAACAGAAAGTAAATAAGGGGAAATAATGCCTAATCAATTTCTCATGAAAAAATTAATAAGTTCAAATGAAAATGCAGAGTCAAAAGAAAACGAGGATGTAGATGGAAGGAAGCGGCAGAGGAGGGATATAATAGATGTCATAAACCTGGGTCTCAGACTCACCTACATGTTTCACTCTTATTCACGGTAAGTTTTCAAGAAACACAACAAACTTTCTAAAAATACTTTTTGCTCTCCATGGTTTTATTGAGGTACGGTCCCAAACAGTACATATGGAGATCTTAAGAATGTACAGCTTGATGACCTTTGTTATTCATTCACTCAGCTGTGTCTGACTCTTTGCAACCACATGGACTGCAGCACACCAAGCTTCCCGGTCCATCCCCAACTCCCAGAGCTTGCTCAAACTCATGCCCATCGAGTTGGTGATGCCATCTAACCATCTCATCCTCTGTCATCCCCTTCTCCTCCTGCCTTCAATCTTTCCCAGCATCAGGGTCTTTCCCAATGAGTCAGTTCTTCGCATCAGGTGGCCAAAGTATTGAAGCTTCAGCTTCACCATCAGTCCTTCCAATAAATATTCAGGATTGATTTCCTTTCAGTTCAGCTACTCAGTCGTGTCTGACTCTTTGCGACCCCATAAACTGCAGCATGCCAGGCCTCCCTGTCCATCACCAACTCCCAGATTTACCCAAACTCATGTCCACTGAGTCAGTGATGCCTTCCAACCACCTAATCCTCTGTCGTCCCTTTCTTCTCCTGCCTGCAATCTTTCCCAACATCAGGGTCTTTTCAAATGAGTCAGCTCTTCACATCAGGTGGCCAAAGTACTGGAGCTTCACCTTCAACATCAGTCCTTCCAATGAACACCCAGGACTGATCTCCTTTAGGATAGACTGATTGGATCTCCTTGCAGTCCAAGGGACTCTCAAGAGTCTTCTCCAACACCACACTTCAAAAGTATCAATTTTTCAGTGCTCAGCTTTCTTTATAGTCCAACTCTCACATCCATACATGACCACTGGAAAAACCATAGCCTTGACTAGACGGACTTTTGTGGACAAAGTAATGTCTCTGGTTTTTAATATGCTGTGTAGGTTGGTCCTAACTTTTCATCCAAGTAATAAGCGTCTTTTAATTTCATGGCTGCAATCACCATTTGCAGTGATTTTGGAGTCCAAGAAAATAAAGTCAGCCACTGTTTCCACTGTTTCCCCATCTATTTCTCATGAAGTGATGGGACTGGATGCCATGATCTTAGTTTTCTAAAAGTTGAGCTTTAAGCCAACTTTTTCACTCTCCTTTTTCACTTTCATCAAGAGGCTCTTTAGTTCTTCTTCACTTTCTGCCATAAGGGTGGTGTCATCTGCATATCTGAGGTTATTCATATTTCTCCCAGCAATCTTGATTCCAGCTTGGGCTTCTTCCAGCCCAGCATTTCTCATGATGTACTCTGCATAGAAGTTAAATAAGCAGGGTGACAATATATAGCCTTGATGTACTCCTTTTCCTATTTGGAACCAGTCTGTTGTTCCATGTCCAGTTCTAACTGTTGCTTCCTGACCTGCACATGTTTCTCAAGAGGTGGGTCAGGTGGTCTGGTATTCCCATCTCTTTTAGAATTTTCCTGTTTATTGTGATCCACACAGTCAAAGGCTTTGGCATAGTCAATAAAGCAGAAAAAGATGTTTTTCAGGATCTCTCTTGCTTTTTTGATGATACAGTGGATGTTGGCAATTTGATTTCCTTTAGGATTGACTGATTTGATCTCTTTGCAGTCCAAGGGACTCTCAAGAGTCTTCTACAACAACACAGTTCAAAAGCATCAATTCTTCGATGCTCAGTCTTCTTTATGGTACAAATCTTACATCCATATATGACTACTGGAAAAATCATAGCTTTGACTATACGGAACTTTGTCAGCAAAGTAATGTTCCTGCTTTTGAATACGCTGTCTAGGTTTGTCATAGCTTTCCTTCCAAGGAGCAAGCATCTTTTTAATTTCATGGCTACCGTCACCTTTTGAAGTGATTTTGGAGCCCAAGGAAATAAAGTCTGTCACTGTTTCCATTTATGACCTTTACATGTAAAACCCTCTAAAACTGACATCCAGATCAAGATGTGAAATATTTCCTGTAAAACGTGAAAGTTTTTCATGCCCCTTTGAAATCAGTAGGTCCACTGACATCATGACGTAACTTTTCTAAAGCCCATAGATATGTCTTGCCTATTTCTTGAACTTCATACATAACAAAAAAACACCCCTAAAGGTATGAATAAATCACAATCTGTTTATTCATTTTTCCTATTGATACCAACTTGGTTTATTTCTATGTAGGCACTATTATGAATTGTCTTTTAAAATATTGCTATGATTTATTTCAAGGAGTGTTCTTTTTTGTAAGATTTATTTACTTATTATTACTTGGCTATACTTGGTCTTCATGGCTATGCATGCGCTTTTGCTAGTTGTGGGGGCTACTCTTTGTTGCGGTGCTCGGGCTTCTCATTGCAGTGGCTTCTCTTATTGTGGAGCATAGGCTCTAGGGAGCACAGGCTTCAGCAGTTGTGAAATGAGGGCTCAGTAGTTGTGGCTTGTGGGCTTTAGAGCATCGGTTCAGTTCTTGTAGCACACAGGATTAGTTGCTCTGTGGCATGTGGGATCTTCCCAGAGCAGGGATTGAACCTGTGCCCCTGCATTGGCAGGTGGATTCTTAACCACTGGACCACAGGGGAAGCCCCATGAATAGTCTTTCAAGTGGAACTATTTGTTTTCCTTGGAAAAATACCTAGGAGTGAAACTGCTGGATCATAGTTTGTTAGTAGTATGCTTAATTTTATTAGAAACTGTCAAAGTTCTTCAGAGTGATTGTATTATTTCATTCTCCTACCACCTATGTATTGAGAGTTGTTCTGTATCTTCTTTGACACTTGGTATTATAAGTCTTTTTAATTCCTCCTATTTTATCAGCATATAGTGGCATTTATGGCAGTTTCAATCTACAGTCCCTTTTGAGTAAGTCTATTAAAAGCATATTTTCATGGGCCTATTGGGCAAATGTATATCCTCTTTTGTAAAGTACCAGTTAAGTTTATTGTCCACATTGGGGGTAGGTGAAAGTGTGAACTAACATTTCCTTAGAGATTTGTACAAGATCTTTGTATTTTCTGGATGACTGATTTGTTACAAGTACTGAAAATATTCTCACATGTTCTTTGGCTTGCCTTTTCGCTTTCTTAATGGTGTTTTTTTTTTTGATGATCAGAAATGTATGATTTTGATAAAGTATTAACTTTTCTTTTTATGGCTAATACCCTTTATGACTTGTCTAAGAAATCTTTGCTTAAGTCCAAGTCTTGAAGATATTCTCATACATTTTTTAGACAGTTTACTATGTTAGCTTTCACATTTAGCTGTATAATCCATTTTAATTAATAGTGTGGGGTAGATGTCAGTACTAATTTTCTTTTCAATTCAAATATTGGATTGCTTGAACACGTCTACTGAGAAGACTCATCTTTCGCCCACTGCATAGGCACCTTTGTTGAAAATCAAGTGACCACTACATGTGGGTCTACTTTGAGACTTCCTATTCAGGTCCCTTGATCTTTTTGTCTATCTTCATGCCAGTACTTCACTGTCTTTAACAGCCCAAACTTTAGAGTAGATATAGAAATCAGGCAGCATAAAGTTTTCCAAACATTATTCTTCTTTTTCATGATAGTCTTTATTTTAGGTCCTTTCAATTTTCATATAAATCTTGAAATCAGCTTGTTAACATCTATACTCAATTTCCTCTAGATTGGCATAGCTAGTATGATTTTACATGAATATAAGAAATATTAATTTATTATATATAATGGATGGCTTAGAGCATTAAGGCTTAATTCTCACTCAGAAGCCTGGAGAAGAACTGCCACAGATTAGTAATGGGAGAACTGACATTTTAACAATATTGCATCCACAAACATAGTATACATTTCCACTTAGAGTTTTAATTTTGCTAATAATGTTTTGCAGTTTTGAGTATATAAGTTTTGTACATATTTTGCCTATTACAAAGTACTTCCAGTTTTTTTATGTTATTTAATTATACTGATTTTTAATGTCAGATTCTAATTATTTTATTATTAGTACCTAGAAATAGAACTGTTTTGCATAGTGACTTTGTACTCTATGATCTTGTTAAACTATTAGTTCTAATATCTTTTTTTGTAGATCTCTTAGGATTTTCTATATAGACAACAGTGGGTATTTTTGTTGTTGCTATTGTTGGTTTTATGCACTGCAAATCTTTGATTTTGTGACTTGATTTTTTTCACTTTGTGTACTGTGCATTTGGTAATGCAGAAATTTTAATATTTTATGTAGTCCAATTTGTGAGTCTTTTTCTTGTGGTTTCCTTATTTTTTCAATAAATGTATTATAAGAATAAAAAGATAGTGTGATCTTCTTAAAAAAGAAAAAGTTTAATTTCTCCCTGTTTTAAGTAATATGCTTTTTATTTCTTTTACTTGCCATATTGCACTTACTAGTTCCAACAGGATACTAAATTGAAATGGTAAGAGCAAACATACCTTGCCTTGTTCCAATCTTGCCTTTTTCAGTCTTTTGCCATTAAGTAAAATATTAGTAGTAAGTTTTTCATAGATACCCTTTTTCAAATTAGATAAGACTAGATTAGTCTACTGAAAGTCTCTTTTTCATGAAAGGGTATTCAATTAAATGGTTCCTCTGCATCTATTGAGATGATAACATGTATACACAGACATACACACATATATACACACACTGAATGAGCTTATTTCTAATAAAGAAATTTAATTTCTATTTAAAAATCTTTCACAAAGAAATTCCAATCCTTGATTATTTCCCTAGTGCTGCTGCTGCTGCTGCTGCTGCTAGGTCGCTTCAGTCGTGTCCGACTCTGTGCGACCCCATGGACGGCAGCCCACCAGGCTCCCCTGTCCCTGGGATTCTCCAGACAAGAACACTGGAGTGGGTTTATTTCCCTAGTAAATTCTATCAAATATTTGTTGAAGAAATTAAACCAATTCTAAACAAAATCTTTCACTAAATAGATGGGGGAAATATTTATAAACTTATTTATGAAATCAACATTACTCAGAAAAATCAAAGGCAAAGTCAAAACAAGAACAGAAAACTATAGAACAGTATCTCACATAAACACACACAAAATTTAATATAATAATAACAAATCAAGTCCAGCCCTATATTTAAAAAAAGATGATCCACTATAGCTATATCTATGAGTCTGTTACTGATTTCCAGTTTATTTCTGTTGCGGATGGCAAAATAATCATATGATTTTACTGCTTTTGAATTTATTGAGACTTGTTTTATGGTCCAGAATATGCTCTCGCTTAGTGAATGTTTTGTTTACACTGGAACTATAAATGCCAATTAAGTAAAATTATTTGATACTGCTGTTCAGGTCTTCAATATCCTTACTGATATTCTCTTTACTTATTTTATCAGTTACTGAAGGAGTGTTAACTAGTTGCAATTGTGAATTTGTTTATCTTTGCAGTCCTCAGTTTCTTTTTTGTTCATGAATTTAAAATTTTGTTCACACATTGCTGAATGTAGCCATGGTTAAGACTGCAATATAACCTTGATAAATTGGTCATTTTATCAATATAAAATATCAATCTTTATCCCTAGAATGCTCCTTCTTCTGAGATTACTTTACCTGATATTAATATGGAAACTCAACTTTATTATGATTAGTGTTTACATGGTGTATCTTTATTCTTTCCTGTTACTTTTAACCTATCTGTGTTTATATGAAACAGTTGAATAACTCCAGTTATCCAAAATAATCATTCTCTGCCATTTATTCAGAGTATTGGTACAATATAAATAGCAGAATTGGTTGGATTTAATTTGATTACTTAGATCTTAGCTTTCTTTTCATCCAATTTCTTATTTTCCAATTTTTATGGCTTCTTTTGAATTATCTGAATATTTTTATGAATCTATTTAACTCTATTTTTGGCTTATTAGCTACAGCTCCCTGTTTTATATATGTAGTGTTACTTCAGGCTTTATAACATGCATCTTTAACCTTTCACAGTCTCTCTTCTTTATTAATTTCTTTAAAGAGCGTTGACTTTTGTTGAAGCAAAGAGTTCCATTTCTTTTCTTTCACTTTGAAATTTGGAGGTGTGTTGGCATACATACTTACGTAGGGATTAGAAATCATCTTTGTGACCCCCTGACCTGTAGCCCGCCAGGCTCCTCTATCCATGGATTTTCCAGGCAAGAATACTGGAGTGGGTTGCCATTCCCTTCTCCAGGGGATCTTCCCAACCCAGGGATCGAACCTGTGTCTTCTGTGTCTCCTGCATTGGCAGGTAGATTCTTTACCACTGAGTCATCTCGGAAGCCCCTGCCAAACATTGCTCTGGTCCTAACGGTGAGATGAGGTCGCAGGTTTTCAATGATTAAGACAAGCTGTGGTTAAACTTTAGAGTCTCTACTCTTCTGGTGGGCTTCCCTGGTAGCTCAGATGGTAAAGCGTCTGCCTACAATGCAGGAGACCTGGGTTCGATCCCTGAGTCAGGAAGATCCCCTGGAGAAGGAAATGGCAACCCACTTCAGTATTTTTGCCTGAAGAATTCCATGGACCGAGGAGCCTGGTAGGCTATAGTCCATGGGGTCGCAAAGAGTCGACACGACTCTTCTGGCAGTTCTACTGAATGCTTCAGGAGTTCAGTGGGGTCTTTCCCATCTTACAAGTAGGAACTTGACCATCTATCTCTCTTCCTTACATGAATTCTGGCAATTGTGCTCAGCTTCTGTGCCCAAGAAGTTGTTTTTTGCCTGACCTCATGGATTTTTTTCACCCTATGCATGAACAGTTAATATTTAGCCAAAGCCTCAGGGGATTCCAATACCTATTGATCTTCCAAAAATCTGTGGATTGATACAATTCTTCAGATACAGGAAATGCCCAAGCATTATTTAAGTAGTGCTTCTATACCATTTTCATTCTCTCCTCTCCTTCTGAAACTCCAAAGACATATAGATTATACCTTTCAACTATGTTGCATCTCTCTTTTATGCTCCTTACCAGTTTTAAAATTTAAAAATTTATTTTTTTCTATATGTATTTAAGTTTACATTTTTAAAAATTAATATTAGATCTCTGAGTTTACAAATCTTGACTTCTACTTTGTTCAGTCTGTTGTTAAACCCATTTAATGCATTTTAAAAACTTCACCTAATGAGTTATTCATTACAGATTTTGTATTTTGCTATATATTAGAATACAGGCTTCCCAAGGGGCTCATTGGTAAAGAATCTACCTGTAATTCAGGAGATGGGGGTTCCATCGCTGTGTCAGGAAGGTCCCTTGGAGAAGGGCATGGGCAACCCACTCCAGTATTCTTGCCTCAGAATACCTTGGCAGGTTACAGTCCATGAGGTCACAAAGAGCTGGATATTACTGAAGTGACTGAGCATAGTACAGCATACTAGAATATACATTTGCTTTTTAATATCTGTACAAAGACTGTACAATCTTTTTTTTCTTTGTTTTGGTATTTTGTCCATTCGTTTCTCTTTAACATATTAATCATAGTTACTTTGAAATCATTGTTTCCTAGAATAAATATCTGGATTATCTAATAATCTGCTTCTATTGACTGTTTCAAGTTTTGATTAAGGTTCAGTTTTTTCTGCTTATTATCCTGTTAAGAAATTTTGTTTCATATGGCAAATAAGATGCTCTACAGGCTCTAGATTATCTTATCTTCTTAAACAGAATTTTAAGTTTTGTTTAGGCAGACAGTTAAATTATTAGTGGGTCATCTTGATATAGTCAGTCTTGTTTTAAAATTTACACTGATTTTTCCCTTACACTTAGGACCTTGTCCTTAATCCCTTCAAATGACTTTACTGATATTTAAACTCCACAAGACTGGAAAAAGTCAGTTTTCATTCTAATCCCAAAGAAAGGCAATGCCAAAGAATGGTCAAACTAGTGCACAATTGCACTCATCTCTCATGCTAGCAAAGTAATGCTCAAAATTCTCCAAACCAGGCTTCAACAGTATGTGAACATCCAGATATTCAAGCTGGATTTAGAAAAGGGAGAGGAACCAGAGATCAAATTGCCAACATCTGCTGGATCATTGAAAAAGCAAGAGAGTTCCAGAAAAACATCTACTTCTGCTTTATCGACTATGCCAACGCCTTTGACTGTGTGGATCACCACAAAATGTGGGAAATTCTTCAAGAGATGGGAATACCAGACCACCTTACCTGCCTCCTGAGAAATCTGTATGCAGGTCAAGAAGCAACAGTTAGAACTGGACTTGGAACAACAGACTGGTCCCAAATTGGGAAAGGAGTAGGTCAAGGCTGTATATTGTCACCCTGCTTATTTAACTTCTATTCAGAGTACATCATGAGAAATGCTGCACTGGATGAAACACAAGCTGGAATCAAGATTGCTGGAAGGTACCGGAGCCACCGCAGCCAAGTCCGGATCCCATGCCGCGCGCCTCAGACGCCCGCCCGCTCGACAGTCACTCCCGGTTCCTTTAGGTTCTAAGTCCAAGATGGCAACTCTCAAGGATCAACTGATTCAGAATCTTCTTAAGGAAGAACATGTCCCCCAGAATAAGATTACAGTTGTTGGGGTTGGTGCTGTTGGCATGGCCTGCACCATCAGTATCTTAATGAAGGACTTGGCAGATGAAATTGCTCTTGTTGATGTCATGGAAGATAAACTGAAGGGAGAGATGATGGATCTCCAACATGGCAGCCTTTTCCTTAGAACACCAAAAATTGTCTCTGGCAAAGACTATAACGTGACAGCAAACTCCAGGCTGGTTATTATTACAGCTGGGGCACGTCAGCAAGAGGGAGAGAGTCGTCTGAATTTGGTCCAGCGTAACGTGAACATCTTTAAATTCATCATTCCTAATATTGTAAAATACAGCCCAAATTGCAAGTTGCTTGTTGTTTCCAATCCAGTCGATATTTTGACCTATGTGGCTTGGAAGATAAGCGGCGTTCCCAAAAACCGTGTTATTGGAAGTGGTTGCAATCTGGATTCAGCTCGGCTCCGTTATCTCATGGGGGAGAGGCTGGGAGTTCACCCATTAAGCTGCCATGGGTGGATCCTTGGAGAGCATGGTGACTCTAGTGTGCCTGTATGGAGTGGAGTGAATGTTGCTGGTGTCTCCCTGAAGAATTTACACCCTGAATTAGGCACTGATGCAGATAAGGAACAGTGGAAAGCGGTTCACAAACAAGTGGTTGACAGTGCTTATGAGGTGATCAAACTGAAAGGCTACACATCCTGGGCCATTGGACTGTCAGTGGCCGATTTGGCAGAAAGTATAATGAAAAATCTTAGGCGGTGCATCCAATTTCCACCATGATGAAGGGTCTCTGTGGAATAAAAGAGGATGTCTTCTTTAGTGTTCCTTGCATCTTGGGACAGAATGGAATCTCAGACGTTGTGAAAGTGACTCTGACTCATGAGGAAGAGGCCTGTTTGAAGAAGAGTGCAGATACACTTTGGGGGATCCAGAAAGAACTGCAGTTTTAAAGTCTTCTAATATTGTGTCACTTCACTGTCTAGGCTACACAGGATTTTAGTTGGAGGTTGTAACTCATATTGTCCTTTATATCTGATCTGTGATTAAAACAGTAATGTTAAGACAGTCTAGGAAAAAATCAATTTCCTAATGTTAGAAATAGGAATGGTTCATAAAACCCTGCTGGATGGCAAGGAATGCTTCATGAAACCTTGCAGCTGTATCCTGATGCTGCATGGCACTTACCTTGTGTGGTCCTAAATTGATTTGTCAAATAATTCAACTTCCTCAAGAGGTACCACTGCCCATATTGCAGATGATGCAGTTGCCCTTCAAACCAGATGTGTATTTACTGTGTAATATAACCTCTGGTTCCTTTAGCCAAGGTGCCTAGTCCAACTTTTTTCCCTCCAGTTACTCACATCCTGGGATCCAGTGTACAAACCCAGTATTGCATGCCATGTGCATAACTGTTCTAAAGAATCTTATGTACTGTATGTATCACAATAGTGTACATTGCCTTTCAATGTAAAAAGGAAAAATTACATAAATAAGGCAGCCAACTAAGTTACACCAACTAAAACAATAAACAAAGCTTGAACAGTGACTACTCTGTTAATTAAAAAAAAAAAAAAAAGATTGCTGGAAGAAATATCAATAACCTCAGATACTCAGATGACACCACCCTTATGGCAGAAAGTGAAGAAGAACTAAAGAGCCTCTTGATGAAAGTAAAAGAGTAAAAAAGTTGGCTTAAAACTCAATCACTCAAAAAACCAAGATCATGGCATCTGGTTCCATCATTTCATGGCAAATAGGTGGGGAAACAATGGAAACAGTGACAGAATTATTTTCTTGGGCTCCAAAATCACTGCAGATGGTAATTGCAGCCATGAAATCAAAAGAGGCTTGCTCCTTGGAAGAAAAGCTATGAATAACCTAGACAGCATATTAAAAAGCAGAGACATTATTTTACTGACAAAGGTCCATCTACTCAAAGCTATGGTTTTTCCACTAGTTATGTATGGATGTGAGTTGGACTATAAAGAGAGCTGAGTGCAGAATTGATGCCTTTGAACTGTGGTGTTCGAGAAGACTCTTGAGATTCCCTTGGACTGCAAGGAGCTCCAACCAGTCCATTCTAAAGGAAATCAGTCCTGAATATTCATTGGAAGGACTGATGCTGAAGCTGAAATTCCAATACTTTGGCCACCTAATACAAAGAACTGACTCATTGGAAAAGACCCTGACACTGGGAAAGATTGAAGGCAGGAAGAGAAGGGGATGACAGAGGATGAGATGGTTGGATGGCATTACTGCCTCAATGGACATGAGTTTGAGCAGGCTCCGGGAGTTGGGGATGAACAGGGAAGCTTGGTGTTTAGCAGTCCATGGGGTCACAAAGAATTGGACACCACTGAACTGACCTTAATTGAACCTTATGTTCATCTAGTCACTCTGTGGGTTCAATCTGCAATGTTTCTGCTAGGTAACTTCTAGAATATTTGTTCAGCTATCGATATCTTAGCAACTGTTGTCTTCTTAAGTCCATAGTACTGTATTCATGTGCAGCTTAGAAACTGGCCAAGGACTGAAGGAGAATTTTATACAGACACTGAGGGGGCCCCTCTTTTATATCTCTTTCTTCTTTAGTATTCTGTTTCTCAATAACCAGTTCTTACTGGAATCCCAAACACTGATTCATTCTTTTGACAATATTCTGATTTATATTTTGTGCAGTTTTTGTAATTGTTGATGGCTAGAGGATAAGTCTGATACTCACTCTGTCATCACAACTAGAATCCCCCCAAAATCATTTACCAATCGGTATCAACCAGAAAAAAACTATAGTAGTCAAATTACAGAATAGTAGAGAAAATAAAGAATGTCTCTCTGGTCAATATTTTTAAATGCCCTAGTCCTGATTTCCTTTATCATCCTGGCCAGCATTTTTGCTTTATAAAGAAAATGCACACGTATATGTTTCTTTTGAACTCAAATTTACAATAAGGGATAAAGGGTATAGCCAATAATCAGTACATGCATATTATCAAACAACAATACCACCAAAGGCAAAAATCTTAGCTTGTATGTTCTACTGCCATAGACCAAAACATTGTCAGAGCAAAACAAAGAAAAATATATAAAGGTAAATGGAGAAAGTACAGATATGTGTTTTAATGAAAATCAACATACAAATTAAATACAATGTCCTAGGGCATTAACTTTATTTAATCTTTTTCTCAGTTTCATCACCTGAACAATATGATTGTTATAATGGTTAAATAAAAATAATTCCTATGTAGTATTTACTGCAGTACCTGTCTTATATTAATTATTCAGCAAATATCTTGTGATTATGATCAATTTTTATTTCTATGATCCTGAACATGAAAAGCAGTTGAAAAAGACAATGGGTATACTTGCTTAAAATATAAGTATTTTATAAGTACATAATATTTTATTAATCACTTATGCCTTTTATAGACTCATATGATTTTTTCTTCTAAACCAAAAATTGTCATGCAAAAAAGTGGAAAGCATACTTCCTATTCTGAAGCAAATCAAGGAGAACATACAATTAAGTGCTAAATAGAGCAGAATAAACTCTAAGTACTATATGATTTTAGAAGAAAAGACTATGAGGCCAAAATAATCAGAGAAGACTTCACAAAGGTGGTAGGACTTGCTGGTTGACCTTCACTTCATCTCAACAACATAGAAATATTTAAGTGGCTTCTAATTTGAAATGAGGCAATACATTTTACAAATAACAACAATTATTACTATACAAACCTCTACAAAATGGGTTCCTTGGTGGCTCAGACTGTAAAGAATCTGCCTGCAAAGCAGGACACCTGGGTTTGATCCCTGGGTTTAGAAGATCTCTTGGAGAAGGGATGGCTACCCACTCCAGTATTCTTGTCTAGAGAATTTCATGGATAGAGGAGCCTGGCAGGCTACAGTCCGTGGGGTCGCAAAGAGTCAGATATGACTGAGCAATTAACACTTTTACTTTTCACTTAATGAGAAATAAAAACTTTTCCTTTCCATTTTCTCAACTCCTGTTCAGGTTAAAGTTCAACTTCATCAAGTCATCTCATTAACACAGAAATATCTTTAAGAGTATTCAGGGGTGGGAGGTGGGAGGGGGCTTCATGTTTGGGAACTCATGTACACTCGTGGCGGATTCATGTCAATGTATGGCAAAACCAATACAGTATTGTAAAGTAAAATAAAGTAAAAATAAAAATTAAAAAAAAATTTAAAAAAGAGTATTCAGTCTTTGTCATGTTTGACATTTCACCAGACTGTAACCAAGATGCCAAAGAATCAGATTCAAATATTAATAAGCAAAAGGTCATGATGAAGTAATCTCCAAAGTTCTATTAGTTCTTGTTTTCTGACCCTATCCAATTCCTTCTCCCTTTCTCCGGTCCTCTCTTACTACACACATTTACAGTCATTGGCTTTGTTTCAAGATATACCCTCTACACTGACTGTAATTTCACTGGAAGTGCATTCTAAGTAGAGGCCTCCCAGAAGCTGAATTCCCAATCCAAGGGTGATCTGTAGAGGAATAAAGTCAAAATAAAAAGAAGAGTGGGAATGAGCTAAAAATTAAAGCCAATTTTGATATTTAACTATTAGAACAAAAAAATGGGGGGGGGGAATAGGAAAAGTAAAAAATAAACCTTCTCTTTCAAACTTTCCAATAAGCCATTTAATAATGTGACAAAGCAAAGCATATTAAAATATTAACCAAAGCTTCCAGGAAAACCTCTATAATCTCAATTGTTTATTCAAGACCTTTACAAACCTCATAAAAAATTAAATGGGCCTGGAAAAAACACACCACAGCCATAGGAGAAAGTTTACAAAACACGATGCTACAGACGCCTGAATGTCTGCCAGCCAGTTGCTTTTAACTTCCACATACAAATTATTACTCAGTCCCTAACTGGTCAATACCCTAATAAGAGCATTTCTCCACCCAAACACCTCATTAGCCTGTTTCTTTTTTTTTTTTTTGCTTTTTTGAGCTAATGTATCCTGTAGGTGCTTTGGTTCATTATTTTCTGCCAATAACATATGCTTCATTTCAGAATATTTAAAACCTCAGGTTTCTCTGACAGAAACAATTTAAGATCTTCTTTACAAGAATTTAATTAGCTCTAATTAATTTCACTATTGGGAGAATAGTGCATGAACCATTATATCCATTTTATGGTAAGTAATAGTGAAAACAAGATAGGACCAGAGTGGAAGTAAGACATAGAGAAAGAGCAATAACTTTGGTTCAAACTAACGTAGGCTCAAATCCTGGCCCTATCACTTGTGTGACTGTTGGGAAAGTTTAATCTTCATTAGAATCAACTTCCTCATCAGCAAAATGAATATAGTAATATCAACTATGCAGAAAACATATGCAATATCTGAGGCCATATAATATAGAGCCCTGTACAGTGTCTGGCACATAGTAGAGACTCAATGAATGGTAAATACTTTATAATAAAATATCCCTGTCATTTTGAGCAGTACTGCCGATACATCAAAGAAAATTTAAAGGGAAAATTTATTTGGGTCCCAGGGAAACGTGGTTATATAAAAACTCAGCATACAAATTCTAATTTGAGTTGAAGTTAATCAACTTTCATACAGCTAGAAATTCACACTGAGTTAATCATGTTGCAGGAAATTGAGCATAAAGCAAGACTATGTCTCAGTTTGAGAGGATAAATGCTCTTAAACCATTTATATCTCAGGGAAATATGCTGTACATTCTTCCCATCCCTGTCTTTTTCCGTTCTGAATGGTACAACAGGAGCTATAAAAGAGGAAACTTTTCATCACAGTATATCTATGTGAAAGCACCAAAATATGTTAACAATTAGAAAAGAGGAAATCTGAAAGACTGCCTTGTTAATTAAGAAACTTACTATCAAAAAGCTCATTAAACAGTAATGAAACCAAATGGCTATTAAAATAAGTACCCACTGAATACAGGTTGCCTGGCTAATAACCTCAATATACCTTTTTACAAACATTTGCAATAGTAAAGACCCAGAAAAAGATGAAAAGCCACAATAATGTTAAAAACATAATTGACAAACCCACAGATGAGTTATACTAAGTAGAAGGCAGAAGCTGACTTAAGAAAAGCCTTCCTAGAAATTCAGAATATGAGACATCAAACATTCTTGTAAAGTACTCTACCATCTATCCCTTGTTCTCACAGACCCTGAGAGTTGTGTAACACAGAACCGGGCAGCTGTTCCTCTTTATACTTTGCTATGACTAGCCATTAAGTTAAAATGTGGTTCTTCCTATTCCTAGTGAGTTCCTCACCTACTACCTGCTGCCTGGTTGGTTTCTTATTTAATCAGAAGCTGCAGATATTGATGAGATACTGGTACAGTTCCTTGAGCAATGTCCCTAACTGGCCTTGTAGAAGGAACTCTACAACAGGACATACTAGATATTAATCATTCACATTATATTCCACAAGTTCAGATAATTTTCAGAGAACCAAACACTGGTGATAGGAAAAATATGCTAGCATTGAAAAAAGAATATACTTGCAGAATATGTTAGCGGCCTATACATTATCCATGCTGCCTTCTACCTTAACAAAATAATCCTTGGCTATATAAACAGTTGGGTTTCCCTGCTGGCTCAGTGGTAAAGAATCCTCCTGCCAATGCAGGAGACGCGGGTTTGATCCTTGGGCCAGAAAGATCCCCTGGAGAAGGAAATGGGCAACCTACTCCACTATTCTTGCCTGGGAAATGTCATGGACAGGAGTTGGGAGGGCTACAGTCCAAGCCAGTAGAATTAGGAAATCAGATGAGAGATGTACACATGAATAGTCTGAAGAAAGGGATGAAAGGCTATCTACTTACCTTGTTTTTGGACAAGTATACAGTGTGAAAAGACTTCTATATCTTCCTCAGGGAAGGAAGAAGGTAAAAATACTAACATACAATCCAAGGAAAAATACTTCAAAACAAAGGACAGGGTACAAACTCTGTGATGGTTAATCTCACGTGTCAACTTGATTAGGTCATGAGCTGCCCAGAGATTTTGTCAAACATTATGCTGAATGTGACTGTAAAAGTATTTTTGGATGAAATTAATATTTAAATCATACACCAGCAAGATGGTGGAGCAGAAGGGCATGAGCTTATCTTCTTCTGTAAGAACACCAAAATCACAGTTAGCTGCTGAACAACCACTGAAAGGAGAATGTTGGAACCCACCAAAAAAAAGATACCCCGTGTTCAAGGACAAAGAAGAAGCTGAAACAGGACAATAGAGGGGTGCAATCGCATTTAATATCAAGCCTCATTTCCACCAGAGACTCTTGGAGGGCACAAACAGAACCTTGTGTGCCCCAGGGCCCAAGGAGAGAAGCAGTGACTGCCACAGGAGACTGGGCCAGACCTGTCTGTGTGCCTGACGATCTCCTGTGTAGGCACGGGCCAGCAGTGGCCTGCCGCGGGGCCAGGGCCACTGGCCAGAGAAGTTCTGGAAGGCACTGTGTGTGGCGTAAGTCCTCTTGGAGGAGGTCGCCATTAGTCCCACCACAGAGCCGTAGGGTGGACAATTAATAAACAACATACAGAACATCTTTAATCCAACTTTCTGTTGAAGGTGGGGCTGTGCTCCCTCCCTGTAGTTTGGCCTGAGGTGGCCCAATTCTAGAGTTTGCAGTCTCTGTGGCAGGATATAGGCCCTATGGTAGGGGTAATGGCCACCTCCTCAAGAGGACTTGTGCCAGCACTGTGCCTCCCAGGCCTGCTGCTACCAGTGCCAGTGACCCCCATGCAGGCCACAGGCTTAAAACCCAATATCCAAAAAGCTAAGATCATGGCTTCTAGTCCCATCACTTCATGGCAAAAAGATAGGGAAAAAATGTAAACAATGACAGAGTTTATTTTCTTGAGCTCCAAAATCACTGCAGATGATGACTGCAGCTATGAAATTAAAAGACACTTTCTCCTTGGAAGACAAGCTATGACAAACCTAGGCAGCATGTTAAAAAGCAGAGACATTGCTTTGCTGACAAACGTCCATCTAGTCAAACCTATGGTTTTTCAGTAGCCATGTAGAGATGTGAGAGTTGCACCATAAAGAAGGCTGAGCGATGAAGAATTGTTGTTTTTGAACTGTAGTGCTGGAGAAGGATCTTGAGAATCCTTTGGACAGCAAAGAGATCAAATCAGTTAATCTTAAAGGTAATCAGTACTAAATATTTATTGGAAGGACTGGTGCTGAAGCTGAAACTCCAAAACTTTGGCCACCTGATGCAAAGAGCTGACTCACTGGAAAAGACGCTGATGATGGGATAGATTGAAGGCAGGAGGAGAAAAGGGTGACAGAGGATGAGATAGCTAATAGAATCATCGACTCAATGGACATGAATCTGAGCAAACTCTGAGAGATAGTGAAGGACAGGGAAGCCTGGTATGCTGAATTCCACAGGGTTGCAAAGAGTCAGACATGACTGCATGACTGAACAACCACAATATTTAAATCAGTAGACTGAGTAAAACATATTGCCCTCTTTATTGTGAATGGGCTTCATCCAACCAGTTGAAGAGCTGAATAGAATAAAAAGGCTATCCACCTGTGAGAAGGAATTCTTTCTGCCTAACTGCCTTGACCTTGCACATCAGTCTTTCCAGTTTTCCGAATCAAATTGAATTATGGCTCTTATTGGATCATCAGTATACTAGCTTTCGGTCAGGAACTTATATCAAATTCCTCAGTCTCAGGCTTGCCACTGAAAACCTTGGGACTCCCCACCCTCCATAATTGCACGAGCCCATTCCTCATAAGTCTCTTAGATATATATACACATAACTTACTGGTTCTATTTCTCTGAAGAATCCTGATTAATACAATATCTAAAAGACTAGGAAAATTATAAAGCTTCATAAAATTATATATTAGAGGATCAATTTTTTTTAATAACTCTATGGCATCATCAGCTAGAGTATAAAATAAACCATTTCCATGAAAAGAGAAGCAAGCAACCCCAAGATGGGCAGGAGATTAAAGTCTTCTCCAAAGAAGACTTACAGATGGCAAATAAACAGATAAAAACATGTTCGACATCACTCATTATTAGAGAAAGGCAAATCAAAATGACAGCGGGGTATCACCTCACACCTGTCAGAATGGCCACCATGAAAAAATCACAAACCATAAATGCTCGAGAGAATGTGGAGAAAATGGAATCCTCTTGCACTGTGGATGGTAATGTAAACTGATAGAGCCAGTATGGAGAAAGGTATGGAGATTCCTTAAAAAACTAGGAATAAGACAACCATATGACCCAGCAATCCCACTACTGAGCAGATATCCTGAGAAAACCGTAATTGAAAAAGACACATGTATCCCAATGTTCACTGCAGCACTATTTACAATATCCAGGACATGGAAGCAACCTAGATGCCCACTGACAGATGAATGGATAAAGAAGTTACAGTACATATATACAAAGGAATGTTCAGTTCAGTTCAGTCACTCAGTCGTGTCCGAATCTTTGCCACCCCATGAATCGCAGCACACCAGGCCTCCCTGTCCATTACCAACACCCGGAGTTCACTCAGACTCACGTCCATTGAGTCAGTGATGCCATCCAGCCATCTCATCCTCTGTCGTCCCCTTCTCCTCCTGCCCCCAATCCCTCCCAGCATCAGAGTCTTCTCCAACGAGTCAACTCTTCGCATGAGGTGGCCAAAGTACTGGAGTTTCAGCTTTACCATCATTCCTTCCAAAGAAATCCCAGGGCTGATCTCCTTCAGAATGGACTGGTTGGATCTCCTTGCAGTCCAAGGGACTCTCAAGAGTCTTCTCCAACACCACAGTTCAAAAGCATCAATTCTTGGGCACTCAGCCTACTTCACAGTCCAACTCTCACATCCATACATGACTACCAGAAAAACCATAGCCTTGACTAGACAGACCTTAGCCGGCAAAGTAATGTCTCTGCTTTTGAATAAGCTATCTAGGTTGGTCATAACTTTCCTTCCAAGGAGTAAGCATCTTCTAATTTCATGGCTGCAGTCACCATCTGCAGTGATTTTGGAGCCCCAAAAAATAAAGTCTGACACTGTTTCCACTGTTTCCCCATCTATTTCCCATGAAGTGATGGCTTTGTTTTCTGAATGTTGAGCTTTAGGCCAACTTTTTCACTCTCCTCTTTCACTTTCATCAAGAGGCTCTTTAGTTCCTCTTCACTTTCTGCCATAAGGGTGGTGTCATCTACATAATTGAGGGTATTGATGTTTCTCCTGGCAATCTTGATTCTAGCTTGTGTTTCTTCCAGTCCAGCGTTTCTCATGATGTACTCTGCATACAAGTTAAATAAGCAGGGTGACAATATACAGCCTTGATGTACTCCTTTTTCTATTTGGAACCAGTCTGTTGTTCCATGTCCAGTTCTAACTGTTGCTTCCTGACCTGCATACAGATTTCTCAAGAGGCAGGTCAGATGGTCTGGTATTCCCATCTCTCTCAGAATTTTCCACAGTTTATTGTGATCCACACAGTCAAAGGCTTTGGCATAGTCAATAAAGCAGAAATAGATGTTTTTCTGGAACTCTCTTGCTTTTTCCATGATCCAGAGGATGTTGGCAATTTGATCTTTGGTTCCTCTGCCTTTTCTAAATCCTGCTTGAACATCAGGAAGTTCATGTATTGCTGAAGCCTGGCTTGGAGAATTTTGAGCATTACTTTACTAGCATGTCAGATGAGTGCTATTGTGCAGTAGTTTGAGCATTCTTTGGCATTGCCTTTCTTTGGGACTGGAATGAAGACTGAGCTTTTCCAATCCTGTGGCCACTGCTGAGTTTTCCAAATTTGCTGGCATATTGAATGCAGCACTTTCCCAGCATCATCTTTCAGGATTTGAAATAGCTCTACTGGAATTCCATCACCTCCACTAGCTTTGTTCGTAGTGATGCTTTCTAAGGCCCACTTGACATCACATTCCAGGATGTCTGGCTCTAGATGAGTGATCACACCATCGTGATTATCCGGGTCATTAAGATCTTTTTTGTACAGTTCTTCTGTGTATTCTTGCCACCTCTTCTTAATATCTTCTGCTTCTGTTAGGTCCATACCATTTCTGTCCTTTATTGAGCCCATCTTTGCACGACATGTTCCCTTGGTATCTCTAATTTTCTTGAAGAGATCTCTAGTCTTTCCCATTCTGTTCTTTTCCTCTATTTCTTTGCATTGATCACTGAAAAAGGCTTTCTTATCTCTTCTTGCTATTCTTTGGAAGTCTGCCTTCAGATGCTTATATCTTTCCTTTTCGCCTTTGCTAAAGGAACGTTACTCAGTCATAAAAAGGTGCAAATTTGTGTCAGTTGAATCGAGGTGGACAAACCTAGACCCTGTTATACATAGTGAAGTTAGAAAGAGGAAAACAAATATTGTATATTAACACATATACATGGAATCTAGAAAAATGATACTGATAAACCTATGTGCAGGGCAGGAATAGAGAGACACAGACGTAGAGACTGGACTTATGAACCACAGAGGGAGAAAGAGAGGGTGGGATGAACTGAGAGAGTAGAATTGAATCACATACATTACCATGTGTAAAACAGATAGCTAGTGGGAGAATGCTAGTGGGAGTTCAGCTTGGTGCTCTGTGATGACTTAGAGGGATGAGACGGGGGTGGGGGTGGGTTGGGGAGAGGCTCAAGAGGGAGGGAATGTATGTTTACTTATAGCTGATTCACATTGTTGTATGGCAGAAACCAACAAAATATTGAAAAGCAATTATCTTCCAATCAAAAATTAAAATAAAAACAAAGAATACTATTAAAAAAGAGAAGCATAAGACAATAAGAAGAGAATAATGTGAAGTGAAATAATAACATGATAAATAAAAAAATCAAATAGAAATATAAAGGGAGATGAATAAGATGAAGAGTTATTAAGAAAAACCAAAAGCACAGTAACTAGTTTAAGATTCAAAGGAGAGGACATAAGTTTAGGACTTATGCTATGAAAAGTTACCCAAGTTATTTGGAAAACAAACATGAAACATTTTCCCAGAACTTAGAAAACTAGTATGAAGCTAAAAATCATAACAGACATTATCAATTTGAAGACAGAAGATTAAGTTAATACCAGATCAACTGATGCTTGCAAAGGGGAACCAAGAAAAAAATTAAACACTAAGACAGTTTTACCTCTTCTTTCCCAATTTTTTTCCTCCAAAGAAGACATACAGATGGCTAACAAACACAGAAAGAAATGTTCAACATCACTAATTGTTGTTGTTGTTCTTCAGTTGTCTAGTCGTGTCCAACTTTTTGTGACCCCATGGACTGCAGCACACCAGGCCTCCCTGTCCCTCACCATCTCCTGGAGTTGGTCCAAGTTCATGTTTATTGCATCAGTGATGCCGTCCACTAATTATTAGAAAATTACAAATCAAAACAACAATGAGGTGTCATCTCACACCTGTCAAAATGGGTGCCATCAAAAAAATCTACAAACAATAAATGCTGGAGAGGATCTGGAGAAAAAGAAACCTTCCTACACTGTTGTTGGGGATGTAAAATTGCACAGTCACTATGGAGAACCGTATGGAGACTCCTTTAAAAACTAAAAATAGAACTACCATATGAGCTAGCAATGCCTCTCCTAGGCTTACATCCAGAGAAAACCAGAATTTGAAAGAATGCATGCACCCCAAAGTTCACTGTAGCTCTATTTACAATAGCAAGGACATGAAAGCAACCTAAATGTCCATCTACAGAGGAATGTTAAAAAAATATGTGGTGTTACACGTACATATTGGAATATTATTCTGCCAAGAAAATGAACAAAATAGTGCCATTTGTAGGGACATAGAAAGACCTGGAGACTGCCATACACAGTGCAGTAAGAAAGAGAAAAACAAATATTGCATAATATCACTTATATGTGGAATCTAGAAAAATGGTACAGATGAACTTATTTGTGAAGCAGAACTAGAGTCACAGATGTAGAGAACAAACTTATGCTACCAAGGAGGAAAGGGAGGTGGGATGAATTTAGAGATTGGGATTGACTTACATACACTACTATGTATAAAATAGATAACTAATGAAAACCTACTGTATAGCTCAAGGAACTCAACTCAGTGCTCTGTGATGACCTAATGGTCATCTAAAGGAAATCTAAAAGGAAATTTAGAAGGAAATCCTTTTATATGGTGGATATATGTATATGTATAACTGATTCACTTTGCTGCACAGCAGAAACTAACACAACATTGTAAGGCAACTATACCCCAATAAAAATTAATTTAAAAAATCCTTCAAAAATGAAGAAAACTTTTTTTAAGTTTTGACACACAAAAGTAAGAGAATTTTCTGCCAGTAGACTCACAAAAACAAAAAAATACTAAAGGGAGTTACCCAGGACATAAATAATACCAAGATGGAAGTAAGATAATGCAAAAAGAAATTATAAACGAGGTTAATGCATAGACTGCAAAACAGTAATAATAAGGTTCTAAAAGTTTTGAAATAGATGTAAGATTAATATATGTGACAATGGTAGCACAAAAGGTAGAAGGAAGGTAACGGAATGGTAGCATTATAAAGTTCTTGCATTATTCAGGCACTAACAAAATTACTTGTTTGCAGTACCTTTAAACAATTTTTAAATGCATGCTGTGATCTCTTGTGAAACAACTAAAATAATAAAGTTATATAACAAGCTAATATAGAACAAGAGAATAGTAAGAATTGATTAAATCCAAATAAGGCAAAGAAAAGAATAAAGAAACAAAAAACAGATGGGACCAAGAAAAGGCAAAAAGTAAGGTGGCAGATTTAAATAGAAATGCTACAGTAATCATATGAGAAGTATGTCAAATAAACAGTACAATTTAAAGAAAAAATTGTCAAAATAGTTTTTTAAAATATGTAATAATACATACATAGGCTACTTGAAAGCAATGTACCTTTAAGTAAGGACACACAGATGGAAAAAGATACACTATGTAAGCATTAAAAGAAAGTTTGTGTACCTTAGCAAATATCAGAAAAAGATTATAAGGTATGAAAATATCCCCATAGATAAAAAAGTTAATCCAATGAAAAGATATAATAAATCTAAATTTGTATGCACTTACTAGCTTCAAATATATTAAACAAAAACAACAGAACTAAAAAAAGACTAACTCAAATAAACCAAAATAATATAGAATATTTAAATGTCACAATGAAAAAGTTTAACCTAATTGATATATATAAAAGAATGCAGAACCTACGAACTTCAGAATATATATGTGTTTCAAGAGCTCATATAACTAATAGGTCATAGTCATAATGCAAGTCCTTATCAATTTGATAGTATTAAAATTTAATATAGATTTTGGTCTCTGACCAGAATGGAAGTAAGTGAGAAATGGATTTTGAGAAAAGACACCTAAAAAAGAAATCCCCTCCCAACAGCAATAGTAACAACAGAAACTGAAAATCAAGCAACAATAATCCATCGGCCAAGAAATAAATCACAATGTAAACTAAAAGCTACTTTGAGCTGAACCAGAATAAAAATATAATGCATCAAAATTTGAGCAATGTAACTAAAGATACACTTAAGGTTACAGCCTTAAACATGCATTGTTTTAAAGGCTGTACATTGATTACATAAGTATCCATCTCAAAAAACAAACAGTAGGAATATGTATTTTTAAACATATCAATAGTAAAAAATAAAAATAAGAGAAAAAATAAATGAAATGGAAAAATATACAATAGAGAAAACAATAAAACCACAAGTTGGCTTTTGAAAGCATAAATCAAATTATAAACAACTAACAAGAAAAGATTAAAAATTTTTGATGGTTAACATAAATAATAACAAGAGCATTTAAGAAATCAATAGCATCAGGAAGACTGAAAAACAGGACATCACTATAAATGCTGATATTAAAAAGAATAATATATTATTAACAAATAAATACCAATAAAATTAACAAGGTAGATGAAACAAATGACACAACTTACCAAAAGTGACACAAGAAGAAGAAAATCTGGATAGCCCTGAAGTACATTGATACTGCAATTACAAACCTTATCCTAGGTCAAACTTTCCTTAAAAGCAAAGGCACAGGTGGCTTCTCTGAATCTTCCAACAGTAAAGAATCAAATAATACCAATCTTACACAAATACTTACAGACAGGGCTCCCCTGGTGGTTCAGACTATAGTAAAGAATCTGCCTGCAATGCAGGAGACCTGGGTTCAATTCCTGGATTGGGAAGATACCCTGGAGAAGGGAAAGGCAACCCACTCCAGTACTCTTGCCTGGGAAATCCCATGGACACAGGAGCCTGGTGGGCTACAGTCCATGGGGTTGCAAAAGAGTTGGACACAACATAGTGACTAAACAACAACAACAAGAAGGAAACAAATAATAACAATCTTACACAAATACTTTCAGATAATAAAACATTTTCCAACTTGTTCTCTAAGGCAGAATAACTCTTATGGCAAAGCCTGATGAAGACATTATAGCAAAGCATAGGCCGATCTCTCACATGAATACAAAAACAAAATTCTAAACAAAATATTAGCAGATGAAATCCAGTTTCATGTAAAAATGTATCACAATCAGTTTGTTCCAGGAATACAAGTCATTCATTGTATTTATCTTGTAACAGAATAAAGGGGAAAATATCACATACTTTTCTCAATAAATGTAAGAAAAGAAAATGAGGAATTCAGTAACTGGTGAGAAAAATATTCATAATCATTGGAATATCAGGAAATTTATTAACCTAATGAGTGTATCTACCAAAAATCAATCAATTAACCAATAGCTACAAATATACAGGAAATACACTGAGGGTGATATATTTAAAGACACTATTGTAAACAGAACTTCTTGCTTTCTTTTTTGGATTGTTCATTGTGAGTATATAGAAACAGAACAGGATTTTGTGTGTTTATCATGTACCCTAAAACTATTCTGAACTTGTTCATTAGCTATAATAACTTTTCTGTGAATTCTTTGGTTTTTGTACATAGAGAATCACATCATCTGCTTTAGAGATACTTCAACTTCTTCCGTCATAATTTCAAAGGCTTTTATTTCTTTTTCTCATCTAGAGACCTGGCTAGAACTTCCACTATAATGTTGAGCAGTAACAATGAAAACAGGAATGCTTGTCTTGATCCTGGTCTCAGGGAGAAAGCTTTTAGTCGCTCACCACTGAGTAAGATGTTAGCTGTGGAATTTTAAAAAATGCTCTATCATACTGAAGATGGTTCCCTTCTATTCCTAGTTTACTGATCGTTTTCTCCATAAAAAGGTGTTGCATTCTGTGAAATCACTTTTCTGCAAGAACTGAGATGACCATGTGGTATTTGTGCTTCATTCTACTAATGTACTGTACTATAATTATTGACCCCCTTATAGTGAACCACTATTGCATTCCTAGGTAAGATCCCAGCTGGTCCAGGGACACAACACTCTCAGTATTCTGTTGGATTCACTTTGCTAGTATTTTGTTGCCTTGATTCCAGGAGGACATGAGGCTGGAATTACTTCATAGCTACATACAGGAGTTTAATATCAACAGAGCAATACGCCTTGGGATCTGCAGAAGGAATAGGCATATAAAATAGACTCCTGCTTAGTCACTTCAGGCTACTACCACAAAGTACCACAGACGGAGTGATCTGCAAACATCAGACATTTATTTCTCACAGTTTTGGAGGCTGGAAGGTCAAGATCAGGATGCCCATATAACTGAGTTCTGGTGTGAACCCTCTGCGGGGTTGCAGACTGCCAATCTCTCTTTGTATCCTCAAATGGTGAGCAGAGAGCAAGCTAGCTCTCTGGTCTCCTATAAGGGCATGCGTGCATGCGCTAGTCAAGTCGCTTCAGTTGTGTCCGACTCTGAGACCCTATGGACTATAGCCCGCTAATACTAATCCGTTTTACATGTGGGCTCCACCTTCATTCCTAATTACCTCCCAAAGACTCCCAAACACTATCACATGCAGTTAGATTTCAACATACGTGTTTCACTGGGGCACAAATATTCAGTCCATAGCGTGTGCAATTTTGAGACCTCAAAAAGGCTATACTTTCAGTCAAAAGAAATGAGATTAAAGTGACATTTTGCACTGGAAAATAAAAAAGGCTTCCCATGAGAAATAAAAATCTAAGTATTGATATGCTGTCAGAATTTACAATACAAATGTAGTACAGGAAGCCCTAAGCTAAAATATGAACAAAAACCTAGTCTTAGATCAGTGAAGGTGTTTGATCAGAGAGTGTTTGCTATGACCAATACTTTCTCTTGGCAAAACTTGGTTAGTCTTTGCCCTGCTTCATTTTGTATTCCAAGGCCAAATTTGCCTGTTATTCCAGGTATCTCTTGACTTCCTATTTTTGCATTCCAGTCCTCTGTGATGAAAAAGACATCTTTTTTTGGTCTTATTTCTAGAAGGTCTTGAGGCCTTCATAGAACTGTTCAACTTCAGCTTCTTTGGCATTACTGGTTGGGGCATAGACTTGGATTACTGTGATATTGAATGTTTTGCCTTGGAAACAAACAGACATCAATCTGTCGTTTTTGAGATTGAATCCAAGTACTGCATTTCAGACTCTTTTGTTGACTATGAGGGCAACTCCATTTCTTCTAAGGGATTCTTGCCCACAGTGGTAGATGTAATGGTCATCTGAATTAAACTCACCCATTCTGGTCCATTTTAGTTCGTTTAGTTTAGTGGTTAGAATCAGATGCCACTAACTAAATATAGAAAAGACCTTAGTTAGTGGCATCTGATTCTAACCATTACACAAATGACTACTACAGTACTGCCATTAAGAGGGTGTTTAGAACTTATACAAATGCCTCCAGAGAAGTGAAGATCACAAAATCAAAGAGATATCAAATAAAACTTTTGTCAGAAGGTTTTTCAGCTAAACCTCACCTTCTGGAGCTAAAAGAGCCCTATAGCTAACAGAAGGCCACAATTATATGCCATGAGCCTCTAAGTGATCTTTTCTCAAAGCTAAATAAACATCTTCAAATATCCCTATACGGTTTAGTTTCTAGTCCTTTCTACACCACAGCATTTTCTTTTAGAGGACTCCGCTGCTCAGCATCCTTTTTAGACTACAAAATAAAAGCAAAACAATTGATCCAGAAATGTTCTGGTCAGCATCAAGTAGAAGAGGATTTTGTTCTAGATCAGTAGTTCTTGAACTTTAGCATATATCAGGAATTCCCTGGAGGATGTATTAAAATACCTATCGCTAGGGCAAAACCAAGTTTCTGATTCAGTATGTCTGGGATGGGGCCTGAGGTCATGCATTTTTTAACAAAATTCTGACACTGCTGTTCCAGGTACCACATTTTGGAAACTGTTAGACAATATTCTTCTATAATAAAATATTAGAACAATTAAGCTGTTTGGTAGATCTTGCTTACTTAACCTGAATTTGCAGTCAACTCAAATTCTCAAGCCTTTTTTTTTAATAAGCACAATTGATTTGAATAACCAACTAAACATTGCTGTTCTTTATTTTCCATCTCTACTGAGAAAATCATCAAAATGCACATTACACAGGTAGACCATTAGTGACATATTCATATATGAAGAGAGTGTATTATTTTTCATATTTTAGTTTTAGTTCATCAAGCTAAGAGGAGTTCCAGATCTCTGTCATCTCTAATTTAAAAGCATGCCAGTTTTTAAGATATCTTGGTGTCCTTTCCCTGATATTAAGAGAACTTAAAGGCTCTGGACTGAGCATTCTACAAATTACTTTTTAAAATTCCCTAACAGAATTTCTAAGGATGTCAAAAAACAATGAATCAACTAGATAATGCTTTCCAAAAACCCTTGAAAACTAAATGCTTCCCTCACTACTATATGAATAGTTTATCTGTCTAATTATGAGTCGTCCAAAAACACAGTTTTATAAATACTTAACAAAAACTGAGAAAAAAAAATTACTTTCAAATTTGAGCACTTAACTCCAGTTAGCTAATATGACAAGAAGACAGAGAATCCTACCAATTTCACATAATACTGCCAGAGGCCCTCTTTGCAGGGATATTAACATGCTCAAGAGCAGCCTTGCAAGGACCAGATGCACTCAGTGTCAACTGGTTAAACTTTAGAAATCAATGACCTTTACAGAGCTTTGCTTAGTTATTTTTTGTGCCAACTTCTTGAGCATTACGTTGAATTCAAGTCCATTTGACAGACTTAAGATAAATCCTAAGAATACAATTTTCAAGTTGATAAGAATCTACCAGCTCATTAAAATTGCTCAGCTCTGCTCGTACTTACCTCAAGTTGTTCGGGTTAGCAGAGGATCAATAGTCAGACAATTTAGCAGATTATAATCTATTTTAGGGCAGTCCTTTTTTTCCTTGCCTAATTTAAGACTATGCCCACAGCCTCAGCTGAATTAACCTGGTCAGAAGCATTCCCTTCTCACTTACTTGGTGAAAATGTTTTTGTAAAGGATATGAACAAGCAGAGTTTTTAATATATCTTTCTTTTACTAAACACAATCAATGGCTGCAGCAATCTGGAAAGATTCTTAAAACTCTGGTACTCATTCATATTTTGAAGTCAGAAAAGATAATGAAACTTAAGTCTCTACAACTCAGCTAAATTAAACAAATTTCCTGACTGCAGCTTTTGCCCCAGTCTCCCAAATATAGCTACAGAGTTCTGAAAGCTTACAAAAGTCAAAGAGCAAACAAAAAGGAAAAAGATGCTGAGCCTAGGGTCCTCCAAAGAATACACTGATCAAAGGCCAAATCGTTGTAGCTGTGGCAAACAAAAAGCAGTGGGGGAAAGTAACAAGGTCTTCTCAGGGTACAAAAAACAAAAACCTAAGTTTGAAAAGGATCCTAAAAACTCTTAAAAATGTACTGACACTGTAGTTTGAAAAGTGTGGAGACATTTCCACGTGTTTTTTTTTTTTTTTTTTTTTTTACTGTATTCAATCACAGGCAGCTGATACAACGCATTGTATTTAAGTGTCCAAAGTATGATAAACCAATTTAGATCACAGTTTCTAGAATTAACCATGCCAATGTAAAAGCTAATGGAATAAAACTGTTGCAGGACACTGCTTCACTCTGCTTATCAGGGGAAATAGGTAGCTAAAAATGAAATTTCTGATCTTATGACAAAACAAGTTGGAGCTTAGAACTGCAAAAAAATAACAACTGTATATATAGTACATGAACTCGGGCAAACTCCAGGAGAAGGTAAGGGACAAGGAGGCCTGGCGTGCTACAGTCCACGGGGTCACAGAGTCAGACACAACTTAGTGACTGAGCACCACCGCTACCACCAACAGAGACGACATACGAAACAGTGCCAAACAGCAAAGATACCTTTTATTGCATATCTTCTGTTAGCAAAGTACAGAGAAAACGTGATTTCCAGGAGATTTTGGAGTCTTGGAATCTTCAGGATTCTTGCAATACACACAAAAAACTTCAGCCAAATACTGATTTGTCAGACAGCTTACACTACATGCTGCAATAACAAACACCTCCCAAATCTTTGTGACTTACAACTACAAAGATTTATTTTCTACCCACGTTCCATGTCAGCTGCAGAAGCAGCCCCTTTTCATGGACATGCCAACTTCATGGCAAAGGAAAGACAGCCATGGCAGAACAATGTAATGTTTCTAAAGATTCTGCCTGGAGGTGACATTCATCCCTTCTGTTGACATTACACTGGACACAGGCAATCACTGTGTGGATTGTGATTGCCGCAGTGGAGTGATTGTGGCAATCACTCCAATCACTGAATGGAGAATCATAATTCTGTCACAGGGAAGGGCAGCAAATAATTGGATTAAATAATAATACCACAGTCTGCTAACTGATAACCAATCAGTTAGCTTTGCTTTTGCCTTCTGCACATGAACTACACATACCCTGTTTCCTAGAAGGGATAACCTCAAAGTCCTTTCTGGGCATGGCAATAGACTCAATACAAAACCCACATGTGGCACCTCTTACTCTGTAGACCAATAAACTAAAAAACAAGTGAGCCGCCCCTCAAATATCCAACATATAATTGGAGAAGGGGAATATCACAACTGGATTAAATCTCCAATTTGGAAAGGGGTAGAATGGGAAACACACAGCAGTCACTTATCCATATCAATTCAGAACTTGTGAGGGCCGCTTGCCCTTGAAGTGGGGAGCATACCTTACTTGGGCCCTGGTTTTACTTTCTTGGGGTACCTTCCTAATTCACTGTTCTTTGAGGATGCTGGCTCAGCCTGTAAGAGGTTGTTCATTTTGTTTGACCCTCATTAGATCTATAGATAAGGTATTGAAGAATATGACTCAAGAATACTTCCTTGGTGATTTGAGCAGCTTTCTCAGGCTACTTCTAATTCACAGAAGGTAGGAGGCACGCAAGTTATGAACAATCACAATCTACTTTAGTGGAACCTACTAGCTCATTTGGCAGTACAGTACTCTTGAAATTTTATTTATTTATTAATAATTGCAGTCATCTTGTTATGCCAGTATCCATATTTACAAATCTTTTCAGTATATGCCTCTTACTCTAGACTTAATTACAAGTTCCCTGAAGTGAGCAAGTTTCTATGGTATAACCACATATTCACTCAGTACTTGTTTTGCCTTCTGAGACATTTCAATCAAATGAAAAGATTTACTGGGTACCTATTTTAATTGAATCTAAGGTTTTTAAAAAAATATGCTGGCTTTAACCCTGATGTTATCTTTGACAGATGGCTGAAATAGACTTCTATCCATTCATATAATTTTTCAGTTATGCATATTACCAAAAATGAGAAAATGAGAAAAAGTTTCACATTTTGACTGTTATTACTGAAATTTCTAGATTCTCTTCATTCCCTTTATCCTCTGATTATAAACAGGCCAATTCTTTCCTGAGCTCATCTTTATTTTGTAATCAAATGAAACCAAGAGAAACCAAAGAATATTGATCATAGTCTGTTCCCAAACTCTTTGCTGGTACACTTGTCTGGAATATTATCTGATTTCTAGTTATCTCAAGAGACAACTTCATCAAAAGTTTTATCATGGGAATCAACTTTTGCTTAGCCCCAAAGTCAGTGTCCTATATTTTAGGTATTTTTGTACGTGTGTTTATCACATCAGTACCTCATAGAGTTTTATCAATTTCTGTATCAGTTACTTTATACTCAGTTATGATATGATAACAAAATAACTGCTAAATTTCAGTTTCTTACAACTAAGGTTTAATCCCCCCTCAGTTATTGTTGGCTAGGGATCAGTTGCTCTGCTTCATGACATTTTTATTGTAGAACAAAGCTGGAAATGAAGCAGCTACTCTTTATGACATTCTATGCACACAGCAGAGGAAAAAGAGTGATGAAGAACCACAAAATGGCTCTTAAAGCTTATTCTGAAAAGTAATACAGGAAACATTTTCATTTCAGTAGCCAAAGCAAGTCACATGGCCAAGCTTGACACAGGGAAGGGAACTGAATAACTGGAAATAATATAATCTACTAAAATAATGTATCACAACAGATTGAATGGAGCAGGATGTAGAATTCAGCTGTATTCTATTATGCCAGAAAAGTAGAGGGATTTGCAAAAATGTAAAATAGTGCTACTCAAAAGAGTAAATTTTTGCATAGAAAATAGTAATTTTTCATAAAAGTGTTATTTATAGTAACATATTAGATCTATTATTGCTCATTGAAATAAAATAATACTAGAAGATGTCTAAAACCATTTCTAGACTTCCCTGGTGGCTTAGAGGTAAAGCATCTGCCTGCAATACAGGAGACCTGGGTTCAATCCCTGGGTTGGGAAGATCCCCTGGAGAAGGAAATGGCAACCCACCCCAGTACTCTTGCCTGGAAAATCCCATGGACAGAGGAGCCTGGTAGGCTACAGTCCATGGGACCACAAAGAGTCGGACATGACTGACCGACTTCACTCAAGACCATTTCTAATATGGCATATATCATACAGATATAACACAAATAAGCAAAAGTTATTTAGGGTCCCTGATACTTTTTAGGCATACAAATAGATCCTGAAACCAAAAAGTTTGAAAACTGCCACGATAAAGCACAAATAATAATGATTCAAGGATTTTGTAGGATTAAAATAAATGCTACTTGTCATGAGCAGTGCCTGACAAAATACACACTGAATAAATATTATATATTATTATTACTACTGATAACAAAGGGATGAAAAGCAAATAAAAACAAGAGAAGACTTTTGCTTACTCAACTCCTAAAAATCATAGAACATATTTTTAATAGGAAGACAGATTCTCTATTGCTTAACTGCCATATTTGTGGTTCCCTGATAAAGCAATGCATAATTGTAGCTAAAAAAAAATCATCAAACATCATGGAAATCTTTAAGCAAGAAAGAGCAAGTCCCTTTTCCTTCACTGCAGAGATTATTGATTTCAAACCTTTTACTTACCTTTAGAAGTTTTTTCCTAACCAAAATACCCTGCAAATACACACATTTTGGAAAAATGAGATCACACTAGACATGCTTATTTGTACCAAACTTGGAGGGGGGTTCATGTTTGGGAATGCATGTACACCTGTGGTGGATTCATGTCAATCTATGCCAAAACCAATACAGAATTGTAAAGTAAAAATTAAAAATAAATAAATTAATTAATTAATTTTAAAAAAAACCTTAATGTGTATCTTGGACAAATTTTGACATATGAATGTGTCAAAATTTAAGTCCCTGATGATTATTTCCATAGCATTATAAAAACTGAATATCTGAAAAACAAAGCTTTAAAAATTTTTTTAGAGATATACTGTTGCCTTTTGAAGAGGTGTCTTTAAAGTGATATATAAGAATGAGATTGCTAAATAAAAAGCTAGAATTTCATTAGATGAAGTCAGCTGACTTCATAATATGATTCTAACCTATGGTATATCAGGCCCTATGTAGGTCACAACCTTCCAAAGACTGAGTTCTTTTCAACCTTTCCTTATATGATAGATGAAAAATCTCACTGTTTTTAAGTGTGTTTCTATAAATATGAGTGCAAATAAGTTTACTTATTGTACTTTGTGTGCTTTTTGTCATTTGCACATTTTTCTTCTAATTTCTCATTACACTGTCACTATAAAAGACTCAAAATAATTAATTTAATAGAGCAAAATGTGTAAGTCCTTCTTCACATATACTCACTGAAAAAACTTTCTTCTAGAGAGGTCCCTAACAGCACGGAATACATTCTTCCAGTCTGGCTTTTATACATTTTCATACATTTGCACAAGCACATATTATTTTTTCTTAAAACATAAAGTCATAATGTATCTATTGCTCTGCAACTTAAATTTTCAAAGATTAAATATTAGTCTAAGTATTTACTACAGTACTCACTATAATTTACTTTACAAGCCCCCTATTAATGAGCAATTGGGTTCTTTTCAATTTTCATACAACACTGTTGTGATGAATATTTATATATATTGATCTTCATTTATGAGTATAAGATGGAATCGCTGACTCTGAGTATGTACTTAAAAGTTTTGCTAGATAATGTTACATTGAGCTTATCATCAAAAATATATGAAAGAGCTGGTTTTCCTGTATTTTATCAATCCTTATAATTTATGCTAATCTGACAGGAAAAATATGTATTGCTATGATTTTAAACTACATTTTTCTGAAGGACTGAATCTCTTTTCATTTATTACCAGTCATTTAGTAAAATATTCATTCATATACTTTGCCCATTTTTCTATTAAGCTTATTCTTAATAATTTGTAAGATTTAATTATTAATCTTTGTTATATTTATTATAAATATTTCCTTAGTCTTTATCTAGAATTATCTTTATTATGCAGTATCTTATTTGTACACAAATTTTAATTTTATGAGGCACTTTATTATTTTTTTTATCAGTAATTTGTTCTTTTTATTATGCAAATATATCAACACTTACATACATTGTTGATGAACATGTAGGTCATTTCCAGTTTGGGGCTATTACAAATAAGGCTGCCATGAACATTTTCATCCATGTCTTTTGTAGATATATGCATTCATTTCTCTTGGGTGAATACCTGGTAATGAAATTACTGAATGATAGGGCTGAGCATATATTTAGCTTTAGTAGATAAAGTCCAACAGTTCTCAGAAGAGAATAAGATGATCTACTCTCGCTCTGAAAATGAAAGGTGCTCTCTATCCTTTTCAGCACTTAATACTGTCAGACTTCTATGTTTTAGCGGTCTTGTCTGGTACATGTTGGTATCTGACTGAGGTTTTAATTTGCGTTTCCCACATCAGTGATAAGGTTAAGCACTTTTTCAATGCTTATTTCCCATTTGGACGGCTCTTTGTGATGTGCCTGTTCAAGACCTTTTTTTTTTTTTAATTAATTTATTTTTTATTTTACTTTACAATTCTGTATTGGTTTTGCCATGCATTGACATGAATCCACCACGGGTGTACATGCATTCCCAAACCTGAACCCCCCTCCCACCCTCCTCCCCACAACATCTCTCTGGGTCATCCCCACGTACCAGCCCCAAGCGTGCCATATCCTGTATCGGACATAGACTGGCAATTCGATTCTTACATGATATTATACATGTTTCAATGCCATTCTCCCAAGTCATCTCACCCTTTCCCTCTCCCACTGAGTCCAAAAGTCCGTTATACACATCTGTGTCTTTTTTGCTGTCCTGCATACAGGGTCATCATTGCCATCTTTCTAAATTCCATATATATGTGTTAGTATACTGTATTGGTGTTTTTCTTTCTGGCTTACTTCACTCTGTATAATTGGCTCCAGTTTCATCCATCTCATCAGAACTGATTCAGAGGCACTTTAAAATAATTTTGGTTCCCATTCTAGGTCATTGTTCTCTTTTCTATTAGTATACTTTACTGTTTTAGTTATTACTGCTTTACACTCTAGTAATTTCAAATCCCAAACCTTTCTGTCCAGGAACATTGTATTCCTGTTGTTAATCTGGTTTTCTAGTGATCCCCTCATTAAACTTTCAAAGTTTCCTCCTATAAGTCGAACATACTTCTTGTCATGTATATTTGTAACTATTTTATTATTTTTCTGGTGGTTGTGAATGCAAACCATTTTCACTACATTTCGTAATATGTTATAAGGCACAGAAAAGCTGAAGAATATGATTTATAATACTGCAGTCAGTCATTTTTATTAAACTCTCATCAATCCCAGTTGGTCCGCAATTGTTGTCTTAAGACTGTTTTACATAATCACACTGTTTGCATATTGAAGCTTTCTCACTTGTTTTCCAACAGTCCTGCTGCTTATTATTTTTCTTGTCTTACTGCATTGGTTTGGATCCCCTGAAAACACTGAACGGCAGTGGTGATAATAGTCTTTTTATTTCTTTGGTCTGGCATAACAAAATTGATTCTAGTGTTTCACCATTAAGCATGATGTTTTTTCCAAGTCTCTGATAGACAGCAACTATTAAATTGACAAAAGTTTCAGTCTAATATTAGTTTGTTCAGCTTCTATTAGGAATGGCTATATATTCAATGTTAAATTATTAATTTCACGTTAAAATGCTATTCCTTTCAATACTTATATGAATATACGGTTTTTCCCTTTTAATCTGCCTGGTAGTGTAATTTTTTATACTACATTATATACCTATTTTATCTAGTTTTGAGGTTGTCTGCCTTAACTTCTATTATATATAATGCCTTGTAGGACATTTGGTATTGTTCAAAAAGTCTGTAACACATTTGGTTGACGCCAGAAGGTCTCTGAAATTTGGTCCTATCCAAAATGCCCATGGGCATGCAAAGTGATTCTGAATAGGACCAAATATCAAAATCTTTTGGCATGAACCTAACCTCTTATGAACATTTCGGACAGGAAAAAATGTCTGCTAACCATATAATGTTAATACTGCTATATATGCTTTGTTTGTCTTGGTGGTGTTGTTGAGTCACTAAGTCGTGTTCGATTCTTTGTGATCCCATGAACTGCAGCACACCAGGTTTCCCTGTCCTTCACTATCTCCAGAAGCTTGCTCAAACTCATGTCCATTGAATCGGGGATGCCATCCAACCATCTCATCTTCTGCAGTCCCTTCTCCTCCTGTCCTCAATTTTTCCCACCATCAGGATCTTTTCCAGTGAGTTGCTCTTCACATCACGTGGTCAAGGTATTGGACCCCCAGCTTCAGCATCAGTCCTTCCAATGAATGTGAAGTGAAATCGCTCAGTCGTGTCCAACTCTTTGCAACCCCATGAACTGTAGCCTACCAGACTCCTCCACCCATGGAATTTTCCAGGCAAGAGTACTGGAGTGGGTTGCCATTCCTTCTCCAATGAATATTCAGGGTTGATTTCCTTTAGGATGGACTGGTTTGATTTCCTTGTTGTCCAAGGGACTCTCAAGAGTCTTCTCCAGCACTCCAGTTCAAAAACATCAATTCTTCAGTGCTCAGCCTTCTTTATAGTCCAACTCTCACATCCATACATGGCTACTGGAAAAACCATAGCTTTGACTATAAGGACCTTTGTCGGCAAAGTTATGTCTCTGGTTTTTAATAGGCTGTCTAAATTTGTCATAGCATTTTTTCCAAGGAGCAATTTCATGGCTGCAGTCACTGTTTGTAGTGATTTTGAAGCCCAAGAAAATCAAATCTGCCACTGTTTCCATTGTTTCTCCATTTATTTGCCATGAAGTAATAGGATTGGATGACATATCTGTGATTTTGAATGTTGAGTTTTAAGCCAGCTTTTTCACTCTCCTTTCATCAAGAGGCTCTTTAATACCTCTTTGCTTTTTGCCATTAGAGTGGTATCATCTGCATATCTGAGGTTGTTGATATTTCTTCTAGCACTCTTGATTGCTGATTGTGATTCATCCAGCCCAGCATTTTGCACGATGTATTCTGCACAGAAGTTAAATAAGCAGGTGACAATATATAGCCTTGATGTACTCTTTTTGCAATTTTGAACCATTCTATTGTTCCACATCCGGTTGTAACCATTGCTTCTTGACCTGCATATAGGTTTCTCAGGAAGAGGTAAGGTGTTCTGGTATTCCCATCTCTTGGAGAATTCTTCACAATTTGTTGTGATCCATACATTCAAAGGCTTTGGTGCAGTCAATGAAGTAGATGTTTTTTTGGAGTTCTCTTGCTTTTTATAGAGTCCAATGGATGTTAGCAACTTGATATCTGGTTCTTTTGCCTTTTCTAAATCCAGTTTGTACATCTGGAAGTTTTCAGTTCACATACTGTTGAAGCCTAGCTTGCAAGATTTTGAGCATTACCTTGCTAGCACGTGAAATGAACATGATTGTACAGTACCTTGAACATTCTTTGGCATTGCCTTTCTTTAGGATTGGAAAGAAAACTGAACTTTTCCATTCCTATGGACATTGCTAAGTTTTCCATATTTGCTGGCATATTGAGTGCAGCACTTTAAAAGCATCATCTTTTAGGATTTTAAATAGTTTAGCTTGAGTTCCATCACCTCCAATAGCTTTGTTTGTAGTAGGGATGCTTCCTAAGGCTCATCCGACTTCACATTCCAGGATGTCTGGCTCTAGGTGAGTGCCCACACCATAGTGGTTACCCAGGTCATTAAGACCTTCATTGCACATTTCTTCTGTATATTCTTGCCACCTCTTCTTAATCTCTTCTGCTCCTAGCCTAGAATATTTCTCACACTTATTCTGCATTTTTCTATTTTGCCTAATTTGTTTATTCTTATAAACAACACAAAGCCCAATTCTGACATAAAGTAAATTTGACAATCTCTAAGTTGAAAAGGAAATTGTAGTAGTTTCACATTTACTGTGATCTTTAATGTATTTGGACTTATTATTATTATCTTATTCTTCCTTTTCAATTCAGTAATGGAGGTTTTTAATATTTTATTTGGGCTTCTCAGGTGGCGCTAGTGGTAAAAAACCTCCCTGCCAATGCAAGAGACATAAGAGAGGTGGGTTCAACCCCTGGGTCAGAAAGAGCCCCTGGAGGAAGGCATGGTAATCCACTCCAGCATTCTTGCCTGGAGAATCCCATGGACAGAGGAACCTGGTGAGCTACTGACCACAGGCCGCAAAGAGTCAGACATGACTGAAGTGACTTAATACACACACACACACACACATACATAGTTGATTTATAATGTATTATTAGTTTCTGGTATACAGCAAAGTGATTCAGTTGTATATATACATATGTTCATTCTTTTTAGATTCTTTTCTCATACAGGGAGGTTATCAGAGTACACTCGGTAGAGTTTCTTGTACTATACAGAAGGTCCTTGCTGGTTACCTATATTATATACAGTAGCATGCATGTGTTCACCCCAAGTTCCTGATTTATTTCCCCCACCCCCGAAGTTTCTACTTTGGAGGTCCTAAGTTTGTTTTTGATATCTACAAGTCAGCTTCTCCTTTGGAAATAAGTTCATCTGTATCTTTTCTTTAAATTAGATTCCACATACAAGCTGTATCATATGATAGCTGTCCTTCTCTGACAACTTACTTCACATGGTATGATAATCACTAGGTCCATCCATTTGTGCTAAGAGGAATGTTCTTTTTTAAAGGATTTTAGAAGAATTTCAGGAACTTGCATGTAGAAAATAACTTTCCGTTAAAGATGACCCATCAAGTAACTGCCAAGGAAGGATGACCAAGGACAGGTATCACTGTATTTTTCAGACAAAGAAACTAAGGCAAACCAAGGTGGGTTAAGAGAGATCTTGCCCCAGGTCATATAAATTAACATTAACAGCAGACAGAGAAAACTAATTCAAGATTCCCTCCTCTGGGTCTGATACTTGAGACAGTATTTCCTCTCTCTCAAGCATTTCTGAAAGATAATTATCAGAACAACAAGGATAAACTCTCAAAAGTATGTTCTTATGCTGAGCATGCAAAATGAGTAGCTATGCATGCAAGTGTAAATTATACAACTGGAGGCTGAAAAAATACTTGTCTGTTTACCTCATTTGTTAATTAAAAGGACACAGCAACATTTTAGAAGTCTAACTGTAGAAAATCTTATTATTACTGATTTGTGGGTGTCTCATGAAGAGTTAGGAGGTACCCACAAATCATCCCCAGGTGGCTCAGTGGTAAAGAATCCGTCTGCCAATTCAGGGGACTCAAGAGATGTGGGTTTAATCCCTGGGTCAACAAAAATCCCCTGGAGTAGGAAAAGACAACAACTCCAGTATTCTCCCTGGAAAATTCCATGGGCTGAGGAGCCTGGTGGGCTACAGTCCATGGCGCCACAAAGAGTCAGACGTGACTGAGCGCACACACAATACAATCCATGTGAAAAGAGGTAAGCTACCTTGGTCATCAAAATTTCAACGAGAAAATAGTTGCAAATTTCAGTAATTTTCCCCTGATCATTCACCATCTAATAAATCTAATCCAGAACATCATCTCCCCTCCCCACCACACAGTCAGTCACTGACACACCCTTTAGCTTTGTTGCTATTGTGGTGATAAAACATCTTTGAGAACTAAGAAAAATTGGGGATTTCAAAGTGTAAAAGAACAAGATAGTCTTTGCTTTTTTTCTTTACAGTTCTTTCCATATCCATATTTCATATCATTCAATCCCTCTTTGACATAGAGTCACTCTTATCAGGGAATTTTTTAAATAAAAAGAAGTATTTATATTTATGAAAAGACAGATAACTCTAGTACTTTCTCAGAAATACCTAGCTCCTTCCTCTCTCATTGTTCACTAATAATGCACTCCAGTGAATCTCAGACACAGCTATTTTTGCTAATACATTTTACTAAAATGAAGTTCCACGAAGAAGTTATCTAGCATGCTGGGAACATGAACATAAATGTGGAGTGATCTCTGTGAAAAATCAGAACAAGTGTAGTTTTATAAAATCATACTGATTTTATTTTATCAAATACAAAGTTGGTCAATATGACTAAGTTTTTAAAGTATGGCTTCAGAAAGACATCTCTATATTAGACAAGACAAAAATAGGGCAATTATGAAAGTGATATTGATGATTCAGGACTCTGAACTACCTGAGTTCAATTATTAGTGGAATTGATGCATTTGAACTGTGATGTTGGAGAAGACTCTTGAGAGTCCCTTGGACTGCAAGGAGATCCAACCAGTCCATTCTGAAGGAGATCAGCCCTGGGATTTCTTTGGAAGGTATGATGCTAAAGCTGAAACTCCAGTACTTTGGGCACCTCATGCGAAGAGTTGACTCATTGGAAAAGACTTTGATGCTGGGAGGGATTGGGGGCAGGAGGAGAAGGGGACGACAGAGGATGAGATGGTTGGATGGCATCACTGACTCCATGGACGTGAATCTGAGTGAACTCCGGGAGTTGGTGATGGACAGGGAGGCCTGGCGTGCTGCGATTCATAGGGTCGCAAAGAGGTGGACACAACTGAGTGACTGAACTGAACATTGATGTATTTTATAACACATTAGTATCAATGAATAATGAATAATGTTCCTATGATTATATTAATAAAAATCAGATCATATTGTTATAGTTTTTGTTTATATTTTGGGTGTTTTTTTGGTCATCCTATAAGGCTAATAAAATCTTAGTTCCCTGAATAGAGAGTGAAACTGGGCCCCGTCAAGGAAAGTGCCAAGTACTAACAACCAGACTGCAGGGATGTCCTGTCTTTATTGGTTATAGTCTTCTTTATCTAAGAATAAAAGAGTAATCTGGAGTTAAAATCAAAACATCATTGAACTTCACCTTCTCTCCAACCAGTTTGAAAAGTAATCTCAATTTTCAAATTAAGAGACAAATAACATATTTCTAAATAAGTAAATATCATTTACATTAATTTAGTGAATCACTGATATCACATTACGTGAATATGTAATAATTTATTTAGCTAGTACATCTGTTACTAGATTTTTAATTTATTTCCAACTTTTTACATTACAAAGTGAGTGAAGTCGCTCATTCATGTCCAACTCTTTGTGACCCCAGGGACTATAAACCACCAGGCTCCTCTGTCAGTGGGATTTTTCAGGCAAGAATACTGGAGAGGGTTGTCATTTCCTTCTCTAGGAGATCTTCCCAACCCAGGTCTCCTGCACTATAGGCAGACACTTTACCGTCTGAGCCACCAGGGAAGTCCTTTAAAGATGATAAGGGCACTGTCTATTATATTTTTTGGGAAAAAAACTCAATTTCAATTCTCTTAAAAAAATTAAGTATGTTACTTAACTATACTAAGCATGTCCTGGGTATTTTACATGCTGTGTTTCATTTAATGAAAAATAAAAATCAGTAAGGTAAAAGAAAATCTACAAGGCTGTGGGGTAAAAATAAAGATTTTAACACTCCTAAAAAAAAGATAATGCCATGGTGAACGTATTTATATCTTAATTTTATAGTACATCCATTGTTCTTTCTTTCTTTTTGTGGTTGTTCAGTCACTAAGTTGTTTTTGACTCTTTGTGACTCCATGGACTGCAACATGCAGGCTCCTCTGTCCTCCACTATCTCCCTGAGTTTGCTCAAATTCAGGGCCACTGAGTCATTTATGCTATCTAACCATCTCATCATCTGCTGCCCCCTTCTCCTTCTGTCATTAAACTTTCCCAGCATGAGTCTTTTCCAGTGAGTCAGCTCATCTCATCAGGTGGCCAAAGTACTGGAGCTTCAGCTTCAGCATCAGTCCTTGCAATGAATATTCATTCTTGATTTCCTTCCCCTTGCAGTCCACGGGACTCTCAGGAGTCTTCTCCAGCACCACAATTTGAAAACATCAATTCTTTGGCACTCAGCCTTCTTTAATGTCCAAGTCTCAAATTCATATATAATTTGTTGGAAAAGCCTTACCTTTGACTATATAAAAACCCTACCTCTGTCAGCAAAGTGGTATCTCTGCTTTTTAATATTCTATCTAGGTTTGTCATAGCTTTTCTTCCAAGGAGCAAGTGTCTTTTAATTTCATGGCTGCTGTCATCATCCACAGTGATTTTGGAGCCGAAGAAAAGAAAATCTGCTATTGCTCCCACTTTTCCCCCTTCTATTTGCTATGAAGTGATGGGATCGGATACCATGATCTTAGTTTTTTGAATGTTGAGTTTTAAGCCAGCATTTTAACTCTCCTCTCTCACCTTTATCAAGAGGCTTCTTAGTTCCTCCTCAATGTCTGCATTAGGGTGGTATCATCTATACATCTCAGGTTGTTAATATTTCTCCCAGCATTCCAGCTGGTGATTCATCTAGCTCGGCATTTTGCATGATATACTCTGTATATAAGTTAAATAAGCAGGCTGAAAATATATAGCCTTGTCATACTACTTTCTCAATTTTGACCCCAGTCCATTGTTCCATGTCCAGTTCAAACTGTTGCTTTATGACCTGCATACAGGGTTCTCAGGAAGCAAGTATGGTGGTCTGGTATACCCATCTCTTTAAGAATTTTCCATAGTTTGTTGTAATCCACACAGTCAAAGGCTTTTGCATAGTCAATGAACCAAAAGTAGATGTTTTCTTGGAATTCCCTTGCTTTTTCCATGATTCAGCAAATGTTGGCAATTTGATCTCTGGTTCCTCTGCCTTTTATATAATACAGCTATATAATACAGCTTATACATCCAGAAGTTCTCAGTTCATGTACTTCCAAAGTCTAGCTTGAAGGATTTTCAGCATAACCTTGTTAGCATGTGAAAATAGTGTAACTGTATGCTAGTTTGAACTTTCTTTGGTATTGCTCTTCTTTGGGACTGGAATGAAAACTGACTTTTTCCAATCCTGTGGCCACCATAGAATTTTCCAAATTTGCTGGCATACTGAATGCAGCACTTTAACAGCATCATCTTTTAGGATTTTAAATAGCTCAGCTGGAATTCCATCACTGCAGGTAGCTTTGTTCACAGTAATGCTTCCTAAGGCCCAATTGACTTCATACTCCAGGATGTCTGATTCTAGGTGAGTGACCACACCATCGTGGTTATCCCAGTCATTAAGACCTTTTTTGTATAGCTCTTTTGTGTATCCTTGCCATCTCTTCTTAATCTCTTCTGCTTTTGTTAGGTCCTTACCATTTCTGTCCTTTATCATGCCCATTCTTATCTGGAATGCTTCCTTGATAGCTCCAATTTCCTTGAAGAAATCTCTAGTCTTTCCCATTATATTGTTTTCCTCTATTTCTTTGCATTGTTCCTTTAAGAAGGCCTTCTTATCTCTCCTTGTTATTCTCTAGAACTCTGTATTCAGTTGGGTATATCTTTCCCTTTCTCTCTTACCTTTTGCTTCTCTTCTTCCTTAGGTATTTTCAAAGCCTCCTCGGACAGCCACTTTGCCTTCTTGCATCTCTTTTTCTGTGGGACGGTTTTGGTCACTGCCTCCTGTACAATGTTATGAACCTCCATCCATAGTTTCTCAGGCACTCTGCCTACCAAATCTAATCCCTTGAACCGATTAATCACCTCCATTGTACAATCATTAAGGATTTGATTTAGGTGATACCTGAATGGTTAGTGGTTTTCCCTACTTTCTTCAATTTAAGCCCGAATTTTGCTATAAGGAGCTCATGATGTGAACAACAGTCAGCTGAAGTTCTTGTTTTTGCTGACTGTATAGAGCCTTTCCAGGGCTTCCCATGTGTTACCAGTGGTAAAGAATGTGCCTGTCAATACAGGAGATGCAAGAGACTGGGATTCAATCCTTGGGTCTGGAAGATTCCCTTAAGGAGGGCATGGCAACCCACTCCAGTATTCTTGCCTGGGAATCCCACAGAGGAGCCTGACAGGTTATAGTCCATAGGATAGCACAGAGTCAGACACAACTAAAGTAACTTAGCACGCACACAAGCATGCATAGAGCTTCTCCAGATTTGGCTGCAAAGAAAAGAATCAATCTAATTTCAATACTGACCATCTGGTGATGTCCAGGTGTAGAGACATTTTTTGGGCTGTTGGACAACAGTGTTTGCTATGACCAATGTGTTCTTTTGACAACATTCTGCTAGTCTTTGCCCCGCTTCATTTTGCATGCCAAGGCCAAACTTACCTGTTATTCCAGGTACCTCTTGAGTTCCTATTTGCATTCCAACCCCCTATGATAAAAAGGACATCTTTTTTGGTGTTAGTTCTACAAGGTATTGTAGGTTTTAATAGAACAGGTCAACATTAGCTTTTTAAGTGTCAGTGGTGGAGGCATAGACTTGGATTACTGAGATGCTGACTGGTTTGCCTTGAAAATGAACTAAGATCATTCTGTAATTTTTGAGGTTGTACCCAAATATTGCATTTCAGACTCTTTAGTTCACTATGAGGGCTTCTCCATTTCTTCTAAAGCATTCTTGCCCACAGTTGTAGATATAATGATCATGTGAATTAAATTTGCCCATTCTTGTCCATTTTATTACTAATTCACTGATTCCTAAGATGTCAATGTTCACTCTTGCCATCTCCTGTTTGACCATGTGCAATTTACCTTGATTCATGGACCTAACATTCCAGGTTCCTATGCAATATTTTTGCTTACAGAATCAGACTTTACTTTCACCACCAGACATAACCACAACTGAATGTCATCTCTGCTTTGTCCCAGCCACTTCATTCTTTCTGGAGCTATTAGTAATTGCCCTCAGCTCTTCCCCAGGGATTCCCTGGTGGCTCAGGTAGTAACGAATCCACCTGCAGTGCACAAGATCTGGGTTCAATCCCTGGTTGGGAAGAAACCCTAGAGAAGGGAATGGCTACCCACTCTAGTATTCTTGCCTGGAGAATTCCATGGTCAGAGGAGCCTGCTGGGCTACAGTCCATGAGATCACAAAGAGTCAGACACGACTGAGCAACTAACACTTCCCTTCACTTTTCTTTCTTCCCCAGTAGCATACTGGACACCTTCCAACATCTTCCAGTGTCATCTTTTTGCCTTTTCATACTGTTCATAGGGTTTTCCAGGCAAGAATACTGGAGTGGATTGCTATTTCCTCCTCCAGTGGACCACAATTTGTCAGAACTCTTCACTATGACCCATCCGTCTTAGGTGGCCCTGCATGGCATGGTTCATAGCTTCACTGAGTTACACAAATCACTTCATCACATCAAGGCTATAAGCCATGAAGAAAATTTCATTAAGTTAGATTTCTGTAAATGGGATTTCAGCATAATAGGTACACAAATTTTAAAACATTTATGAGAGACTCTGAAAAATTAAGTACTAAGAAGACTATACCAATTTACACACCTACCAGCAATGTATCAGAATACGTATTTCCTGAAATACTAATCACAAATACTGAAGGTTGTCATTTCTTATTTACGTTTGGCAAATTTATAGGCAAAATACCCCACAATGTTTATATATATATATATATATATATATATATATATATATGTCATCATTAGAATTACATGCTTTATTCATGTTATTATTAGTCTTTGATTTTTCTCCTCTTCTGATTGCCTTAATACAACTTTTGCAAATTTTTCTTCAAGTTGTATCTTCCTCTGATTAAAACTGAAAGAATGTGTTATATTGTTATACATTATAGATATTAACCTTTGGAAATATTTACTATAAATGTTTTTACTGATAATCTTGCATTCTATTTTCTAACTAATACCTTTTAGGAACATTATAAATAATTTTCTGTAGTCAAATTATTAACCTTTTCCTTAATGATTTCAGTCTTTGGTGTCATCCCTATGATAGTAAGTCACTTTCAGATTATAGAAATATTTGCTAATATTTTTATTGGTTTTCCCATAGTTTCTTTCTTTTTAAAAATATGAACATGCATTTGATCTAGAATTCATTTTGATATATGAGATATAGAGTTAATATTCTTTTTACAAAACGAGCAGACAGCATTGGTAACAGCAATTGCTAAATGCCATTTTTATCACATACTAAATCTTACTTATTCTTTAAAATACTTATAGATATTTTCTTTAACTATTCCTTTATTCTATCAGTCCAGTTCTGTGTAGGAGGGATATTATTTTCATTAATAATAACATTTCTATATTTGAAGGGACAACACCCATTAATTTTCTTTTCCATATTTTTTTGGCCAAATATTGTCCATTTTTGTCTCTGAATGAACTGTAGAATTATTTTGTTAAGACAACCCACCACCATCAAATTTACTTTGTATTCACTGCACTTAAGATTAATTTTGGAAAAACTACTATTCTCATCCTCGTTGTTCTGTCACTCAGTTGCGTTCGACTCTTTGTGACCCCATGGACTGCAGCATGCCAGGTTTCCCTGTCCTTCACCATCTGCAAGAGTTCAGTTAAACTCATGTCCATCGAGTCAGTGATGCCATGCAGCCATCTCGTCCTCTGTAGTCTCCTTCTCCTCCTGCCTTCAATCTTTCCCAGCATCAGGGTCTTTTCAAATGAGTTGGCTCTTCACATAGGTGGCCAAAGTACTGGAGCTTCAGCTTCAGCATCAGTCCTTCCAATGAATATTCAGCATTAATTTCCTTTAGGATTGACAGGTTTGATCTCCTCATAGTCCAAGGGACTCTCAGAAGTTTTTTCCAACACCACAGTTTGAAAGCATCACTTCTTCAGCACTCAGACTTCTTTATGGTCCAACTCTCACATCCACACATGACTACTGGAAAAACCACAGCTTTGACTATATGGACCTTTTGCTGGCAAAATGATGTCTCTGCTTTTTAATACACTGCCTAGGTTTGTCATAGCTTTTCTCCCATGGAGTAAGTGTCTTTTAACTTCATGGCTGCAGTCACCATCTGTAGTGATTTTGGAGCCCAAGAAAATAAAGTCTCTCACTGTTTCCATTGATTCCCCATCTATTTGCCATGAAGTGATGAAACCAGATGCCACGATCCTTGTTTTCTCATCCTAGAACCCTGCACATATCTGATCAAAATGAAGTATCTTTTAAATTATTCTGTGACATGTTTTCCACACTGATGCTATATATGACTTGTTAAAATATACTCATAGAGACCTTATATAATATGCATCAATGGCAAATAGGATACTTGTGGGACAGTGTTTTCCATGAAGGTATTGCAAAGGTAAGAGAAGATGACCTGGTTTCTAAGTGTACTCTGTAACCAAAGGTTTTATTGGTCCTAATTATTTTTCAGTTGATTTTCTAGAGTTTTCCAACCACACAATACTAATATAAGGATAATGATAAGATACATGGCTCACTGTAATATTTGTAATTTAATTCTCTTTTACCTTATTTACTTTATAGAACATCTAAAGTAATGGTGAGATGTCTTCACCATTCTTCTGATGTTGATGCAAATAAATATTCCTAGTGTTCCACTGTTAAATCTTTGGTGGCTGCTGAATTTCATATAGGTGCTCTTTATCATGCTATTGAAATATAATATTACTTGTATTTAAAACTTTCTTAAAAAATTTGAAAAGCAGGCTGGATGTTATACAATATCTTTTTAGAATTACATAAAGATGATCATATACATTATTTCCTTCACCTAGTATTATGATATATTATTAGATTTTTAAATATCAAACCATCTCTGCATTTCTAGAGTAAATCCTACATACTAATGCTAAATTATTTTCTTGATACATTTTGGAATAGACTTGCTAAATTTTTTTATTTATAATTGTGAGATTAATTTATAGTTTTATCTTTGGGGCTACTTTCTCTGACTTTGGTATCAAGATAAAATAAATAAAATGGCCTAGTTTTTTATAGGTTAGTGCTTCCACCAAAAACTAGGAAAGGTAATTTTAAAAATTGGAGAAAACCAGAAGGCAAGGAAGCAATGAAACGTAAGGGAATAAAATTGCAAAGAGGGCAGACCTGTTAAAGGTGAGCTGAGGATCTGAAGTTGTCCCTGGAGGCATTTGACAAACCTAGGAATAGTAACAGACTGAGAATCTGGGTTAGGTCCAGGCAGAAAGTAACTGCCCTGGTGAAGGAAAAAAAAAAAAAAAAAATCACTGAATTTTTGTTGCTTCCATGGGGCTGACGTGCCAAAATTAGAGATCTCAGGGCCAGTTTTCTCAAGACATTTTCTGAATTCTAGAGCTATACAGCCGAGGAAAATAACGGTCTAAGCCAAAACCCTTCAAAAGCAAAGTAAGCTTTCCTGCAGTTTCACAATGTTTCAGAAAAAACAACTCACTAGTGGGAGTGTTCATAAGAATCACAGGTGGCAACTTGAAAGCTCTTGAGGGATTAATGAATTGATATAGACAATCTCCAATCACAGTTTTTACTGTTAGCAATTGCTGATCTGGGTAAGACACCTACTCAAGATATTTGCCAAATTTTAAAACTGTAAAAAGCAGGAAACTGAAGAGCTTGGTTTATATGAAAAGTGGAAATTTCCACAGTCCTCTTGGTACTGAAGAGACAATAATGTGCCAGGCTCTCATTAAAAGCTCTGAAGAACCACATCCTAGCAACAAATGTAAACCAAAGGTACAATACAACTGCAACCCAAGCTCAATCCAAATCAGTTCATAATTGGATTAAGGTGATGAGGTTCAAACCACAAACCACCCACTCATTTTAACTACTTAGTATGGGAAAGGATGAAACAATTCTGGTGGCAGAAGATATTATCTGGAACATCTATTAAAACATATTTTAAAAACAATGTCTACCATATACCAAAAAATGATAGGAAGAGATAGGACCATATGACTGATAATAGCAATAACAACAATAAAACTCAGAAACAAATCTAACCAATATGTAGGTGAATTACATGTAGGCATTAATAAATATGTTTAAAACAACTGCAGAGGAGAAGGATCAAGATAGTGGATTAAGAGGACATGGAGCTCATATCCCCCCATGAACATATCAAAAATACATCTACAAGTCACAAAATTCTCACTGAAAACAAACAGTGGAAACTGACAGAAGACATCTAGTATGAAAAAAGTTGGAAGAAAAATACACAAGTAATCAGGAAGGATGAAGAAAATGATGGAGTCGGGCCCAGTATTCCTGGGAGGTGACTCAGAGTAAAAGAGAGAATACACGGGTGGACACCTGCCCAGGGGAGTGAGCAGTGAGAGCCATAAATTAGATGCCCAAGTCTGGGGTCCTATGGAGGAGAGACAAGCTTTCTTGGCTGGTTTGAGGGCCACTGGCACTACTACGAGGGCAGTGGGAAGTCTGCACTCCTCTCATGAGGAGCACATTCATACCCCAAGACAGGGTGGAAAGAGGTATGCTCTAGAGGCTGCCAGGTTTCCCACAACTACCTCAGTGTGTGACTCAGCCCAAGCTGAGCCAGTGCACCATGGCTATTCACTCTCCATCTCAGCAGGGTATTAAATCTGGGGTGGTCATGACCAGGGAGAAAACTCGATCTTGGGATGCAGAAGCAACCTGGTCTTTTGGTGGAGCCTGGGGGGTGGGAGGGGATGGGGTAATTGTTGATGCTTACTCAAGCAGAACATCACAAGCAACCAAGACCTCTGATGGTAGCACTTAAGCATAGCTCACCTCCTGACACACACTGAGAGTCAACATAGGCAACAACACTATAATGTGGTTCCCGAACAGGGAGAGGGAGCTGGGACAGAGGGCAGTGATCAGCAGTGAGAGACACAGAGTACTTGGACCTGTGGCTGAGTCAAAGCAGAGTAAGGGAAACAAATGTGGGATCCCATACAGGCAGTGCATAAGAGATAGTGTAAGCCTCTGCCTGTAATCAACACAAGCCGAGAGCCCCCAAGGACCCAACTTACTTCAGCAGTTCCCACCAATCAGGTAAGGCTCTCAGTGTGGAAAAAAAGGGAACCACACAGTTAAAGGGACAGAGCTGGCCCAGGCCAGGTCCTCAGGACTTCTCTTCCAGGAATTTGGAATCAGACCCCACCCCCATACGGTGTTGATGGCCACTAAGCAGAGGGGAAGCCCCATTTCACACCGGGAACAGACCCTAGCTCCTCCCTCCGGAGCCCCACTCTCTACCAAGCTGATGCTATCAGCACACCTTGAGGAAAGTTCTCACTGTGACTTGTTTCCCATCAAATGCAGCTCTCACACCAAAGCCACAGGGCACGCATCGGGTTGCTGCCACATAGAACACCCCTTCAAGATGACAACAGGTAACTGTTTCACCTAAACTCATAGAAACAGATAAGTTAAGCAAAATGTAATGGCAGAAGAACCATTATCAATTGAAAGAACAAGAAAACACACCTGAAAAAATAATAACACATAAATAAACAATTCATCTGATAATTCAAACCACTGGTTATAAAAAATGTTAATTGAATTAGGGGAAAGACTATATCTACACAGTGATAATTTTAATAAAAATCTAGAAACTATTTTAAAAGACCCAATAAGAAATGAAGAATTCAATAGTTGAAATTAAAAATACACTAGGAAAAATGAATAGCAAACTAAGTGATACAGAGGAACATGTAAGTGATATGGTAAAATAAAGGAAATCGCCCAACCCGAACAGTTTAAAAAAAAAAAAAAGAGCAAATTGTAAAATCTCAAAACAGTCTGAGCGTTCTCTGGTATACACTACTAAAGAAAAATCAACAAAACCACAAGGGAAGATACAAAGGGAAGAAAAAATGAACAGAGAAGAACTATAAGAACAATCAGAAAACAAGTGACAAAATGGCAGTAACTATATACCTATCAATAATTGCTTTAAATATCAGTGGACAGATGTTCCAATCAAAAGATATAGGGTGACAGATTAAATGAAAAGAGCATGCTGCTTAAGAGATTCACTTCAAAGTAAAATACACATATAGAAAGAATGTGAGGAAATGAAAATGGTATTTCATGCAAAGAGAAACAATAAGAAACCCAGGGTAATAATACTTGCTTCAGATGAAATAGACTTTAAAACAAAGGCTATAACAAAACACAAAGAAGGGTATTATTCCATGATAAGGGATTGATACAAGATAAGGATATTATACGCATTAATATGCACACCCCAAGGGTACCTAAATATATGAAGCAAATATTTACAGACATGAAGGGAGAAATTGACAATAATACTGTAACAAAAGAGGACTTTCACATCTCACTTGGGCTTCTCTTGTGGCTCAGTGGCAAAGAAGCTGCCTGCAAATGCAGAAGACATGAGTTTGATCCCTGGGTCTGGAAGATCCTCTGAAGAAGGAAATGGCAACTCATGCCAGTATTCTTGCCTGGGAAATCTCATGGACAGAGGAGCTTGGCAGGCTATAGCCCATGGGGCTGCAACAACAACACCTCATTTACATCAGTGAACACACCATCTAGACAGAAAATTTATCATGTAACAGGGGTCTTAACTAACACATTTGAACAGTTAAAAGCTATTGACAGGGCATTTCATCCAAAAGTACCAGAATATACATTCCTTTCAAGTACAGATAAAACATTCCCAAGGTCAGATCACATGCTAGGCCACAAAATGTCTGAACAAATTTAAGGAGATAGATAATATATCAAGCATCTTTCCCCATTACAACTGTATAAAGTTAGAAATCAATTACAGGAAGAAAAATGGGAAAAGCACAAATGTGAAGACTAAACTACATCCTACTAAAAAGCCAAATAATTGAATAAGAAATCAAAGAGGAAATCAGAAAACCAGTTGTGATAAAGGAAAATGGAAACACAAAACTCCAAAAATCTATGGCATGCAGAAAGCAGTTCTAAGAGGGAAGTGTACAGCAGCACAGGCCTTTCTCAAGAAATAAGTAAAACCTCAAATAAAGTACCTAACCAACCACTTTTTTAAAAATTAGAAAAAGATGAACAAAGTCAAGTCATCAGAAGGAAGGAAATAATAAAGATTAGAGAGAAAATGGATAAAACAGAGATCAATAGACAATAGGGAATCAATAAACAAGAGGGAAAGAGGGAGAGGCAAGACAGGAGAAAGGGATTAAGAGACACAAACTACCAGGTATCAAATAGATAAGCAACAAGGATATACCATACAGCACATGGAATTATAGCCATTATCCTAGACTATAATCTGTAAAAACACTGAAACACTATGCTGTAAACTTGAAACCAATATAATGTTGTAACTTTTCTTCTGGCTATGCTGCGAGAAATGTGGGATCTTTAGTTTCCCAGTGAGGGATCAAACTCGTGCCCCCTGCATCGGGAGCAAGGAATCTTAATCTCTGGACCACCAGGGAAGTTCCTAACATAATACTGCAAATAAATTATTCTTTAATTTTTAAAAGGCTGTGATACATATGCTCAAGAAAATAGAGAAAAGATAAACAAATTAGAAAAATCTTGGAGAATTTTACCAGAGAATTTGAGGATATTAAAAAAATTAAATGCATATTATAGAATTAAAAGATAATATCTAAAATTCTAACTCCTAATTTTCTATTTTATTTCCACCAAGGCATCCATCATGGGTTGTACTAATTACCTTGAAGTTAGTAGGGATATATAAGCAGACATAATATTAGGAATAATTTCCAGAATAAACAAAATGCAAATTTTATTAAAAAAAAGAAGTCTTAGAATAAGATGGAAGAAATCTGGAAATCTTGTTAAGGGATAATTATAATGTGAGATTTTATACCCATAGCTTCCTGGCTAGTTACAGTAGAATAAAACATCTATCACCAACCTAGACTTTAAGAAATCTTTTTTCTATATGATGGACAAAATAAAAGCAATTGTCACTTACAGGAAGGTGTGTGAACACAGCAAAGGTGCTACGTAGAAAGGCAATGAGGTCCACTAGATAATCACTCGCTTTGCTGCCCAAATCTCCTGTCATCCAGTCATAGTCAGCCAGCTGTAGAAACTGGTCAATCTTCTGGTTTAAGTTGGTATAAATCTCTTCTTCAGCTGCATGTCTGGCATCCTATGAAATATGAAATTTTAATAATCATTCAGAACTGTATTACAAATAAAGCAGAAATTTCTGCTTGGAAACATCTCAAACTAAGTAACATATTGAGAATATCAAGTAATATTACAGTCCCCATTAATTTTTCTTTTTTCCAAAAGCTCAGTAGAATCTTTTCTATTTTGTGTCTGCAAGACAAGCTATTATTTAGATTTACCAAATAAGAAATTGCCTTCACTGCTCTCAGCTATCTGCATCCTTTTTACTTTCTTATCCATCAAACTACACTCAACTATCTATCAAACAAAATATCAAAACTGTACTCATTCTCAGGATCCTGTTCTCTTCTCTTCTGGGATTCCAAGAACCTCCCTCCTGACAAAACCAACCTCTCTTAAAATTGCTAGTCTCTTCACTTTCCTTATTGTAGGTTTCCTGAAGTTCCAAATTTAATGCTCTTTGTTTCTACTAGTTATTATCCCACCTTTCTAGATTCTTTATAATGAAGTTTCTTCAAAGATGGGCACACATTTACAAAAATTAACAATTTCAGGACTAATTAACAATAGTCCTGAAAAGTGCTTAAACAATAGCAAAAAATGTTCCTAAATCAAGTAAGTTTGAGAAACCCTATCTAAAAGAGTTGTGATGTACAGTGGCATATAAAAGGTGCTAAGAAGTGTCATGGGACTAAAGCTCCAAGAAAAACATCTTTAGGGCAAAACAGTCTAAACTGAAATGCTAACAATCCATCAATATGGATTGGTCTAGGGTAATTCGCCAGGCTACCATATCTAATATTCATTTTTCAGGCTGATCTTACTTGACCATCCTCTGTTAAACATTCTCTGCTATAACGCTATTCTTTTTTGGCTTTCAGGACATAGTTTTTCTTTTACTTTTCTGGCCTCTAATCCTCTCACTTTTGCTGAGTGATTTCATCACCTCCTATACCTTTCACTCACTATCTCTGTCCAAAACCCATTCATGTTAAAGACACATATATCTGATTGTTTCCTGCATTATGGTTCACAGAAACTTTAAATATTATTCTAAGTACAGGACTAAAATAATTATAATCCGACTGCAAGGAGATCCAACCAGTCCATCCTAAAGGAGATCACTCCTGGGTGTTCACTGGAAGGACTGATGCTGAAGCTGAAACTCCAGTACTTTAGCCACATGATGCGAAGAGCTGACTCATTTGAAACGACCCTGATGCTGGGAAAGACTGAGGGCAGGAGGAGAAGGGGACGACAGAGGATGAGACGGTTGGATGGCATCAACTACTCAATGGACATGGGTTTGGGTGGACCCCAGGAGTTGGTGATAGACAGGGAGGCCTGGCGTGCTGCGGTTCATGGGGTCACAAAGAGTCAGACACGACTGAGGAACTGCACTGAACCACTCTTCATCTGTTCATTTCAGTTCAAGGCAGAGATCTAAGCAACATATTAGATTCCACTGATTCCTCCATAGTCAGTCACTATGTCCTATAAATTCTAACCTCCAAATTTTATGGTAACTCATAACCTCTTCTCCATTTTCACCTTTTTAATACCTGCATAATTTTGCAAGGTATTTACATACTCTAATACAGGCACTGACTATGTTTACTTATGTGAACAGTTTCAAGACCATTTCTCTGATTACTTGCTTATTTATGTACTTGTAAGATAATCTAACGTTGTCCTTGAATTCCCATTTTACTAAATTTTCTTTTAATAAATATTATTTTCTAGAAACTCTGGCTTGAAGAAAACTTGAGCAGAAAGCTCAGAGCATTTGCAGATACTGCACTCCTGTCTCCCTCCTGCTGGTTCCCCAATTTAAAAAACCCTTGAGTGAGTGCAGAACATTTGTTACAACAGATGAACCAATACTGACATTTTATTATTAACTCAAGTCTATAGTTTGCATCAGGTTTTACTATTCATGTTATACAGTCCTATGAGTACTTACAAATGGATAACGCCATGTATTCACCATTACAGTCAGAATCATACAGAAGAGTTTTCTTGCCCTAAAGATCCACTCTGCTTTAACTATCCCTACCTCGCTTATCCCCAGTGAGCAACTGAACTGAACTTTGCATTACCACCAGCAATGAATGAGAAAGTTGCTATTGCTCCAGCAATTGTTGTTACTATTTGGGGTTTTAGTCATTTTAAGAACTGTACAATGGTATCTAACTGTTGTTTTAATTTATAATACCCTTTCCATGCTTTGGTGTGATTATCTATTCAGATCTTTTGCCCACTTTTAGACTGAACGCATATTAAACCCAGTTTTAAATTTTGTTATTGTTGAGTTTTACCAGTTCTTTTTATATTTTAGATATAAGTCCTTTATTAGATAAGCCTTTTACAAATATTTTCTGATTGTCTTTTCATTTTCTTAACAGTATCTTTCCTATAGCAGAAGTTTTTCAATTTAATGAAGTCCAACTTAGTATTCTCTTTGATGGATCATGTTTTGGTTGTTTTGTTGTACCTTAAAAGTTTCAGAGGAGAGTGAAAAAGTTGGCTTAAAGCTCAACATTCAGAAAACGAAGATCATGGCATCTGGTCCCATCATCTCATGGGAAATAGATGGGAAAACAGTGGAAACAGTGGCTGACTTTATTTTTGGGGATTCCAAAATCACTGCAGATGGTGATTGCAGCCATGAAATTAAAAGACGCTTACTCCTTGGAAGGAAAGTTATGACCAACCTAGATAGCATATTCAAAAGCAGAGACATTACTTTGCCAACAAAGGTCCGTCGAGTCAAGGCTATGGTTTTTCCAGTGGTCATGTATGGATATGAGAGTTGGACTGTGAAGAAAGCTGAGTGCCGAAGAATTGATGCTTTTGAACTGTGGTGTTGGAGAAGACTCTTGAGGGTCCCTTGGACTGCAAGGAGATCCAACCAGTCCATCCTAAAGGAGATCAGTCCTGGGTGTTCATTGGAAGGACTGATGCTGAAGCTGAAACTACAATACTTTGGCCATCTCTTGTGAAGAGTTGACTCATTGGAAAAGATTGATGCTGGGAGGGATTGGGGGCAGGAGAAGGGGATGACAGGATGAGATGGCTGGATGGCATCACCGACTTGATGGATATGAGTCTGGGTGGACTCATACAATATAGTTTGAAGTCTTTCTTAATCTCTCTTGAAAAAAAATTTTTTGGACCCATGTGTTTTTCTGAAGCATATAGGTTCATCTCCAAATATCTGTGGATTTCTATCTATCTTTCTATTATTTATTTCTAGAGTTTAATACCATTTGGCCTGAGAACAAGTTTCATATGATTTTTATTCTTTAAAATTTTTAAGATGTGTTTTAATACCCAGAACATAATCTGTGTTGGTGAATGTTCTTATGGCTTTTGAAAAGAATATGTATTATGTTGTTATTAGATGAAATATTCTATAAATGTTAATTTGATCCTTAATAGCACCATTCAGTTAAACTACAGCCTTACTAATTTTCTGCTAATAATCTGCCAATTGCTGATAGAGGGGTTTACTAAGAGATTTTACCAGGAAGAGATGTGGTCTTACACATGCTGTTGTTACTGTTGAGTTGCTAAGTCGTGTCTGACTCTTGGCAACCACATGGACTGCAGTGTGCCAGGTCCCTCTGTCCTCCACTATGTTTCAATGTTTGGTCAAATTCAAGTCCATTGAGTCGGTTATTGCGACCTAACCATCTCATCCTCTGTTGCCCCTTCTCCTTTAGCCTTCATTCTTTCTCAGCATCAGAGTCTTTTCCCATGAGTTGGCTTTTCGCATCAGGCAGCCAAAGTTTTGGAGCTTCCGCTTCAGCATCAGTCCATCCAACAAATATTCAGAGTTAATTTCTTTTAGGATTGACAGGTTTGATCTCCTTGAATCCAAGGGACTCTCAAAAGTCTTCTTCAGCATCATAATTTGAAAGGATCAATTCTTTGGCGCTAAGCCTTCTTTATGATCCAACTCTCACACCCATATGTGACTGCTGGAAAAACCATAGCTTTGACTGTATGGATCTTTGTTGGCAAAGTGATGTCTCTGCTTTTTAATATGCTGTCTAGATTTGTCATAACTTTCCCTCTAAGGAGGAAGGGTCTTTTAATTGCATGGTTGCAGTCACCATCTGAGGTGATTCTGCAGCCCAAGAGAATAAAATCTGTCTTATATATTAATAAATACCTTTTTAAATACTCATGCCTTTTTTCTCAGTTGACCTATTACAGTAGTGAATAATTTTATATAATTTTATAGTACTAATCATCATTGCATTCATAACCTTAGTTTACCCTATATTCTATGCACTTCCAGCTTTTGTTTGATATTTTATTATTTATGATTTTCACATAATATTTGTCTTTTATTGTTCAGGCCTTTTTGTGGTTTCTCTAGTTTTTGAATCATTGTTGACTTCACAAAAATTAACTGAGATATTTTCCTTTTTTCTCAATAGTCTAGAGTATTTTAAATTATACAGAAGTTATCTGTTTCATGAAAGCATAAATGAATTCACTTATAAAATTATGTGACTCCTTCCTGTTTTCAAGAAATACTTAACAATACTTTCATTTATTTCATAGTTATGCCAATCTTCTGTATTTTTGTATCATTTATTAATCACACATTTTCCAATAGATCTTCAAATTTATTAGCATAGAGTTATACAACATATTCTGTAGATGTATTTCATTTCTTCTGATTATGAATTTCAAGTAATTGTGATTTATTTATTCCTTCCTTTTTCCTTCTTTTCTCCATTCCTTTATGCTCTTCATCCTTTTTTCAATCCCTGCTTCCTGTCTCCTTTTTCCTTCCTTCCTTCCTTTTTTTTTTTTTTTTAACATTTATTTACTTATTTGGCTGACTCAGCTCTTAGTCGTGGCGCATGGAGTTAGCTTAGCTGCTCCAAGGCATAGGGGACCCTAGTTCCCCAACCAAGGATTGAATTCGCATTCCTTGCACTGCAAGGAGGATTCCTAACAATTGGACCATCAGGGAAGTGTCCTTTTCCTTCCTTCTAATTAAGCAAAATAAACAATTATTTTTTTAAATTTTGACATACCCTTGCTTAAAGTCTCTCGAAGATTTTATTAGGATGATGTCCAAAATATCCATCATTATAAAGCAAAGTGCTTCACAAATTGATATTTACCTACTTCTACAAATCATTGCTACCCTTATTTGGCATGGACATGTACAGTTTTATTTCATTATTTCATCTTTGTACATGAAGGTGCCTCACCTAAAACTGTCCCTTACCCCTTCCTCATCCTCTCTCTGGATACATTCTGCAGGCCCAAAGATACTCCTGCTGGACATCTCCTACTCAGCCTTTTCTGGTAAGTCCTCCTGGAAGGTTTCATAGGTGGGATGAGTACCACACACCTCTTCTAGACCTGTCCAAGTTGATTTTCCTTAGAGCTCAAACCTCATACCTTTTCTTTGGTTGTTGCTATTCAGTTGCTAAGTCTGACTTAGCAAGAGTCTGACTCTTTGCAACCCCGTGGACTGCAGGCTTCCCTGTTCTTCAGCTTTTCTCTATCTATATTCAATTCCCAGCAGAAAGCCAGCTCCATGGTATTAAATACCATCTTTATATGAGTTTTAAAGTTTTATGTACAACTATGACTTTATCCTGTCAATTTAATATCTCTATGATAAATGCCTACTAAATACTTCAAACATAATATATTTAAAAAATGGAAATCTTGATTCTACTGCCACTCCCCAAACCTGTTATTTTCTCACTGTTCCCTATCTTAGGTAATAGCATCACTACTCATCTAGTTTGCTTAGTTTAAATATCTTGGAATAATTTTTGACTCCATGCTTTCTCTTATAACCTCATACCCAATCTAGCAGTAAAACTTCCTATCTCTACCTTCAAAAATATTTCTTTACACTTCTATCCCTGCCGCTATAGTCCAGATGATCAGTCTCTCTTACCTAGACTATTGTAATGACCTTCAGATTTGGCTCCTTCTTCTACTCTTATTGACCTATCGTATATTTTCCACATTGCAACCAGTATTACCCATTATAAAGTCAGGTTATCACCACCATTTCCAGTCTTCTTATGGCCTCACATTTCATTTCAAATAAAATAAAAAATACTTGCTGCTGCTGATGCTAAGTCACTTCAGTCGTGTCCGACTCTGCGACCCCATAGACGGCAGCCCACCAGGCTCCTCCATCCCTGGGATTTTCCAGG